>NC_056524.1:73309990-73442618 GCF_019175285.1 Sceloporus undulatus
CTAAAAACCAGAGCAAGTTCACCATCCCAAAGGTCCATGAGCTACCCCTAAATATTTCTAGTTACTTCAAGCTCTGCCTCTTGCAACAAATTGCTAATCAGTTCAAACTGAATGCTGAATCTGTTCAACTGAATGCTGGCTACATAAACAAAAGAAAAAAATAAGACAGTAACAGAGCAACAGTATGCTGGGTTGTGCATAAAAGAGATAATGATGATAATTTTATTTATATTTTCCTGCCTCCCCCTGTGATAAGAAATGGAGGTGCTCCTCAAAAGTTCAAAATGTACAAAAAATCAAGAGAGAAAATAATGAAGAGGAATGAAGGTGTCTCTCATGAAGGTTGTAATCAAGCAGACTAGTTCACAGACTTGGAATGAAAAGCTATAATGCAGAGCACAGTTATCTAAACAATTCCCATTAATATTAACAGAATTTATGTACTTAATCCTGTGCTAGATTACGGTAGTTAACATCATTGGTCATTTTTTTGCTAATTACATTAATTAAATGGCCAATGTTGTTTATACAGCAGCTTCTGTTCAGCACAGAATTGGTTTATACTGAAGCCATTGAAATCAACATATTCAGGCACATTTCTTTCTCTGTTTGACAGTATCAAGCAACTAGCCCCTTGACCACACCAAAGTTTATCTCCTTTCACTGAGATTAACAGATTAATTTGTAATGTCTTTGTAGTCTTCCATATGCTTTCAACAGCTGTTTCTGTCTGTCTAAATCTGATTTTCTCCTGTATTACATGCAATCAGCATATGATGATCTGAAAGACTATTTAATAGTATAATTAGAAATGGCCTTAATATCCCAAAGGCACAAAAACCTGTCTGATCTTGAAAGTTAAGCAGAGTCAGCCCTGCTTTGTACTTGGATGGGAGACCTCCAATGAATATTGGGAGCTGTATGCTATATTTCAGAGGAAAGAACTGGCAAAACTACCTCCGAGTATTCTTTGCTCAAGAAAACCCTATGAAATTTATGAGGTGGCCATAAGCTAACTGATGACTTGAAGGCATTTGTTGTTGTTGTGTTCCTTCAAGTTGTTTCTGACTTATGGTGACTTATACACACATAATTAGAAATGTGGGTTGTTTAAAATCAAGACAGTGGCATCTACTTACATGCACTCTTGTCACATCTGTGACATCATCCAAATACTTCAGTCTCCCATTGCCCATGCTTTTACCCAGAAACCCAAACCTTTTCAGTTCTACAGAACAGAAATTAGAAACAAGGAAGTGAACTTAAACCAGACAGTACTGAACAATATTAAAATAATAATTGGTCTTGACTAACTCTTGGATAAATACATGCCGCATGTGAGAAAAGAAAATGTCTGAACTCAATCTTTTTTGAGACTGATCGTGCCAGTTACCAAAAACAGCAGTGGCTGTCTTAGAGAGCTTTGCCTCACATTGGCCTGTGTTGTGACAGCCATGCTGTGAGATGGATGCAGTTTTCTGCCCCTGCATATTGAGACCCTGCAGATCCTAGCAGATTAAAGTTGCCTCCACACCAGGGCTGGTTCTGGCACGGGGGAGAAGGCGGCAGTGGCCTCATGTACATCTTAGCAAGTTAAAGGTGGTATTGTCATGGGATCTTTATATGGAAAAGAAAAGTCAGGGCCCAGGGCAAGTTTTGTTCCTACTATCCTGTTGATTTCTATATCATCAGAGTTAGGGAAATATCAAAAGGAGAATTGGCTGAACTTTCCCCCCAAACTAGAAATATTCATTCTTCCATTCAACTTTCCTTTCCCTAGCTCAGAATTGTACAGCCTCCATCCTATAGCTATTCCCTACATTTCCCAAACCTGGAGTGGCCCCATCCACCTTCTCTGTAGCCAAGTCAGCCAGGCGGTGCATCTACAAGAAACACTGGTTTGGGATTCCAATATTGCACTTTTCCTGCCAGCATTTGTTGAGGAGGAAGGGAACAAAAGGTTTTCAGTTGTGTTTGTAATGTGACGAGACTTACTTTCATCTCCACTTCTTAATTATCTCTATCTCAGCAGGGGGTGGGCAGAGGGATTTACAATTCCCAATCTCTGCATGATGAAATGTACTTGTGAGTGCACATGTGTACACTGGCATGGAATTAGCAGAGACACTTATCTCTTACCCTACCCTTGACTCCTTCATTCCCTGAGTTTAGCTGCAATCCCCTCAAAAGAAAATGAAAAACTCATTTTCTCAATAATATATTGCTATGAGCTATTCATGTTATACTCCAAAATATAAGGGTTTTAAGTGAACAAGAACCATTCAGTTTACACAAGACTGCTCCTGGTGGAGGCAAAAATGGCTTCATCAGTGTAGCTACCTGTATTTTTTTGGATTCTCCTTGTGGAAGGATGCTTCTGCCTCAGAGATTCAAATTACAAGAAAAATTACTGCTTGGGTAGGTGCAGCTTTGGCCCTTTAACCTGACATTGTATTAGGCTCTTGAAGCAGTAAAGGTTTTATGAATGCCTGATCTAAAGCTGTGCTGTCGTAACTGAAATGTGCTGCTAGCAGGGAGCAGGGGGCTGGAAAAGTTTCTGTTTGTGGATTCAACTCCCAGAACAGAAACATAGTCACTGTTCATAGGTTGAGGTATTCAGAGATTTGTAATCCAAAAGGTAAATTTCCTTGTAGTCCAGGTTGTGCTCTCAAATTGGGGAGGGGGGGGGGAATAGGTTCTTATCCCTTTGTGTAGAAAAGGGAATTTCAGGATGCCTTGCTTATGTGAGCTGATATTCCCTCTTCTATGCAACCATTAAAAGTATAGGAGCCCTGTCCCTTGGTTCACCTGGCAATCCCATAAATTTACTCTGGCTTTTTGATTATAGAAGCCAACATATTTGTCAAATGACAACCTTTTTTGTTGTAGCTTAATGACAACTTGGCCTTCAGAAGCAGTTGTTAGCACAATAGCCTGATTTTCAAAATGGAAATCCAATATAATTTTGCTAAAAATTCTATTAGCAGAATGACACTTATATATGGAAAGAGAAAACCGTTATATTCCTCACTTGCTTACCTTGTGTAATGTTGTCAAAGAGGGAGAGAACATGGATTGGTTTTCTCTCCCATGGGGACAAAAGCTGATATATATTAAGTGAGTTCTGACACAATAAATTTAAAAAGACATTTGTTAGGACAGTTACAGACACCATGGATTTTTGTTATTTAAAGTAAATAAAAGTAACTTATTTAAGTAATGTGTTATTACACGTATTTATTAATGATGATGATGATTATGATGACAGAATGACTTCATTTGCTTCAGTTTGTGGTGGTGGAATTAGGACATGTCAAACATTCAACATTTTGTTTTTCTTTTAATGCCCCTTTTGCAAATGGCCATGCATTTCGTTTTGTCATTGGAAGAAGTTTTGCTACCACCTTCTGGTGACAGAACAATTTTTTTCATTGTTCATTTATCACTGCCTGAGCCTTTCTGTGGCTCCTGACACAGAACTAATGCAGTTTGACACCTCTTTAACTGCTATGGCTCTATCTTGTGTAATCCTGGGATTTGCAGTTTGGTGTGGCACCAGGTCTATCTGAGAGAGAAGGCTAGATATCTCACAAAACTATAAATCCCAGAATTCCCTAGCATTGAGCCATGGTAGTTAAAGCAGCAGCAAGCTATATTAATTCTGCAGTGTCGATGCAGCCTGTATGAATGGTGCTCCCACCATAGGTCCAGTAATTTAAAAAAAAAATCTATCCAAAAATCAATTGAACTTTTCCTTACAGACTCTTGATCATAGAACTGTTTCAATTCTTCCCGCCATTTTGTCTTCTTCTTAAGAAATCCATGTATGTTTGTTGGCGTACATAGGAAGCATTTCCAAGGGTTTGTATTTCTGATTTCCTCTGAATGCCCAGGACGAACAAGGGTATCCACACATTCATCGCAAAAACACCTGAATAATTGTTTTAAAAATGCATTTTTTGAAGGTACAAACCACATTACAAAAATAACAGACCCTATTTGTACATTTCTAAAATTATAATGTTCAAGATAAAATTCAATTTATGTCTTTTTCCATAGTCTAAATCCTGGTTCTGCCTTTACTTTGTATTTCCTCTTCCTCTTTCACTGTTTGTATATGATAAATATGATTTCCTCCTGATACGTTATTTATACTCTTTTTATAATTAACAGATGTAAATTTTAAAATCTTATTTCTTCTATTGCATTGATATGCAATTTTAAAGAAGATTTTAATTTAAAAAGTATACTCTGGTACACACATTTTGAAGCATTTTGACATCTGGACCATGACAACAACTATCAGGTTAGAATGTACAGGGAAGCCACTGAAATCCACAAACACCTTGACAACTTCAACAGGAAAGAAGAAACCCTTAAAGTAAATAAAGACGTGGGATAGACCGCCAAAAAACGTCAGCCTACCAGCGCCTGTTTTTCCGTTGGAGGGAAGTCACAGCCACCAAACCGCACGGCTTCCCACCGGCGGAAAAAGAACCTGCAAAAAGCAAGTTCTTTTTGTGCCACTATTGTGACACCCGAGTACCCCAATGGCGCACTTGTGACATCACAAGTGTAGTGCGATATGTGGATGCTATGCGTCCGTCATATAACAATGGTGGCTCCCATATACATGGGGCGCCACCAGTGTTACAGCGCCGGCAGTATGGCGCATTTGGCACGTCTGTACCGCACCAAAGTTTGGTTACCAGTCCTGAAAAATTCCAAAATCAAGACCCAGCAAATGCAAATGAAAATCACCAAGGGTCAGGGGGATTTCCTAGCAGATAATGGATAATTAATTAAATAGACACCCTGAGGCCTTGCCATTCAAGAGCAGAACAAAACACAGATTAACATGCAAATCACTTTCTCTCAACCAAGGATCACACAGTATATTTTCCCCACTCATTTCCATGCCAGCATTCTCTGAAGATGCCAGCCACAGATGCTGGCAAAATGTCAGGAATAATCCCTTCCAGAACATGGCCACATAGGCTGAAAAAACTATAAAAAACTATCTTGGCCTTTGTCTCTCCTTCACCTCTGATCTCATTGACTGTTTCCATTTTTCTCTATTTTTTGGCAAGGGATATCAATCACCTGTGACATTTTGGATCATCACATATCATTAAGGAATTGCCTGAACAACAGATTGTACAGTCCGCCTGACAGCCATCATCATCACAGAGGAAAAATCTCTCCAGAAACATTTCCTTTAAAGAGAAAAAGAAAACTATGTTTGCTGCTGCTGCTGCTATGACTATTAATGCTGCTATTAGTACTGCTATTACCACAATATATTTCAGTGCATACTCTCCAACTATCCTGATTTGGCAGAGACAATTGCAATTAATCCTTTGCCACCCAACTTTTTCAGCTACTTTTAAAAACGTCCCAGTTTCTCTCTACTTTCCCCACTTTCCTCCTTTGTTGTCAGCTTACTTCAACGGCTGTAAACTGAATTCAAAGTGCAAAAGCAGTTTGCTCAGTAGAGGGGAAAGAGTGGAATCTTGTGGCAAAAGAATAGAGTGGCAAAAGTCAACTGCTGCAGCCTCTCCTAGCTTGTGTCTTCTTCCTCCTTAATAACTTTTGTCATCTTGACCACACTCTGATGTTGCTTGGGCACATGTGTCTCAGTTTTCATCTGTGAAATTTTGGAGGTTATACAAGCGTTCAAAACCCATGATGTAAAATAATCCAACTATTCCCAAGTCATCCTTTTAAATTAGATTGCTGGGAATTTCAGTTTTGTGAGACATTTACCCTTCTCTGTCAGAGAGCTGTGGTACCACAACAAACTCCAATTCCCAGAATTCCATAGCACTGACTCCAGCAGTTAATAGTGTGCCAAAATGGATTATTTCTGCAGTGCAGATGCATAGAATCATAGAATCATAGAGTTGGAAGAGACCACAAGGTCCATCCAGTCCAAACCCTGCCATGCAGGAAATCTCAATCAAAGCATCCATGACAGATGGCCATCCAGCCTCTGTTTAAAGACCTCTAAGAAAGGAGACTCCACTACACTTCAAGGGAGTGTGTTCCACTGTTGAACAGCCCTTACTGTCAGGAAGTTCCTCCTAATGTTGGGGTGGAATCTCTTTTCCTGAAGTTTGCATCCATTGTTCCGTGTTCTAGTCTCTGGAGCAGCAGAAAACAAGCTTGCTCTCTCCTCAATATGGCATCCCTTCAAATATTTAAACAGGGCTATCATATCACCTCTTAACCTTCTCTTCTCCAGGCTAAACATCCCCAGCTCCCTAAGTCGTTCCTCATAGGACATGGTTTCCAGACCCTTCACCATTTTGGTTGCCCTCCTTTGGACACGCTCCAGTTTCTCAACATCCTTTTTAAATTGTGGTGCCCAGAACTGGACACAATATTCCAGGTGGGGCCTGACCAGAACAGAATACAGTGGCACTATTACTTCTCTTGATCTAGACACTATACTTTTATTGATGCAGCCTAAAATTGCATTGGCCTTTTTAGCTGCTGCATCGCACTGTTGACATGTTCAACTTGTGGTCTACTTGGACTCCTAGATCCCTTTTTTCTATAACATTAAGTGACAAACTTGGAGACTGAAGGTATAATTTTGATCTTGAAACCTGATGCTTCGTAGCATGCACACAGAACTACATTTGATCCCAGAATGGAAGCACATTTATTACATGATCTTCAAATGTACCTTTTTTCCTCCCAGCTCAAACTCAGGGGAAACAATTCTGCTTGGTTGCAGCAGAAACTTATTGTGCACAGTGAGGACTGGCTCAAGTCAGTAATGTCACTAACTCCCTCCTAGACAGTTTCCCCTGAGTGCTTTGGAAAAAACCTTGATTTTCTTCTGTTATTTTTAAAAACTGATGTCATATGTTGCATTTTAATCTATTGTTGTTCTCCACCTTGATCCATGGGAAGAGGCAGGTAAGAAATAAATATTATTATAGCTGTCATTATTGTTGCTGTTGTTATTTAAAGGCACGGATGTGCATTTATTTTATAAAATATACATACAGTGTGACATGCAGGTGTGGGAAAACTGTGGACTGAATTAGTGCTTGAATGAGCAGCACATAGAAGTTTTTGGGCCTTTCTTTCTCTTGAAAATAAGTTAATGGATCACAAGTAGGCATACTGCTCCCAAGTACATGTGGAGGATGACAGAACTTGAGAAAGAAGATTCAAAGCTGATGGGATAATCCCTGTCAACTACTCACTGTGCAAGGAGCACAAATTCCTCCATGGAACAATGGGTGCTGATTGTGAATCTCAAGCCCTCCACAGCAGATACAGATTTCTACAAAACAGAAAAAGAAGTTATTCTTATTCAGCATTTAACTGTTGGCATCAGTCCATTTACACAACTGTTAGTATTTGTCAGAACTATTGATTAGCTGCTCAGATATTAAGCATAAATATTTGTGTGTTAAATTACAACCATTATTTAAGAAAACATTAACATTATGGCAGATATATCTACAATTTCAATTAAATTATATTTAATGGTTTCTTGATTAATCACAAATGTGTCTTTGAGAAGGGAAACATTTATATATCAACAAAAAGTTTCTTATAATGGAGTCTGCTTTTTCTTTTATTATTTTTTTCTCCTAAAAAGAATCCTATTTCTGCCCATATAAACTGATATTTCTCTCAGGAAGTGAAAATCTTTTATTTCATTACCCATGACTTCTCTTTTGCTACTTCTGCTAGGTTTTTTGAAAAAGTATTTTTACACATTTATGGTGTGCTAAAATTTCCCCAACTTAGTACCTGTCAGATTTGTATGACTACAGCTCCCATCATCCCTAAATGGCATGGTCATGATGGCTAATAGGAGTTGTTGAACAACATAAAAGAATCCTGAAAAAATATATTTGCATCAGGGAGGTATCACATTATAGTTTGAGAGAGAGAGGAAAAAAAGAAGCGTTTTGTTTCTCTAAGACACCATTTGAGGGAAAAAAATGAAGCCTTACTAATAGTTATTTGTAGCAGGAGTAATAGTAACTGTAGCAACATAAGAAGCAACACATATTAACATCGCACCTTCAATGTTTTTCCCATTGTAGTATACTTCATATGCAATATTTCCTAGGGAGAAAAAAGGATCAGGAGATATTTGTCATGTAACCCCATAAATCTTTTTGTGCTTGAAATCTATTTTACAAATGTAAACTCTATCCTGGTTAGAATGTACATCTGATTTTTCTTTCATATGCTCTACTACTATGGCAATATTTACTTCAATGAACATCAGAAAGGTCCAAAAAGTCATATGTGAAACTGTAGCTGTTTAAGCACATAAACACCGTATCAACTCTGAACCCACCAGAAGAGAGATATTGTAACCAACTATCTTGTAAATAAAGTTTTGTTTTGTCTTGGTTCAACATGTGGTCACTTGAGATATTTTAAGAAACTATAAGCCAAACGCTACCAGGGATTAATAATACTTTTTTTGCTCAGACCTCTTAAAATAGTGAGTGCCCTGTATTCTCACAGAGTGGCCCAGAAGCAAAAGAAAAGTGTGGAGTCACTCAAGTGAGGGATCTGAGTTCGAGGGTCTCGCCGTGCAATTTGGTGGCAGCTAGGGAGGTAGCCATCACAATATTGGTGGTAGCGTGGGATAAAAAGACCCACTGTGCTGCCCTCAGAGAAAAATAGTTGGGTGAGTGAGTCTCATCTTCACATAAGTGGTGCCTGTTGTGGCACAGAATAAAAAGGAGTGAAAGATTTTGAGAACTTTTGGCAGTGCCATGGTGTCACCTTTGATTTCATTTAAAGCCATGCTCATGAATGGCGATAATCTGATATAAAGTCTCTGCTAAAAGGTAGAGGAATAGAGGAACGCACAGATGGAGAGACAACCAAGAAAAGAGGTGGTTCCTTGTGGGACAATCTGTGCTTAGCCTGCTATTCAGATCTCACTAATTTAAAACTTTTTGCTGCAACCATCTAATAATCCTGAACTGTCTATAGCAGTAGTAGATATGACTGCCCCTTTTTTGGCTGTCAGTTTAAAATACAGTAGTTAAGTTTTCTAGACTAATGTGGATATTGGATCAAGCAAGGATTTAATGCTCAAGATTTGTTCTCATTTTCTTAGACCTTGGTTGCCATTTATCATACCTTGATTTCTGTTTCTTTCATAATTTCATCACAGCCTTTTAGGCTAGTCACATTATAATTGCTTTACTTATCATGTTTGATACTACTGTACCTTCATACTCTCTTTAACAGATATGTTTTCATCAGTGACTTGTATTATTTTTTTTACATGCTAGCCATATTACAGTTGCATAAATGGTTACTACCTCATATTTTCTATTATTCACTGTTTTATAATTATACATTGCTTTCCACCATCTTGTCTCTCATTTCAATGAATTTTAAATTGTTTTACTTTTCAGTGTGCTGTTGGTTCAAAGATCAATCTTCCTGCTCACTGGAGCTATATACCAAGAGTGGTATAGAACACAGAATTTTCCATCTCAAAGATAGTACTGTGTTCCTTCTGGAGTATAAACAATGTGTGTGAAGTAGAGGTGAGTTCAAAGGGACAGCAAGGCAGAAAAATAAAACTGCGTTTAGTTACTCTTGGAAACAAGATTACCTTTGCTCAGCTTGGGCGGATGTAATTCTTCAACAGAACTTACAAAAATCACATCATCAGAATTCTCAGTCTCTGGAGATACAACTGAATGTGTGGCAGAAGAGACAAAGGAAGGATGAGAAATCATAATGAAAACCCTGGTGGTCACTTTCATTATACAATAGCTTAGCTGTGATATTCTCTTGGTGGCTTTGGGCAAGTCATTTTCACTTGTGATGGTTGTGAGGGTCACAACACTTCTCTCAGTTCACCTGAATAACGTGGTTCGCTGGAGGGGGGCAGGTGGCAAATGGCACCCTCTGGCCTACCATTTCAAGGCACACTCAAAGCCAGTCAAGTTATCTGGGGCAGCTGGTGTATCGAATATTAACAGAGTGGTGAATCTACTCCAGGTTTTACCTAAACCTTAAAGGACTAAATGTGGAGATAGGGTCCAGCTCCTTTAAAGCATGGACTAGAACCTAGGCTGGATTCACTGCCCCAAAGATACTGAAGCCATCAGTTACCAGAATAATTATTTTGGACCATGAAGACTAAAATCCCATATATATTGTATATACACTCGGCCCTCCACATTCATGGGGGTTAGGGGAGCAAGACCTCCACGGATGTGGAAAAATCATAAATAATTCCCACCCACTGTGTGGAAGCCAGTTAAAGGAATGGGAAGGAGGAGGAGGAGGAAGAGTTGCACACACAGTAGCCTTGACCTCGTGAATAATCAAAACCACAAGTGTCAAAGCCATGAATATGGAGGACCGAGTGTATAATGTAAAATATAACATCAAATTAATAATTAACGACTATTTAATTACAGTTGGCCCTTGGTATCAACGGATGTTTTTATCCACAGATTCAAGCAGCCACTGCTTGAAAATGTTCAAATATATATAAATTCCAAAAGCAAACCTTGTTTTTGCCACTTTATATAAGGGACACCATTTCACTATCCCATTGTATATGATGGGACCTGAGCATCCCCAGATTTTGGTATCCACAGAGGGTCCTGGAACCAAACCCCAGTGGATACTAAGGGACCACTATAAAGAATAAACAACTAACAAGACCATTTCTCTGTTTATGGCAGAAGAACAATACAATAATAACAAATTAAATAAGTAACAAAGATTGTCCTTTCATGGCACCGCAGTTTATTGCCTGAGGTGGTTGCCTTAACTTGTCTATTAGTAGTAAGCAAAGTCTGTCTCTTTTAGATTTTTTCATTTTTACTAGTTTGGCTAAATAGCTTGTATTGAACTCCCCTTGAAAACAAAATCACCTCCATTTGAAGAGAGGGTTACAGGAGTGGCTGCATGAATAATTTCTTCCATGGAACTTAGAGAAATTGCATCAGTTCTGTAGCGGAATGGCATCACTGGGAGAGAGATGAGAGACAAAAAAAGAGGGAAAGGGAAGGAGAGACTTGATCAGGGCTGTTTCTGTGATCTGTCCCTGTCTCCCATAGCAGTAGATCTAGTTCTTGCTTTACAGAATATAGATGGAGGAACGTCTCAGCTGCCAATCTTTGTGCAATTTAATTTGGGTTGGGGAATCCAGATTCTAATTGGCACTCAGCCATAAAACACACTATGGCGCATTACAGACCACCCAAAATGGGCGGTCTTGCGCCGCTGCCGGTTGCTCCGTGAGGGAGCCGCAGCAGCCAAACTGGCGGCTCCCTCGCGGAGCAAAAAGAAGCCCCAAAATGGCGCTTCTTTCCGCAGCACAGATATGATGCCGCAAGGCGTCAATGGCACACTCGCAGTGTCATATGCGCCGTGCGACATGTGGACACAGTGCGTCTGCTACGTAAAGATGGCAGCCCCCGTGTGGAACAGGCACCGCCATTTTGTGCGCACTCTGTGCGTATTAGGGTTAGGGGCATCAGGAAGTGACGCCCCTTTCTAACCCTAGTACGTGTGGAGCGTGTACTTTATGCCCGTGTGTAATGGGCCTATGTGACCTTAGGATAGTCATTGATACTCAACCTGGCCTTCCTCAGAGGGTTGTTGTGAGAATAAAATGGAAAGGAAGAGGAATACCACATCAGCTGCCTTGGGTCACTTGGAGACAACAGGAGGAATATAAATACAGTCAGCCCTTCTTATACACAGATTTTTTTATACATGGATTCAAGCATCCACGGATTGAAAATGTTCCAAAAAAGTACAAATTTCAAATATCAAACCTTGATTTTCCATTTTTCATAAGAGACACCATTTTGCTATCTCATTATATTTAATGGGACTTAGCATACACAATGGGGGATCTTGGAACCAAATCCCAGCATATAACAAGGGTCCACTGTAATAACAAAACAGTGTCAGAATATGGCTCAGTCTGGGTTGCTACTATTAGTGCTGTCACCACCTTCCTAATGTTGCCACCCACTATTAAGAGTTTGTTTTGTGATCTTTTTTTCAATAGGTTAATGGAATTCAAGTTTATAGGAGTCTAAAAGAAATGAGTTGGCAGGGCAGCAATGTAGTCCTTCCATCAATATGTTTTAGCTCCTCTCATTTCGGAGGTCTGAGGCACTTGAACCCTGCACCTGCTCCTCAAAGGCTCTGGTAGCAGCTGTCTCTGCCAGGGCCAGGATGAGATCTGCAGGATCTTGAACTGCTATTCTGAAGTATCAAAGTACAGGGAGATCCCAGCTGTCCTTTCCCTCACTAATGCTCCATTTGCTACAGATATCTGGAAATGTTTATGGTGAACCTGCCAATAGGACTTTTAATGTCTTCTTGAAAACACCATTACTTGCGTTTTGTCTTAAGGGACTTGCACAAGGCATGTCTTCCATAGAACTGACAGATATGATATCAGGTGAACTTCTGTTCTTGGACAACAGATCTGAAAAATTGAAAAAGAGAGAGAGAGATAACAGAGCTAGATCAGCATACAGCAGGAGGCAATCCATAGTGTCTGCCCCAACAATTACATGTGATGTTGATGTTAAATGTAGAAATTGCAAATACTATATTTCTTTTTTGGACTACAACACCTAGAATGCCACTACTAGTATAGCCATTGGCCATGCAGTGAGGGGATTCTGGGAGATGTAGGGGGAAAACAACATTTCTAAGTGATTGTTAATTGATTTGGGGAATCACGTTAAGCTGAAACGTATTAGCTGCATGTAAAATTGGATTTATTCTTATCAACTAAATCAGGGATAGAACTCATGTGGCTCTCCAGATATTGTTGGGCTGCAGTCCCAGCAATCTTGGCCAGTACAACTAATGGGGAAGAATGTTGGGAATTGCAGTACAACAAACATTAGTATGGTAAACAGATTCCCACCTCTTTACTAAACAGTACTAAACAGAATGATGAGTGTGTATTAGAAAAGTATCAATGTCATAAATCAGCATGGCTGAGTAGGGGCCTCTTGGAGTTGTACTCCAGCACATTTGGGAGGCATGGCACCAGTATATGGAAGTCTGGTGTAGGCCACTACTACTCAAAGTACAAAGTTTTATTACCGCTTATGGCCAATAGCCTTTGTGTAAAATAACAGTACATACAATATACATACAAAATACATACAAAATTCAGTACGACTCAGAGTGGTGGTACCTGGACTGGTGCTGGTCTGTGTGCCATCAGCTGCTGCCCCACATAGAATTTCTAGGAAAAAAAGAAAGATTTTCTCAGCAAGATTTCTTCAGCGTGCACCTTCATCTGAGGCTGAGGGAATGTGATCTGCTCAAGGTCACCCAGGAGGTTTTCACGGCTGAGCGGGGGATTTGAACTGTGGTCTCCAGAGTCCTTGTCCAACACAAAAATCATTACACCATAATGGCTCTCATAGGATATAACAGTGAACACTTTTCTCTAATGGTACTCGTCTTAATAAGGTTTGCCTTGTGATGCAGTGGTTAGAATGTTGGACTGGGACTTTGGTGATCCAAATTCTAGCCCCCAGTCGGCCATAAAGCTTGCAGGGTGAACCTGGGAGACTCACTATCCCTCAGCCTGAGTTGTTGTGAAGCTAACATGGGGAAGGAAAAGACCTGTCAAATGCTTTGAGTTACTGCAAGAAAAGTGGGATGTAACTATAACTAACAGCTAATAAATACCACCAGACCAATATTGGAGAACTCCCAAAGCAATCAAATGCATGACATCCTGTTCTGATTTTACCCTCTTATGACTTGGCCTTGGATGAGTGGGAGCAAAGTTTTTAAACTTCTGCGTGCTTGTGTACTTTCTTTAGGCCAGCCAGATTACAACTGGGTTTGCTGTTTTTTTGTGAACTCTGATGGGCTTTCTGGGTACTTGCTGGTAGCAATGGGCCCATGGATACCTTTTACTT
Organism: Sceloporus undulatus; assembly: GCF_019175285.1. Classification (NCBI taxonomy): domain Eukaryota; kingdom Metazoa; phylum Chordata; class Lepidosauria; order Squamata; family Phrynosomatidae; genus Sceloporus; species Sceloporus undulatus. Next base: position 73,323,928 of record NC_056524.1, read on the forward strand.
ACCTGCCTCTATGGTGCTATCCATTTCCTCAGGGTCACTATCAGTGTCCACCATAATGACCTCTGCCTGTGCCTGGGCCATGAATACAGATGATGTAGCTCCCTGCCTTCAGGAAAATCTGGAGCCACAGACACAGAAATTGTGAAGACCCTTTTTTTGGTGTCGCACACTGTGTTGGATGATGGACGTGTCCGATCAGGAAAGAGGTTCCTCTGAAATTAATGAGAAGATATGAGGCAGAAGGATCATTCAGAACCGCTCCCTTGTACACTACACAACTGTAGCACTTTGATACTACTTTAACTGCCATGGCTTCATGGGAGTGGTGGGTTCATGAAGTATTTGGAGAACTTGGGCAGGGAACTCTCAGTTCTAATTCCCTACCTCATAAAAAACTACAGATTGCAGCATGCTGTAGACTGTAGCCATGGCAATTAAAGTGGTATCGAAGTGGTATGTGAAAGATACCTTGAACGTGAATTTATGCAAAGGAATTTCTAGCTGAGGACAATGGGTTGTTATTTATTTTATTTATTTATTTTAAGGATTTATATCTCGCCTTTCTCCCACAATGGGATTTAAGGTGGATTTCAAGTGGAAGATGGCAAAAATGGAAGATGGTTATGAGAGGAATTATATGGATATAAAAGAACCTGCTGGGTGACCTTGGGCAAGTCACATGCTCTCAGCCTCAAAGGAAGGTAATGGCAAATGTTCTTTGTACAAAACTTTTCAAGAAACCCCCGTGATATTACAATTGCTATAAATCAGAAACAATTTGAAGGCACACATGCACACAAACACACACAAACAAAAACTGAATGACTGCATAGTGGGGGTGAAGAGTTTCCAAAAATGGTGTTAAATCAAGCAGAGTGAAAGCAATGGGGCTGACATTAGACTAAGACTGTCATGTGTTGATTGAGATATCTGCATCCGATGAAGTAGACCTAAGTCTATGAAAGCTCATTCTATCAACTTTTTTTCTCTCAAGTTAATCTCAAAGGTGCTACAAGATCCTTTTGCACACTGAGGCTGAACTCACACTGGGGAAATAACCCAGTTTGGCACCACTTTAACTGCCATGGCTCAAGGCTATGGAATTCTGGGAGTTGGGTCCACAACAAACTCCAACTCCCAGAATTCCATAGCCTTGAGCCATGGCAGTTAAAGCGGTGCCAAACCGGGTTATTGCCCCAGTGTGGATGCAGCCAATGACAGCTCCATATGCCAAGAGAAGTGTTTGCCTTCTTCCACTTGAAATGATTTTCTGAATTTATGGCTGCAGTCCTTATTCTATGCCCCAGAAAGTCTCATTGAACTCTTATGACATGCTTTAAAAAAATTCAAAACCATGCTGTTGTTTGGCAATGGTTGAAAATCATGACCGCTTGAATTTTTAAAATTATTCTGACCTGAGTTGCTTTTACATTACACAGTTTTGAAGTGTGCCCCTACATTGTAGAAATAAGACAGCTTGACATGACTTTAAGTACTGTAGTTTCATTCAATGGAATCCTGGGACTTGTAGTTTTACAGGGTCTTTAGCCTTTTTTTGTCAAAGAGTGATGGTCTCTCACAAAACTGCAAATCCCAAGATTCTGTAGGATGCAACCATGGCAGTTAAAGTAGTATCAAATTGCATTACCTCTGCAGTGTAGATGCACACTCAGTGCCACAGTCCTATTGTACCTGCCATGGTTCCTTGCTATGGAATTCTGGGATGTGCAGTTTAGGGAGAGGCCTTTAGGAACTACAAACGCCAGGATCCCATGAGATGGAGCCATGGCAGTTACAAAAAAAAAAAAATCGCAGTGCTATAATTCTTCAGTGTGAAAAGGCACTATAATAGTTTAGTGTAGCTTTCACACTATAATATAGCACTATGATCCTATTTTAGCTGCCATGGCAACATCCTATGAAACCTTGGAATCTGCAATTTACAGAGGGGCATTTAGATTTCTCAGCCAGAGAGCTCAAGTGCTCCACTAAACTACAGACCCCAGACTACTATAGGATGCAGCCTTGGCAGTTAAAGTGGAACCAATAGGCTTTAATGGTGAGATGCCCAACCCTGAGTCCTGTGCCTCCTCTCCTCCCAACTCTAATATTAGCAATTCCTGTAAATAATATAACAAATAAAATTGAGAAGTTTTAAATACTGTATGCCATATGTTATGGGATAATGATAACATGTTATGAAATAGCCCAATTAAAAAAATTAGAAATTCTGCAAAAGCTTATTTCTGTAGAGCAGAGGTGAAACTGTGTGGGAATCCTTTGGCTGTCCAGATGTTTGAGGCTACACACATTAGTGAACAGTTTTGGCTATTTTTTTTGTCTACCATCCCCAGAATCTTCAGCCATCATGGCCATTGGAGTCTGTTAAATGTAGTCCAACATGTAAGGTTCCCTGGCTCTCCTGTGAATCACCAGTTCAGAAATGATGCCATTTCTTTAATGTAAGGAACAGCTTTCCCATTTCACCAGTTTGCATTAGTAGACCTGCTTGGGAAACAGATTCATACAGAACAGCAGCAGTTCCTGAACAATGTGCTGTGTGATGCACTGACACACCCTGGCTGCATCTGCACTGCAGAAATAATCTGGTTTGAGACAACTTTAACTGCCATGGCTCAAAGCTCAGATCAGAGCTCTGCTCTGGTGCCATAACAAACTACAATTCCCAGAATTCCATGGCACTTAAAGTGGTGCCAAACTGGATTATCTCTGCAGTGCGGATGCAGCCTCTAGAGAGAATCAAAACTACAAGGGTGACCTTTCCCCAGGAGCAATTCATCTGCCTCAGGGTCAGTCTGCTACTCTCTGCTTCCTTTTGCCTTCCTATCACAGAACCTCAGCCCTTCCAGGGCAGCAAATAGATGCCCCCCCCCCAAACAGATAAGGCATCCCCATCTTCTCACCTGTCTCCTGCGTTATCCTTTACCTGTAGAATGTGCAAAAGGAGAGGAAGCACAGCGCTCGCACGCCCTCTAGCGTCTCCGCGTGGCAATGCACGCCCAAATAAAATGAAAGGTGCTTGTAGAGTACTGTATTGTTAACTGTAGGATGTTGTTGTTGACACACTGAGACATCTCTAAGACCTCCTCTCTTCCACTGTTCTGCTTAGATCCTGCTGATCGTGGCCCATGAACTCCCTGATTAAGTCTAGCCATCTGGAATGCAGTTTTTCTTTCTACTACTCTCTACCTTTCCTAGCATTATTGTCTTTGTTAATGAATCCTGCCTTCTCATGATGTGGCCAAAGTCCAACTGCCTGCGTTCAGGCTTGATCTGTTCCCATTTGTTTCTCTTCTTTGCCACCCATGGTATCCTTTTCTTCAGCACCACATCTCTAATGAGTTGGTTGTCTTCCCATCCCCTTTCTCCACGCTCCAACTCTCACATTTGAACAGGTTGACATTGACTCGATGGCAGTTAACAACAATAATGTGAGTATTTACAATATTTTAGCCAATAAGCTGTTTGCATGCATAATGACGTTTTGAATTTATAGTATTTTAACTTGCACTGTTTTAGATTTGTAAGCCGCCTTGAGTCCTTGTATAAATAAACATAATAAACATTATAATAATAATAATAGTCACATGATTAGCTCCAACTCAAGAGCACTCTCAGCAGTGGATGCAATCACACAGGGAAATATCAGGGGATTAAAAAAGAATTTTCTTGGGAAAGTTATGCAATCGTGGCAAAGATTTTCAGACAACGTCATGATCTAAGAGGACGTATCCCGGAAAATCAGGAATGCTCCAGTAACAAACCATTCATGGGGAAATCCTTCGAATCGTTTGTTGCTGGAGCATTCCTGGTTCTTCCTGAGATAAGTCCTCTTAGATCGTGATGTGTGTGAAAATGGGAGACACTAAAGATTTTTTGTGATAAATGATCGAAAGAAGTATAATAGAGAACAGCTAGGAATGTACACCTATAAGCAAGTTCTGTTTTACTATAAGAATAATAGGGATGGATAAATTAATAAAGAGAGAAATATACTGAAGTTATCTAGAAATATCAAATACATAGGGAAAGAATGTAAGATGGCAGTAATAAACACACAAGACGAATGTTATACGAAGGAAGTACAGTTGTCCCTCCATATTCGCTAGGGTTAGGGGAACAAGACCCCTGTGAATATGGAAAAGCCGCAAATAACAAAAACACTGTTTTTACCTGAGAGGACACCTCTCTAGGAATCTCTAGGTCCTCCAGGGCAACTCTGTGGTCAATGTCCAACATACATTGGACATAGAATGGCACTGGAGTAGCTACAAATGGCCTTTCAGTGCAACTTTTAGTTAAAGTTGACCACAGAGTTGCACTGGAGGGCCTAGACAGTCCTAGAGAGAACATATTAATGAAATCCGTGAATAATCAAATCCGCAAATACCAAAGCCACAAATATGGAGGGATGACTGTATACTTATTTAATTTTTTAAAAAATGACAACAAATGTAGACAATAAATTCAAAAGATTGAATTTCTTTTGAAATTCAATTTATTTCAAATGTTTGTAACTGTTTGATTTTATGCGCAATAAAATATAGAAAAAAAATCGCCCCCTCTGGAATGGATGGGGAATGGATGGGGAATGAAACGGAACGAGTGACGGACTTTGCATGCAGGAAAATGCACCCCCCACTCATTCCACACTCGTTCCAGACCCCTTCCGTTCTGTTCTTGTCCCTGCCTGGAGCCTGTGGCGTGATAAAGTTCACAAACACACACACACACACACACACAGATAAAAGAGCAAGTGAAACAACTGTCAATATGGGAGGCAGTATATCCCTTTGTGTATATATAGCTGGGGAATACACTGGGACCTCCACATTTGCTGGCGTTAGGTACACAAGACCCCGGTGAAACTGGAAAAAACACAAATAATGAAAGAAATACTGAGAGAACATCACTGTAGGAATGTCTTGGTCACCCAGCACAACCCTATGGTCAACGTCCACCAGAGGTTGACCATAGAATTCTGCTGGAAGACCTGCTGGAAGTATTTTCTCTCGAAATCTCTAGGTCCTCCAGTGCAACATCTAGCAAAAGTTGGCCACAGAGTCACTCTGGAGGACCTAGAGATTCCTAGAGAAAGTATATTAATAAGATCTGTAAATAACCAAATCCGCAAAAGTCAAAGTTGCAAACGTGGAGGGTCCACTGTACATGCAGAGGCAGGATATGACCCACATATTTATTTCATTTATTGGTTTTATTTTATTTATATCTTGCCTTTCTCTCACACAAAAGTGGTTACTTACAGAATTTTGCTTGGCTACTAAGATTCTGAGAGCACCCAATAAGCTGAAAAATACTTGAATGTCCACCAAACTCCTAAAACAAACCAACTAAAAAACAGCTGGTAATGAAAACTCGAGTTACTTCCAGCTTTGTTTTGGACTGATTTCTGCCCAGTTTTTGGGATGTGACAGCACACACTAGGGTGAAAATTGGTCCTTGCATCTTCCACAGTTCTTACTATAGCCCTCCTGACTTTAAAGAACAGTCTTATTTTAGTGGCATGCAAGCTAAATTAAATATCACCTAAATACCAGCCCTGCCAGATGTGTGCTTTGGGAAAGTCCAATTGACCATATGGGTTTTCAGCAACAATGTATGAATATATGTCAAACAATATATTTCCTCCTGCATCTTCAGTGGATATGAAGTAAATGTGGTGTGTGCGTTGGAGGCTTCAAGGAACACACGTATCTGTCTGCATGAATATGTTCCCAGAGACATCAAGCTTCTGAAAGAACAGTGGTAATATCAAGGCTGTTCTGCTAGTTAGCAACTGAAGGAATAGCTATTGAACGCCTTGCTCTGTCCTCACTTGTTACTTGGATACCATGTTATCTGAACTTGTTTCTGTGTTTATACAAAAACAAGGGAGGGAGAAAGTGAGAGAAAGTAAGTAAGTAAGTAAGTAAGTAATAAGGCATTTTGTCAGTAACAGTAGTGTTAAAATGGACCACACAAAGGAGATCAGGAGTTGGTGACTATCCTGGAAAAAATAGTGTAATTACGCAAAAACATTTTACACAATGTCACACAAAACTCACCATTAAAGTGGTCAGAAAGAAGCATTAACACACATCTTTTTTGCTTTTGGGATTTCTGCAACAATGCATTTCTGATATCACTTTATTTGCACAATTGCGTGTGGTAATCATTTGTACAATTACTCACCATTTCCACCTCATTTGCGGGATGCTTTAAATGAGCTTTAATCTCTCATTAATGCCAAAATTAGCTCTAGTGTGATAAACTCCTCAGTCTTGGCTTTTGGTCATCCAGTGGAGACCGGTGATATCGGATGGCTTCTATATCAATGAGATGGTGAGTCCATCTAGGTTTGGACTATTTCTTATTTTTCCCTTAATTTATATGCTGTGTTTCTCCCAGAAAGGGACCCAAGGTGGCTCAAAGATAAAATAGTTTTAAAAAACAACTTTGTAATAAAAATGTAAAAACAGTTAAAAATATCTTGCTAAAACAATATAAAAACATGCAGATGTTAAAAACACAGCTAAAGCACACACCCCATATAAAAGCCTCCCTGACACAATTATATATTAAAAGCCTGCTTGAACAAAAATGTCTTTGTCAGTGAAAGGAAAGCAGGGAGGGGCACAGAAGGGAGTTCACTGGAAAGGCTCTCGTGTCCTCACCAAGCAAGCCTATGATGGTGGTGGGACCAAAAGAGAGCCCTCCTCTGCTCATATGAGGAGATGCGGTCTCTCAAATAGTCTGGACCTAAGCCTTTATAGGTCATTATAGCACTTTGAATTGTGCCTGGAAATGAACTGGTAGCCAGTGAAGCTGTTTCCACAAGGGAGTTATATGCTCTCTATAACTGGCCCTAGTCAGCATTCTAGCTGCAACATTTCGGACCCGCTGGAGTTTCCAAACAGTTTCCAAAGGCAGCCCCACATAGTCTAAATGGGATATAATCAAGGCAGGGGGCACCGTAACCAAATGTGATGTCTCAAGGAACGGGTGCAGCTGGTGCATTAGTTTTAGCTGTGCAAATGCATTCCTGATCACTGCTGAAATCTGGATATCCAGGCTCAGAGCTGAGCCCAGGAGAATCAAGCTGGGGACCTGTGTCTTCAGGGGGAAGTATAACCCCATCCAACACCGAGCAAATCTCTATTCCTTGATTTGCTTTACAACTGACAAGGAGCACTTCTGTCTTATCTGGATTAAGTTTCAAAAAAGCCATCCAAGGTACTAAATATCTTTAGGAAAATGCTGTCAAAATAAATAATTGCTTTAAAAATATTTGTATCTAGGTTTTAATGCTTTTCTATTGTTTTTAACTTATACTGTTTTAAATTTGTTGTTATCCGTCTTGAGCCCCCATATTGGGAGAAAGGTGGGATATTAAATACATACATACATACATACATACATACATAAATGTTATTTAATGTAGGCTGAGTGTAACTCTAATCTATTTATCTCACATGCAGGGCTGTGACCAGGGTCATAGATAGGACCAATTACATGGAGATGTACAGGGACAGATGGCAGCCATCTGAAGGAAAAGACAAAGGGAACTAAAAATGATGGCCAGGACCATGTATCCTGAGATGTAGCTATGAGATATAGCTATGATAGCCTCATACCCAAGCTTTCCCTCAAACCCATCTTTTCTCAGTGGGAGCTCCTGAAACCTCCAGACATCCTACCAGAGGTCACTTGCAGATGATGGCATTGCTCCATGTCCAGTTACCGGAAAACAGCTGGGTGCTTGTCTGCTTTCCCCCACTTTCCGCCAACCAGCAAATGGCCAGGTTTGCAGGGAGAGGCTTCCCTTGGCTGGGTTTGGTGGGGAATATTGGTTGTTGCACATTGACAATGAATTCCAACCTTTAAAAACGTAAAGATTTCCTCTTTGGCGTGATTGTCTAGTTGTGTCTGATGTAGGGGCAGTGCTCATCTCTGTTATTAAGCTGAAGGAGCCAGCATTGTGAAAGACTACTCTGTGTTCATATGGCCAGCATGACTGCACATAACACTGTTACCTTCCCACTGAAATGATATTTATTTATTTATTTACTTGCACTTTTACATGCTCTTGAACTGCTAGGTTGGCAGAAGCTGGGACTAGTGACAGGACCTCACTCCATCACACAGTGCTTGGGTCTTGACCTTCTGACCTGCCGACCTTGTGATTGTCAGAGTCAGCATCTTAACTGCTCAACCGCACACCTTCTAACCTCTACAATGACAAAAAAGTGAGTTTTGATTATATATGTCCAACTTATGCCATTGTAGTTCACCAACAGAATGTCAACCAATATACTACAACATAGTGAAAGTAATGGGTTATTTAACAGAGGAAGTCCCTGCAGACATGGTGATCAGCAGTGGTGGATGTAGGTATGTTGCTGTACACAGAGGACAATAAAATTTCTGTGAGCTGAAAATATACATTATTCATACATTTCCAGTTTGGTTCACAATAACAGTCAGCATGGCCTGGAGTAAGACATGTAATGATCAGGATGTGCAAATATGTTGTGTTTTATCATGAAGGATGTTTGTACTGAACAGTCTCAAGCAATTGTGTCTTGTGCACTGTTTGTTCCAAAGCTGTTTCCTAGCCAACAGAAAAACCTTCCTTGGAAATGGATGAAACGTTGTTGCTGTGTTATAGCTGAAGACTGCTGTACTTTATGTGGTTGGCTCTTAGAACAAGCAGGAAAAGGTCTCCTAGGACAAGCTGTTATTCAGCTATGAATTAAGTGATAAAAAGGTAAATTCTAAACCAAGGGGGAAAACCTTGACATTCTTGTGATGGTACATGCTAATAAAATAACAGTTACACAGTAGACAATATATTCTTCACTAAATCCAGTGCATTAGTATACAAAGAACAGAGGCTGAACTTGAACTCTGTAGGTCCAATCTTCACCTGACAATAGGCTTATGCTTCTCACAGATCTACTGCCCTGGGTGCTGGATTGGGAAAAGAAACTCAGTGATGTTTGAATAAGAGCCAGGATGGTGAAGTGGTTTGAATACTGGAGTAGGACTCCAGGAGACATGGGTCTAAATCCCCACTCAGCCATGGGAAACCAACTGGGTGAACTTGGACAAGTCACAATCTATCAGTCTCAGAGGACGGCAATGGCAAGTCTCCTCTGAATTTTGCCAAGAAAAGTCAATGAGAAAATCATCATAAGACTGAACTGAGTTGAAGGCATGTACCAACACCGAGTGCATGAACAGCCCAAGGTCTTTCCTACTAATTTCTGTGAGATAACTAAGGAAAAACAAAACCAGATACAAGTTACTCACACTCTGTTTCTCAAAACCTTTGGTTATACCTCTGAAGAAACAGGCAATTGAACAGTATGATATAATGCTTTAGGCTTTAATATTTACTAATTACTTTAATGTTTATTAATTCCTGTAACATTTCTCCAGAAAGAGATGCAATTTTAATATTTCCTTTCCTTTCTTTGTTTGTTTTCAGTGTGTTGGTTACCTATCCTCTTAATAACACTAGAAGTATTATAATAATTCAGCTAACCGAATGCTACAAGGATTGCAGCTGAGACTGGGCTAGAACTGACCATGGTGTTTTTTCCTTGATGACATATTGGACTTTTCTGCTTCCTTACACTGGTGGGGTTCTTCCAACTTTTCCTATTGTACTCTCAATGAGAAAACTAAAGTTAAGGAAAAAAGAACAGTAAACCTTTGCTTAGCTGGCCATGAAAGCACTGGCAGAGGGACTCTTCAGCCACTGCTCCACCAATGCTGCTTCGTGTGATGTATACCACCATCACAAAACTGTTGGATACCAGTTTTGTCTGACAGTAGCCATGGACTTCATGAGGTGGCCATTTTCAGTGCTATCACAAGTTGTCACCAACTATTATAAACCACAACCCATCCAATAACTGGTATTGACAAGTATACTGGGCCACGTAGTTCTGTAAAACTTTACTTTTCAGCATTTTGAATTGCACTGTCACACCTCTACTCCAACCCACCCAACCCAAGTAGAAGAACCTACTGACTCTCCCACACAATACTAGTGTTTTACAGCTATAGCTGGAAATATATAGTTTAGTGTGAAATCCTTTTGTACATGATATGGTATGGGGGCCACTCTTTATCAAGCTAAAAGTGACTAAAATTAGGATTAAATATGACTTTGAAATTAAAAAAAAGTTTTTTGCTTTTTAAAATTTGTTGGCTACATTTATATCCCACCTCTTGTTCAGTGAACTGAATGTGGTGTACATGATTGTCTCCCTACCCACTTTATGCTCCAAACAATTCTGTAAGGTAAATCAGGCTGACCCAAAGGCACCCAGTGAATTTCATGGCTCAGTGGAACTAGAACCCATTTCGCCCAAACCCTAGTCCACCTTCCTCATCACTACACAACCTTGGCTAGCTGGTAAATAAATAATACAGCATACACACATACATTACTTTTCTGGTCTATCCAAAACAAAATTAGATTTATTAACAAAAAATGTCCAATAGTTCTTTACTTTAAAAGACAAAATCTCACTTTAAACCCCCAAATGAAGATGTCTAAAAAATCCACTGCATTTTCCCAACAGTTAACATTTCTCCTGTTACAGCTATGTACAGTTGGTCCTTATATTTGTTGGGGTTCCATTCCTGGTTCTCCTGTATATATCAAAAACTGTGGGACCTTATGTCTTGTTTGCAGTGGTTGTACACCATGCATGTGACTGTGCTGGTCTGGCTGTGTGCACACACTGCCATTGTGGTGAATGGGCCAGGGACATCTGTGGTTGCTCAGATCCACAGATGGTAAACCCGCAGATGGCAAGAGCTGATTGTACAATTGTGCAGGTGTCCCCATGATCCTCAAGGTACCATCAAGAAACAAAATACACAGTGCAATTGGTGGCTACAAGATAAATAAAAACAAGACAAAAGTTGTTGTGTGCCTTCAAGTTCTTTCCAACCTATGATGGCTCTAAGATGAGGCTTTGACAGTGTTTTCTTGGTGAGATTTGTTCAGAGGAGGTTTGCCTTCACCTTCCTCTGAGACTGAGAGTGTGTGACTTGGGCAAGGTCATCCAGTGGGTTTTGATGCCCGAGTGGGGATTTGAACCCTGGTCTCCCAGTGTCCTTGTCCATACCTGATTCTATGATTCTATGAATATGCAAACCACTACACCACATGGGCTCTCTAAGCCAGAGGTAATTGCCTAGAATGTGCCAATGGAGGATTGATTTATACTGAATTTAATGTGGATTAATTAAATTAGCACATTTTAGATGTTTGGCAGAATTAGACCAATTAAAAATTAAATTATCAAGTGTTCATGGGCAACATCATTAAGGATTCTGAAAGCCGTACCAAATTCACATAATCTTGCCTTGCTAAAATTTCAGCTGTTAACAATCTTGCCTAAATTTCTGTTCTTAGACACAGTTTCCATTCTATTTGTGGATTACAGGAAATTTGGGGAAGGGAAAAGGTGTTGTTAGCATTTGTTTGGGATGGGAAGCTGATAAGATTTTGTTCTGATGCTCAACATTCTGCCCTCCATGAGGAAAGGGGCAAACTGGCTTTCATTTCTTTATATTCCTATTTGGCAACAGTGCAGTGCTCATGATTGTGGTCATACTGTATTTCTTAATTATCTTAATTAACAACATAATATATTGTAGAAGAAGAACTTAAGGCTATATGACGGAAAAGGAAGTGATCAAATCTCATAAAGCAACCGTTAGATTATATGATGCAACAGGAATTAATCCTAATCCCATTAGACAATTTGTAGATTATATAATGAAACAGAAACTAATCCCAATCCCTTTAGAGGACTTTGGGCTGTATGATGGAACAGGAACTAATAAAAACACCATTACAGGACTTTAGATTATATAATGGAACAGGAAAAAACCCCATACCTTTAGAGGCTCTTTTATGGATGGGGAAGGATACAATTCAGGCCATGGTGATTCCAAGTCATATTTTAAGAATTTAGTAAAAATACAAAAAGAAATTCAGTCCAGGGTTATCACCTCTAATATCAGTTACAAACCGTAAATCTTTCCATAATTTGAGGCTGAATTGAGTCTTGTGGTAGGTACACACACCCCTGTTTTCTAGCCAGGCAGTCATTCACACAGTAACAGTGAATCATCAGTCATTAAAAAAAAATTATGAATGAGTCATAGGATTTTATTTTTGTAATTTCTGGAACTACACTAATCTTTATTTCCTGGTGAGCCTTTGATGCAACCACAGCATTTAACATTTAAAGATTTTGCTATTTAACTGTGGTACTACTTTCCACAAATATGTTCAGTTTTCATGTTTCATAACCAAAGAGAAATATTATCATTGTTCTCCTGATGAGGAGCATTTTCTGCAATTGGTATGCAGAAGCAAACTACTAAGATGTGGTTTTGACTACTGATGATGTGTTCTAACACCCAAACTCTGTACATTTTTAGGAGGAACAAAGAGATCATCTTGATTTGGATACTTTCCAACCATCTCCTCTTGGTAAAACTTTTAAGTATACTTCAGTTGCATTTAAAAAATAATATCTGGGGAATGAATGAATGAACACACACACACACATACATGAAAGTGCTAGCATGATGTAGTGCTTTATGTGTTGAATTAGGTCTCTGTGAAAACAGGATTCAAATCCCTTACAGCTACAGAAGCCCATTGGATGATCTTGGGCAAATGCCACTGTCTTGGCCTCAAAGCAAGGCAATGGCAAACCTTCTCTTAATAAATCTTGGCAAGAAAACTGTATGACAAGGTTGCTGTAAATCAGAGTTGACTTGAAGACACACCGCATAACATACCTATATAATATTTTTTTCTGGATGTATCTGAACTTGCTTTCTCTCATGAGGGCAAGTATTCATTATGAATGTCTCTTCAGCCACTGGTAGGCCAAGTCTCCACTGTAATTTCTTTATACTAGTACAAAGCTCAATTTAAAATATTTTAAAGATGAATATTCACCATAAATAATTGATACTGCTGGCAGGCATAGTTCTGCCTTTGCCTAAGATATGAGGGAATGTGTCACTGCCTCTGTCATCCTCATCCTCTGTTATCCTCTGTCATCATCTGTGGTGTCCCTCTTTCCATTGTTCTTTGCTTTTTCAACTTCATCTTGCTCTCTCACATCGGTGTTTATCACATGGAGGTTTTTGCAGCTCAGATCCAGGGTGACTCCTGGTTCAGCTATACGAATTCACGTTATAATGTGAATGTTTTATCACACCAGGTTGCCCTTTTGTTGCCCTTCCGAATCGAGGGAGAGTCAAATTCAAGGCAAGTCACATGATGTGGATTCAAGCAAAGCGGAGTGAGTGCAAATTGTATTACCACACCGGTGGGATTCAACGATTTGAATCAGCACCCTTGTGCATGCTCAGTGGGGGTCTGAATGCATCATGACCTAGTACATGTCTGGGGTGAAAAGGGGCACAAGTTCTTGTTCCCTGTTTCACGTAATTGTGTGATTGCATGAATATTTGCCTCATGAATATTTCTGTGTCTTCTTCATCCCCCTTTCTTATTTTCCTTTCTATTTCAGCAATTTCAGCACACACATAGATACTGTAGAGATAGATAGATATACATACATATCTGTATATTCACATTCACGCACATACACACATATAAAAAATGAGTTGCCCTGAAAGGGAAAGGACCACTGAAAGGAAATGGGGGGAAATTGCAGTGCTGCATCATGGGAAATTTGCAACCTGGGGGGTTTGCGGTGGTGTACCAGAGCAGAAGCAAAGTTGCATTCCACACCAGACCAATTTGGAGTGAAATCGAAGTGAGCTTGAAAGCAAATTCTGTGAATTCATTTTTTTCTGAATTCATCAAAATGTGGAGTCACTTTGGATTCACTGCAGAAGTGCCACGGAAGGCGCTCCCATAGAAAGGAATCTCATCTGATAACACATTCACGTTATAATGTGAATTCACATCGTTGGACCTGCAGTCACCCTGGATCTGAGCTGCAAAAAGCTGCAAAAACCTCAGTGTGGTAAACACCACCCTCTTCCATTTGGCCTCCAGCTTCTTTCACCTGTTTCCCTTGTGGCTGCCATGGCCTGCCTTCTTTGGAAAGTATTGCCAGATACACAGAACTGTCCAGGACAAAACACATAGCTCCAAGGATCTCTGATATCCAGCCATTTGAAGCCTGGAAAAGGTGAAGTGAGGAGCTTCATAATTCACCCCTCCAAATAGTGTTCTGATGTGTATGGCTGGTAAAAAAGAAAAGAAAAAAATCAGTCTATTTCCACGCAGCAGAATTAATGCAGTTTGATACTCCTTCAGCTGGCATGACTTCATCCTATGGAATCCTGGTATTTGTCATTTGTTGTGGCACCAGAGCTCTTTGATGGAGAAAGCTCACAAAACTACACAACCCAGAATTCCACAGCACTGAGCCATGGAGTTAAATCAATGTCAAACTGCATTATTTCTGCAGTGCAGATGCAACCACACAAATGTTTGGCTAAAATAATGCCAAAGTCTATTTGATACTGGTAGTTTTCACCGTTTATTTGATTAGCAGATTGGGCTTGAATTTCTTTATTTTTGAAGCCTATTTGGCTCTGGTGTCTTACCATTACCAATATTCAACAATCTTTTAACTGTAATATAAAAGTGCAAAGAAAGCAAAATATAAAAAGATGTCCTTTTCCTCTCATTTGTTGCAATTTTTGTCTGTTTCCTGCCATATAGTAATATATATTCCATATAAATTAAAACTGTAACATATATTCCAATATTATAGATTCTGAAGTTTGATTTCTTCCTTTGTAATTACTACTTAGGAATCTTCATTTTTTTTAAAAAAAAATCTGTGCTACTCTGCTGAGATACCTTGTACTTAAAAATAAAAAGCAAATGTTAAATACCCTAAAGGCACTGAATCCCGTCTGATCTTGAAAGCTCAGCAGGTCATCTCTGGTTAGAACTTGGATGGGAGACCACTAACGAATACTAACTGCTGTAGGCTAGATTTCTGAGGAAGGAATTGGAAAAACTACTACTTCTGAGTATTCCTTGCCTAAGAAAACCCTAGGAAAATCATGGGGTTGCCATAAACCAGCAGATGACTTGAAGGCACATTCACACACAATGCAAGTACAAGTCAGGCATTACACTATGCCATGAATACCAGTTTGCAAAAGTATACATTAATAACAATAAAAATGAAAACAAACAAAGCAAAACAAAAGGGAAAATGGAAATGCCAATGTTCCTGTGGCAGGTAGCAGGAAAGAATAGATCTATATTTTAGCAGATGAGTTTGTTTTAGTAGAAGTTAGCATTTGTGGAATCAACAGAGATAGATAATGACATCATCTTTCCATAAGCAGATGCCTTTCCAGAATATGGACTGTGACTCTGGTGAACCATCTTCTTCACCATGTTAATTCACATAGGTAACACAGAGTTTTGCTATTATACCTAAAATCAAAATGTGCTCAAAGCAAAGGCCTTAAGCCTTTAGTTAGAAATGCTTCATATATCTAAAAGTGAAACAAGACCAGCCTTGGTTCCATGCTTTTCCACAGGCAAAGTACATAACATGTCACTAGATGGTGCTGAAGCATAAGTGATCAATAGCCCCTCCTACATTTCTCCCACACTTCAGAAGATTTTCTTGCTGAAACCTGTCAAAAACTTTGCGTTCATTCCTACCAGGTGGGAACATTCAATTTAAATAGTAATGTTTTCATTTTACATTTTGGTTTTTTTTTTCTGATTGTTTGCATGCAGTGTTCCTTTCAAGAAACACAAAACAAAACCTCAAATGTTTCACAGTTGTTTTATGGTTATTTTCTCTTGTATCCCATCAGATTCCAACAGTATGACCAGACGTCTCAAGACATTTAGCCATTTTAATCTCAAGTGTTTTAGCAACAGCCACAAAAGGGCCGTACGGTTGCGCAAATTACTACGTCTGCATAGCCAAAACATTATCTCATGCCAATCCAGACATGACAATACCTAATGTTACAGACTTCATTAAGTATTCCCTTCGGATTCTACTTATTTCTTCTGATTGTAGCTTGGAAAAAGCAAAGCAGGCCTGCAAGTGTGTCGGTCTAGACAGTCAATGTTTTCTTAACCCATAAAAGAAGAAGAAACCGTGCACAGCAAACCAAGGTTATTGTAGATTTGGCATTCCCACAGCCACAGCTCCAGACAAGCCAAGCTTCCTGTGAATCGATGAATGAACAAATAAATGAATGCACAAAATGTTGATGATCCTTCCCAAAGGACAGATGGGGAAGGGTCAGGATCAGGCTGATCGTCTGCATTTTATACATGTTATTGTATATTAGTGGGAATTATCTGGGAGGTCTTTATATAATCTTTATAATCTTTCTCTCTTGTACTGTATACACAAAGAGACATACACACATTATTATTTAATTCATTTATATCCTGCCTTTCCCCCATTAATGGGACTCAAGGCAGCATACAAAATGTTAAAAAATACAGTTTTAATATAGAAAAACTTCAATTAAAATATATATACAAATTTCAATAAAAGTATTAATATAGAAGTTATTTAAAAGCCAATATGAAAATCATTAAAAGGATTACCACAACCCATAAACACCATAGCACATCCATTAAAAGCTCATCCTAGTCAGTTTCTAAATGCCTGACAACCTAAGAAGGTTCTGACTTGCTGATAGAAGGAGAGCATCCTGGCCTCCCTAAGGAGGAGATTCCAAAGTCTGGAAGCAGCCATTGAGAAGGCCTTCTGCCTTGTTCCCACCAAATGAGCCTGGTGCTGATGACACCATTGTGTAGCGTGATTCAGATCAGTAGTCCACTTACAGCAACAAACCATATTTCAAAAGCCAATTGCCTGGGCTCAGGTCAGACATTTGGCAAGAGTGGTCTCCCCTGCCAGCCTTCTGATCTGGAAGGAAGAGGGAGAAAGAGATGGAGACAGAGGTTATGGAAGCAGTGGCAGAAAGAGAAAGCATGAAAACTGGCGGTGGGACAGAAAAGATATTGGAAAATGTTGGCTATGCTTTATTTTAGCTCAGACCCTATTCAGTACCAGCTTTCATTCCACCAGCTGTTAGCAGATCCCCCTTCTAATACAAAAATGTTCAGTAGACTATATGGTGCAAACTAGCCATGTTCAAATTGGTTTATGATCACGACCTATTTGGGAAAAACCTAATCAAAACTAATCACAATTCTTTGTCTGGATGAAACAAAAAACTGTGGTTCATTTAAAACGGAAGTGGCTTGCTTCAGTCTCCTCCTCATAGTCTTCTCAGTGGTCATCTTGGTGGCTGTTCCCACCCTCTGGAACTCCCTTCTACAGGAGGCTAGGCTGACCCCCTCCTTGCTGGCCTTTCACCAGCAAGTAAAAACATTTTTATTCAGGTGGGCTTTTTAAAATCATGGCAGGGTGGCTTTTATATGGGGTAGATGTATTAGATTATGTGTTTTAACTTCTGTATGTTTTAAATCTTAATTTTATACTGTTTTAACTGAATTATTTTAAATTATTTTTTAAAAATGTTTTTAAGATGTTTTATCTTATGAGTTGCCTTGGGTCCCTTTTTGGGAGAAAGGCAGCATAAAAATGGAAAAAAAATAGTCATTGCAGAGGAGCAGAGGGGAATTCAAAGCTTGTGTGTTTCAGTCCTGGTACAGTATTAGGCCTGTGAATCCAGATACTAAGAATTGCTTTTAAATAAATAGTCTTCATTGGTAGGGTTTCAGTTTTAATGTGTTAATTGGTAGAAGCTCTTAGTCTAGCCCTTGGACTATGAGACGCTGTAAAACATAGTGTCTCATTTCAATTGGCAATGAGTCAGTGGTAGACTGGGTAGGCTTGAAGAAATATTACTAATGGAATTATTTTTTAAAACAGGGATGGGTAACTTCAGTGGATCCAGGAATCAATTTCTGCCCTCTTGGGGCCACACAGATTGCCAAAAGTGCCATTAAAAGATAAAACCTAGCTGGAAGTGGCTGAAAGTCTACTTCTAATTTTGAAAGCAGGTATTTGCTGAAGTCTGCAACCTACTTTAAAAGCAAATTGTCTCTCCTGGAGGTTTTTGGTAGAGGCAACTAGTCCACAGTCTCAGCCTCAGAGGAAGGTGCCAATTGTGTCAAGGAAACCCTGTGACAGGTTGAATTTAGAGTTACCATAAATCAGAAATGACTTGAAGACACACAACAACAACAACCAGGACATTGGCAGTCCAGCAGAGCCAGTGTGGCATAATGGTTTCAGTGCTGGAATAGGATACTGGGAGACCAGGGTTCAAATCCCCACTTGGCAATGGAAAGCCACTGAGTGCTTTGGGCATGTCACAATTTCTCAGCCTCAGAGGAAAGCCAAGGCTACCCCCCCCCCCATACAAAAAAAGTGATAGGTTTGCCTTAGGGTCTACATAAGTCAGAAATGACTTAAAGGCACATAACAGCAGCACCAGCAGCAGTGACAACAACAATAACAACAACCAGGAAATCATCAGTCTGGGACAGTCAGAGGGTGGGGTTGGGACCATAAAAGCAACCTTGGGGACCAAGGCTCCACTTTGCCTATATCTGCCTTGAAATATCGTAGTTGAATATTTAGTTTCATTTTCACAACACTTCCTTGGTCAGTTATGGGAGTTTATCACATGTAAGGAATTTCTCTTAATTTCAAATGAAAAGAAAGTGGGGCCAGAATGCATTTACGTGAATTCACTGGCAAATTTAAGTGAATGTGAATTGCATTAGAACTGGCTTCCCATTGCCCAAAAATAGCATGCCATTGCCTGAATTTGCATGTGGTAGTCTATCATGCAGTAACGTGAAACCCCATGATTGCGCTCGGACTGACTTCCCATTGCCCAAATTTGCGTGTGGTGGTCTATCACACAATAACGTTAAACCCCATGATTGCATTTAGATTGCCATTGGATTATACTTCCAATTTCTCTTGTATGATAAACTCCATGGTCTTAACACTAAAATTGAGTAAAATTGGAATCAAGCAATAGCACCTTATTCCATTTACCACTGTAACATCCTTATGGGACACCTTTCTGCCAGCTTTCCCTCCATGTTTTAGAGTTTTGGATCCATTGGCCTCAGCCAGCAGTCTAAAACTATCTGGAGAGTTTTAGACTGGGCAAGACAGCCGTAGAACATATGATTAATACTGTCATATTATGCATTAAGAGAAAGGCAAGGAAGACTTAGGGGCTAAACAGAACGGCATAAAATACTAACATCAGGGTGGAATGGGGGCATGATGACTGCACTCTGCACTCTCTGACTCTGCTTCGATGCCGGTGTCATGCCACCCATCTGATCACATGGCGGGCAGCATCATGGCACTTCTTTGGTGCAGTATTTAGATATGCTGTAGCAAAGAAATGTGAAAAAGCCGCCACTATGGCAGCAAGGGCACCCTTTTGCCATTATAAAAAGGAGCAGCATTTTGCCAGTTCTTTTTGGTGTGGCAAAGCACTGGATCAGGCCCACAGTGTGTGGTTGCTACCATTGGGCAACATACATGGAAATATTTATCAGCTCTGAAAGGGCTGTTGCTTTGGGTCTGCCTGTTTTTCCCCTTAGTCTAGGCCACTGAGGGAAGCCTTGCTGAGCTGAGATGCTGACCTCTTGGTTCAAAGAAGAATAATCTCATCTATGCACTGGTCAACCCACAGTCACCTTATTTCCTGATAGATGCTCCATGACATTAAGCATTCCTCACTTCCATTAGTGCTGAGAAGTTCTGATGTCCTCTGAAGGATAAATTAACTCCCAAGGTTCATGGTGTTTATAACAAGTGTTTTGTTAGCATATATCAGAATCATAGTGTAGTGGCAGGAAACAGAATTCTATATGAAGGATCATAGTTACTAGGCCAGGTTCAGTTCCCTTGAGCTTTGGGTAGCCCAAACTATTTTGTAGCCTAAAGCAGAAGAGCAAGTGGATCACCTCCTTAGGTCAAGGTAGATAGTACCTAAAGCCAGCTTAATCAATCACACATGTGGTCCTTCTGTTCCCTGGCTGATAAAATACAATAATAAACAAGTAAATGGCTAACGATTTGATGCCCTTGCATGGCACACCAAATCTGCTGCTTGAGAGGGGCATCTTACTTGGCCTAAAGGTAAGGACAGCTCCTGACAAGGCAACAGTATGATTTTCACAGGTTTCATGTTCAAAATGAATTAAGTCTGAACTTCTTTATTGCCCTCTGCAACACACATTTTGTTGAGCTCTGGCTTCACATCCCAACCCTCTAATTCAACTGTTAACAGGAAATTTTCCTTCTTTTAAGTGTTAGCTTCTATCGAGGACCTATCTTCCAGTCACCATAGTCTAGGAGAAATAGCAATAGCACTGCTTACAGATGTAATAAATGCTTTGCAAAGTGTAAGCTAATTGCCTCCAACAAGTTGGGTATTCATTTTAGCAATCTAAGTAAATGGCTTTACCAAGGGTGGTCAATCTGTAGAGTTATCAACAAGCATGGTTGTTTTCCCAGTAAGCCTCACAACCATTTTTTGATACTCTCATAACAATCCAAATAAAAGTGTCTTTTATTAAACATATAGCCATGTATTGATAGGAAAATTTGCAATGAATAAAAATATTGTGGTTTTTAAAGGGCCATAGTTGTCTTCTGCTTTTGAAGACACATTGAAATGTTCTCCCATTTTCCTTGACATAATTTTCATATCTGTGCGCCCTGAAAAATCTTTCTATAAGATTAATCTATCAGAAACCTCTGCTTGTGATGAAGAGCTATTACTAGCAATACTGAGAATAAGAGACAAAGTATATCACCTGGTGTAAAGCAGCTTGCAATATTTCCATGTATTTTGTCCAGTTAAGGCTTGCCAGAAGATTTGCTTAGCCCTTTGCAACAAATATGCTTACATTGAGGCCATAAGCCTGTATAGAACCTACAAATATTCCACAGGATTCTTCCCATATTCAGAGAGCTATCAATCAGTCTTTTTTAGAACCATTCTATGCATAGTGACCTGGGTTTTTAAAAGATCAAACCTAAGCATTAATCTGCTCTTTCTACTGGGTATATGCTGAACCATAGTTTCTTTCATCTGAGAACCTGAAACATTTATATCAGCATCCATTCAGGGAAATGAAGGATGACTCAGGAATAGTATCTGGTCAGTTTAAGTCTTCTTCCAGTAATCTCCATTTTCTTCTCTGTGCTTTTTATACTTAATGCCTTGAACCATATAATACCAGTGTGATGTGAGAGTCACTTGCTTGTGGAATATTATTATATCATGCAAGTGAGTTCAGTATGTGAAAATCAAACCATTTATCTCCCCCTCCCACCCAGTATGGGCATTGCCTCTCTGGAATGAGTGAGATGCTGCTAACATGGGAAGGGAAGGACATGATGAAAGGCACACAGACAAGATTGTAACTAAGTTTTCTATGGCCCCATTCATACTGACCTATTTGTGCTGGATGGAAATGGGCAGATCCCCCCCCCCCGAATCCCTCCAGAAGCAAGTGCCCACTACCCCAATCAGGGTATTTTAACCCTGAATGCCCTTGTGGCTCCGACAGAGAAACTGGTTTAAAATGAAGGTGCCTTTGCTGTCAATCAAATTCTGTTCCACTTTCATCATAGCTGATGTTTCTTGCACCCACTGGGCAATCGGAAGTGTGTTTCCCCCCTCCTTTTTTTTTTAAAAAAAAACAGGCGGGAGTGTGCACATATTCTGTCAAATTTAAAAACCTCCAGGTGTGTGTGTGTTGTGTGTATTTGGGTCACTACAGATTATGGCAACCCTAAAACGACCCCATCCTATTTTTTTTTTTTTTTTTTGCAAGATTGGTTCTGAGGAGATTTGCCATTGCCTTTTCCCTGAGACTGAGAGAGTGTGACTCCCCCAAGGTCATGGGTTTCCACATGCCGGCCTCTAGCTTCCCCTTCACTTCCAGCCCAATGCTATCTCCAAATAATAATAATAATAATAATAATAATAATAACAATAATTCTTCACCCCAGAATGCCATCTCTGCAACCTCTTGCTTTGCTATCCCAGAATGCCTCACATACACATACAATAATTATAATAATAATAATAATTCCTCACCCCAGAATATGCATCCTTTGCTTTCCCTCCGATTGCCACCCCAGAATGCCTCACATACGGATATAATAATAATAATAATAATAATAATAATAATTCCTCACCTTGGAATGCCATCTCTGCATCCTTTGCTTTCTCTCATTGCCAACCCAGAATACACATATGTAGCAAAAGCATTCTGTATCAATTTGCCAAATTGAAAGAGAAACATTTGTAACATTCGCATTGTAGCATTCGCATATAAAAGAAAAAAAGCCTTTTGCAAAGTGTGTGCTGGGAGCAAGCAAATGAAAGGGAAAGTACCACAAGCAGACACACATTCTATCTATATATGTATCTACCAGTAGCAAAAATCATGCACATAGTCTGTCAAAAAATAAAAATAAAAAAATAAAAATAAAAAGAGAGAGAAAGCTGCGTGGAGGCTTGCTCCATTCCTTGCCCTCCCTCTGACCTGCCCTGCCCTGACCCTTTCTCTGGCTCCTTCCTCCTCCTCCTCCTGCTCCCCCATTACCCCGATTCTGCCCTTGGCACCCCCGGCTCCATCGGTCACCCCGATTGCCCTTGGCACCCATCCTCCGGCTCCTGCCTTTTCCTCCTTCCCCTCCTCCTTCCGACGCTGCCCTCCATGGCCCACTTCTTTCCCCCGGCTTCATCCTCCTCCTCCTCTGTCACCCCAATGAAGAGGAGACATGTTCTGCCCTCTGCCCTCCCTCTACCCTAAATCCCTCCCCTGAACTTGCCCCGATCATGATCGAGGCCAAGTCCATATTTGCCCGACTCGTTTTTTAAAAAAAAGATACAGCTTTTACTCCGATTTCAAATGACCCGCACTAAGGGGTATTTGCTCCTCAATGGGTGTGAAAGCCTCAGATTCTGTTGTGGGAGATTTGGGGTGAATATGAACTTCACGTGCATAATTTGGTTCCTGATCTGGGGTAAAAGGAAGTCTGAATGGCCCCTATGATGCAACATATAATCAGACCTTGGCAAAGCTATCTGTGTGGGCTATAACTGCCAGAATCCCTCAGTCAGCAGGGTTGGGGGCAGAATTCTGGGAGATGTAGTAAACATGTAAGTTTGCCATGCTAGGCATACAACAGACAATTTACAAAATAATTTAGCTTTCCCAAACTGGTATAAACTGAGGAAGGCAAGACCATTGAAGACATGATATCCAACATGTTATCCAGTATATCAAACATCAACTAGATTAACTAGATTATCAACTAGATTGTTAGCCTGCCTTAGTTCTGCAGACTCAAGGTGGGATAACAAAATTTAGGACAACAGAATATCAATCAACATTTAATATAGGTGAAATATGTGGGAAATAGAAGAAATTAAACCGGCTGATGAAGTGTCCCTTTCAGATGATACACAGGAAGTGAAAAAGGTGAGTGTGCCAGTGCAAGCCAATTACACACTTAGGCCAGAGACCAATAAAGTAGATTCACTGACTGATATGCTTTTGCCCATGGAACTGGAAGGGGTACAAGCCCTGATCCTAGAAGCTGCCCATGCATGCCCAAAACCTGCTCTAAAGGGCTGGGAAATCTCCAGAGTAGTATTTCAGGCATCTTTAAAGGGCTGCAGGAAAGGGGAGGCTAAGAAAACTTCTGATTGACAGATGCTAGTGCAACATTCGATTTAGACTGGACTTTCCTTGCTTTGCTATACAATCTGCCCTCAGGTAACTTGGTGGACAACAGGTGGCATAACATCATTGACACATCTTGTTCTCATTCCTTGCTGCTATGATTGTTGTTAACTGCTGTCAAGATGACGCTGACATATGGAAAACCTATAAATGAGAGACCTCCAAGTAACCCTATTATCAAAAGTCCTACTCAGGTCTTGGACTCAGGGCCATGGCTCCTTTGATTGAGTCCATCCATCTGAAATGTGGTCTTCTTCTTTTCCTACTGCCTTTTACTTTGCTAAACATTATTGTCTTTTTTAGGGAGGCATGTATTCTGTATGTATAAAGTATGGCTGTCTCTAGTTAGTCATCTTGGCTTCAAGGGAGAGTTCAGGCTTGATTTGTTCTAGGATCCATTTATTTGTCTCAGCAATCCATAGTATCTGTAGAACTCTTCTCCAAAACCACATTTCAAATGAGTTGATTCTCTTCCTATCATTGTCCAGCTTTCACAACCATATATAAAAATGGGATATATGATGGCATGGGCATTCCTAACTTTAGCATTCAATAATACATATTTACACTTGATGATTTTGTCTAGTTCCTTTGTAGCTGCCCTTCCAAGTTCTAGTCTTCTGGTTTCTTCACTGCAGTCTCCCTTCTGATTAATGACTGATCCAAGGAATGGGAAATCTAGAACTATTTCAATGTCTTCATCATTTGCTTTAAACTTGCAATGAATGGCACCCTCCAAAGGACCCTCTAATGTGAATACAGGGGACCCTTCCTATCAGTGGGGGTTCAGATCCACCTGTACCTCCACCCTGGATGGAAAAAACCATGGATGGTTGCATCCCATTTTATTCAATGGCAGTGATATGCACACAGACTTGTCAGTGTGTCTGCATGCATGTGTCTTCATTGAAGACTATGGGATGTGACTACCTGTGGGGTGGTCAAATCCACGGATTGTCAGTCTGCCAACATGAAGGGTCCACTGTGGTTTTCTTTTCATAACCAGCTTAGATTAGGGAATATTAAAACAACATTTGTTAGAATTTCATAACTTGGAAAATAGGAGTAAAAATCTACTAAAACCTAAATTCTTCTCCAGGGCTGTATCTGAACACACAATGATACAATCTGAAATAAATGCTAAATAATATGATTTTTCAGCAGCCACAGCCCTTCAGTACATGGCCCCCAGGTTGTACATATGCCATAACTGGCAATACCATTGGTGGCATTTTTCTTTTGAAGCAATCTGTATCTTCCATAATGTTAATTGTACTTATAATGGCTTTCCAGGGTTGCTGGCTCCTCCAGGCAATTGAAGAACGGGTGCTCTGGATGCTGTTTGGAGAAAAACAACATTAAAACTTTAACTGACACAATAATTTAGTATACATTGCATGTCTGAAGTATTGCTTATGTCACATAGCCTTCCTTGGGTGTATTTTACCCAGCATAATGAATGCCAGTGTCTTATGCTTGGTTCCCCTGCCATCATTCATAGTGATGTAATCAATGCAGAAGCCATGGAAGAGCTGCAGTGAAAGGAGTGTGTGTCAGACCAAACATGAGAAACGGAATTTAAAAGGAGTGCTAGATCAGACTATTAAATCCATAAAGATTTGTTACATCATCATTATTGGTTTTTTGATATGAAATTGGAGTCAGTCCTGACATCAGACACGATGGATGATGCACCTTGGCAGTTTGAAAGGCTGGCCTGGATAAAATATGCTCTCTTATATTATTTTTCTTTAATGGGAAAAACCCAAACTACTCAATGACTTCAAAAATATGAATTCTGTTTACTGTGAAAGATACAATCATATGTGATGCAGGTGTATGAAATTGCATCCCCTGTGGTATTATTTTTTTAAAAAAATAAAATATTAAACTGCAGAGTTGGCCATTCAAAACAACAAACCTATGTTGTTTCTCTTATTTTGTCCCTTTTAATTTGCTTATGTACTTCAGAAAAACATTCTGTGTCACAGAAAAAGTTATAAAAGAACCCTATTGCACTTTTGAGAAATCTGTGTCAGTCTCAGGGCCTGTTTAAACCACTAACCTGTGTTTGTACAACTTTAAATGGCATGGCTTTACCCAAAGAATCCTAGGAATAGTAGTTTAGCAAGGTGCCTTCACACTCAACCATCTTGATGCATTAACAGAATTACAGTTTTCAGAATTCCCTTTGAATGACTTTATTAAATCGCATTAAGGACAATTCCAGGAGGAGTCTTTGTTATGTAACCATTGTTGACAGAATATGTATGTATGTGTGAGTGTGTGTGTCCAGATATCAACATTGTCCATTGGTAGGATGCCTCTTTGACTAGCTTAGCATAGTGAGAATGAGCTGCAACGAGCTGCAATGACACATGTGTATTCCCCTGATTCCTCTCTTTTTCAGTCATGGTTGCAAGGAATTGGAAAGCTTTGATTTCCATTTTTAATTAGCCATTGTGGTTAATCTTAACTATAGTTAGTAGAATCTAACAAACTTCAAACTATCATTTACAAAGGTGGCTTGTTTTCTATAGATATTGGCGCTATACAGACCACCCAAAAAGGGCGGTCTGCCAGCGTCTTGCTTTGCTGCGCGAGGAGCTGCAGCAGACAAACTGCTTGGCTCCCTCGCGCAGCAAAAAGGACCCTCAAAAAGTGGATCCTTCTTGCGGCACCATAAAGATGTCACTCATGACGTCCTTATGATGCTGGGATGTGCGGACGCTAAGTGTCCATCATGTCAAAATGGCGGTGCCCGTGTAGACAGAGTGCCGCCATTTTGTGCCGCCAGTATGTACTAGGCTAACCCTAGTATGTACTAGGGTTAGGGAGTGTCTGAATGGTGTTATGCTCCCTAACCTTACTGCTGCTGCCACTACGCTACATTTTGCCGGTATGTATCCTGCCATAATTAAGATTAATTAGACTTTTTAAACTCCCTTCTTGGTAACACTCTGTGGTCAGGATGATGTTAGGGAAATATCCATGCCTATGACATAATGAGATCACTGGTTGTAGCACTGCATAGAAACTTGATCTCTTTACCCTCATCCTCATGTGGTGAAAGGATAGGAGGATCACAGCATTTTCATCTGGCACCTCTATATGTCAATTGAGAACAGTTAGCTAGGGCTTTGTCTGCATGGGCCAAATAAAACATTTCCCCCGTCCTTTTTGTGGGTTGTCCAGATGATGCATGGCCCACATCCCAGTTCTGGGGCAAACAGTCCAGATGATGTCCAGCCTGTTCAGAACCCTTGAAATGGATTTTAAAAAAGATATCTGGAGCTCTCTGTTGTGATGCTGTGTGGCTGTTCACACATACGTCCAGCTGTGCTGCCTGCTGCAGCTGCTCCATTAGTGAGTCACTCACTGTAAGGTCAGAATAAGTTGCCTAGCCATGCGATCAATGCCTGGTGCCTTATTCTGAATTCAGGAGCAATGACTTGCCACTACCGCTGTGTTGGCTGGCACGGTGGGATGTATATGTGAACATTAACCTGGCATCACAATGGAGTGCCCCTGGTAATAGGGGGAAATTGTGTAGCTTCAAGGCCAAAATACTCTGTTCCTGAAGTATTCTGACCTGGGCAGACACCACCTGTGTGTAGCCAGTGAAATCACTACGGCTGGTGTCACTCAGTGTGGTAACTCATGATGTCACCCTACCTCACTGACCTCCTCCCACACCACACCATACAGAGTCCTTAGGAATGATTTTTGTACTGAAGGCATGGTACAGATCGCCCCTTTGGGGTGGCCTGGAGTCGCACCTTTTCGCTCCAGATTGGGGCCAGGGCAGCCTGCGCCCCCAATCCAGCGTTTTTCTGGGCCACAGAGAAGCAGCAAAATGCTGCTTCTTCCTGGTGCGGAAAAGGGGTGTCCTTGGGGCTTCATGCCCCTGGACACCCCAACAGCCAGAGCCATGGGAGAAAGGGGCTGCCCAGCCTCTTTCTCCTTGGCATTGTTCCCTCTGCTGTTTGGTTGCCATGGGAATGATATGCACGGCGAAAAGGAGCTCCATTTTGGAGCTCCTTCCTGTGCTTCAGCCAGGCCGCCATAAGTGGCCTGGGGTGGCGCAGAGATGTTACGTACGCGCCGTGCTGTTTGGAAGTGGCGCATGCTTGATGTTGTCATTACGCGCCCCGTGTGGACACTGCTGCATAATGATGATGCTGTCCACATGAACTAGGGTTAGGGAGTGTGCGGTTGCTGTGTGCTCCATAATCCTAGAATTGGTGCTGGTACGGTGCTTAATGGTGGTCTGTATTGCTCCAAAGTTATTCATAAATTGTAATTTCCATATATCACTGAATATAATGGTAATAGTTGTGATATAAACAACTAGCGAATTTAAAATTATACCTTTAGCTTTCAGTATCCTACATATAGCCCAAATGTATTTATATTTACATAGTTTCCAGTGGTAAAAGTGAAAATATGGTAAGTTGTGATTTTATAAAAGAATTTTTAGAAGAATAACAATTATATATATAAGTAAAATATATATTTAACAATATATTTTCTCCTCCCACTGAGCCTTGCCCCATAGAATACCACAGTCCAAAAGGCAGATATTGGGAAACAGTGGTGTCGCCCTCCTTTAGGGTTTCACCTGGTGCAGTTCTCCCCCTCAACCCCCTGTGACCCCTTTGAGTGTAGCATCTCTCCCTACAGACTAGGAGCTAGAGCAATACACATAGGCATTGTGAAGGTTATGCCCTATTAATGCTCAGAGACAATCTGATCTCCTTTATCTCCTCCACTGCTTACAGAGGGTGAGGTTTAGTGGAGGCTTGGGGTTGGATGATTCTCATGCCTCCAAGGGCCAGATTAGACATATTGATCACAGCTCTCCCAAGTTGAAGCTGGAGGACATGGTAAATGGGAGCTTACCTAAAATGGAACCACAAGCTTCTAATTTCTGTTCAGTCACACTGGAGGAGAAAACAGTATCATGGATTGCTTGAGCATGGGATGTTTATTATAACATTGTAGCTGTTGGTGAACTGGGTGAGCTAAATCTGGAGATTACAGTTACGAGAAAGATCCTGGTCCTGAGCCTCAAGGCCTGGCTCCAGTTCTTCAATCTTCAAGGTGAGGAGGAAGAATTTGAGGATGAGAGCACTGTCTTGAAAAGTATTTGTGTATATACATTTTCTACTTGGTTAGACATGTTTTCTTTTAATCCAGTAGCATACTCTATACAACTGTGGCTGATGCTGAAGGTTTTAGGATTAATGACATCATCAGGGCTGGCCCTTGTAATGTCATATTTGGGCCTAGCCTCTGTAACATCATAAGGAGTGACCCTTAGCTTTCAGATTTTGCAATTAAGGATGTTGAAATCTCAAGGCCTGGAACTGGGCTCCACTATGAGCTATACCATCTCCCAAGAACTCCCAACCCTAAAACAAATCTGGAAGTAGTTGGAAGTGGTGGAGGGAATCCTTGCCCATGAGGTAAGCTAAGTAGAGGCAGAGAGTTCCTGCTGGTTTCCAACATGGAAATAATAATTTTGTCAAATTTCTCCCCCCCCCCCAACCACACTTGGATCACCCCTACACTACATTAGAGCAGAACACAGTTACTGTCATAAAATTCTACTTCTCAAGTAAAAGCAGTCTATACAGTCAACAGACAGACCAGGGATAACCTTTTACTAATGCACAGATGGATTTGGGATTTTCATTTATAGTTTACACAGAGAAGGAAGGAATTTTGGAAAATCTATCTTTTCTGCATTTTTATTTTCCATCTCTCTTTCTTGCTTGTTGTACTGGAAAACAGAACCAAGTATAATGGAGAGAAAACAGTTCTTTTGGCAACAGATAATTGCTACATGTTCAGGAACATAATAGCACATTTCGGGTGAGGCTTTTTATGAGCTAAAACACTCAGTTTCTTTAGCTGTGTGAAGAACAATATCTTGGGATACACATTTTTAAATGTTTGTTTCTTCCTCTCTTGGTAAGAATAATCTCTCTCATTCTATTGAGTACAACACAAGATATGCTTGCAAATTGAGACTATCTGCTTGATGCACTAGCCACTTAAACTAGCCACAAGGCATCACAAGGCTCTAGCGCATGGACACAGTTGACTCTACTCTGAATACATGGTGGAATATATATATATATATATATATATATATATATATATATATATATATGAGAACCAATGTGATGTATTAGATAAAGAGGTAAACTTGGACTTTTCTAGTCCTTACTCATGAAACTATTGAGTGATCTTGGGACAATCACAGGCCTGTTACAGACGGCCAAAATAAAGCTGCTTCGGGTCTCTTTGGAGGTATGCTTTTTAAATGATGCATGGGTCCTAAGAATCCGGAAGCTGTACCAAAAGCTGCACTCCGGTGCTTAGGAATAGAGCGTGGCTTTGGTGCGACCTCCGGAAAACCAAAACAGGAAAGCATGTTGTAAAATAGATGATAACAGGACAAATGGCACCAGTTGAAGATGTTCAGTAAGCGATAGTTATTTAATAGTTATTTTAGCACGGTGGAATAAGAGTGCCTGTCAAAACGAAAGCAGAGATACAGCCAGGTAAACTTCTCCAGATGAACCACTGCACAATCTGTGGAATAATTCAAGATCTCTTCTGAGATCCATTCCAGCACATGGAAGTCAAAGGAAAAGCCAACCTTTTATTATTTCCAGTCTGTTTCTGCCTCTGAGTTGTTTAAAAAAGAGAAGAGAGGGGGAGGGTGGAAAAGAGAAGGAATGTAGCACCTTTAAAGGAAACTGGTTTTTTATTTTAGTATGAGCTTTTGTGGATACAAACCCACTTCTTCGGATGCAATATACATTAATATTAAAACCTCAAGATATAAAGCATATTTAGACAGTTGTGGAAGTAGGATGAAATGCAATATAATAGAATCTGGAAAGATGCATTAGAAGTTTCTTCTAATGTTCATTTGAAATCTACCCTCTTGTAATTTAAAAACATTAGAACTGGTCTTACTCTCTGGGGTGGCAGAGAACATAGCTGCACTCTCCTTTCTGTGATAGACCTTTAGTTGGCTGAACATGCCCAGCCCTGACAGCACAGTGCGTCAGATTCCTGGGGAAGTAACCGCTCCAACCAAAGTTTGTGCTTATGAATCTGAGGTTCATGACAAATGCATTTTCCCCTCTATAGAAACTGGATGTTTTTCCTAGATTTTACAATTGGATTTTATGCCCAAAAAGAAGATTAAGCATAACTCCACATACACACTTGCTGTCCACATGGGGGCAGCAAATACTTACCTTGGTCTCAAAGAGGCAATTAGGAGAGTTAACTATGGAAATAATTAACACATGCCATCAATGGCATGCCTTCTAGCACAGGGAGAGATGCTACACCTGTCTGGTGGATTCCAGCTTTAACAATGTCCTATTGTCCTCTCCTAGAGTTTTTTCACCATCTTTGTCAAGATGTGCTGTGTTCATGGTGTGTGTGTGTGTGTGTGTGTCTGTGAACATACTGTGAACATATGCAATCTTATCTGATTTTTGAAAGCTAAGGTGGGTCATGCCCAGTTAGTATTTAGATGTGAGACTACCTTATAGTAGGGATCTCCACATATAGCTAGGGAAGGATCTTTCCAGATGGACATCTGCCAGTCAGAGTAGACAATTCTAGGCTACATAGGATGTATCCACACTGCAGATGTAAAGCGTTTGACACCAATTTGACTGTCAAAGCTTCATCCTGTGGAAAGCTGGAATTTCTTGTTTGCTTAGGCATTATGCCTAATGTTTCAGAGAGCTCCGGTACCTTGCAAACTACAAATCCCAGGATTCCATAGGATATAGTCATGGCAGTTGCAGTGGTGTCAAACTGCTTTGATTCTGCACTGTGGCTACATCTATAGACCAATGACAGGACTCAATATAAGGCAGCTTCCTATATCCCCATGTTCTTATTTATGCATTGAAGAAAGTCAAGAATGTAAAGAATTAACTGTTTAGCCTGGAGAAGAGAAGGTTAAGAGGTGATATGATAGCCCTGTTTAAATACTTGAAGGGATGTCATATTGAGGAGGTAGCTAGCTTGTTTTCTGCTGCTCCAGAGACTAGGACTCAGAGCAATGGATGCAAGCTCCAGGAAAAGAGATTCCACCTCAACATTAGGAGGAACTTCCTAACAGTAAGGGCTGTTCGACAGTGGAACAACCTCCCTCAGAGTGTAGTGGAGTCTCCTTCTTTGGAGGTCTTTAAACAGAGGCTGGATGGCCATCTGTCAGGGATGCTTTGATTTAGATTTCCTGCATGGCAGGGAGTTGGACTGGATGGCCCTTGGGGTCTCTTCCAACTCTATGATTCTATAATTCAGTAACAGAGAATGTAAAACTTTCCACACTAGGCAGAAGTATTCCTGTCAAATATCTGTCTCATTTGTTATGGACATGATAGTTAACATCTGGGTGGTCCAGAAACATCCACCATTACCTGTATGTTTAACTGGAATCTCTAAGGAAGCTTTAAGTTTATTAAATGTAACTTACCTGCTACATTTCCTGCATGGAAGCATCACCAGTGGTGACTTTTCTGGCCCCTGGTACAACACACATGACTAATTGTATGAATTGCTGATGTAATTGTTGGTATATTGTATTGCTTTGTATTGTGACATGTGTCACCTAGCTTGCACAGTGTGAAGTGCTTTGATCAGGAGGAAAAGCGGTATACAGTACAAATAAATTTTTAATTATTATTATTTATTATCAATGAACAACTATTATTTCCTCAGGACATGGCTGTTTCCACTCCTTTGCTGCTATTTGCTGGTTTGTTCTGCTAGATTTTGCATATGAGGAAGAAGAAAGATGATTGCTTATATATCATGATAAAAATGGGCAAGCTGTTGCACACATGACAGATGTGAGAAACAGCTCAGATAATCATCTTTCCCTTAGCTTGAACCTGCAGAATATGTTTGACATGTCCAGCACTATAATGCTTAGGACAGGGGCAGGAACTGTGGAGCCCTCCAAATGTTGTTTAACTGCAGCTTCCAGCAGTTCCCTCCATTGGCTATTGTAGCTAGCACTGCTGAGATTTTCAGTTCAGCTACATCCGGACGGACACATAAATCCCATGCCAGGCCTCATGCCACTTTCTTTGTGATTTTTACACCCAGGATAGAGAGCTTCATTGATTCTCACCACTTCCAGGTTCAGTCTTTCCAAATGTTTTGGTCTACAGCTCCCAGCTCAACCATCTGACTGGGGCTGATGATTTATCCACAGTCTAAAACTTTTAAAGGAGTCCAGGTTTGGAAGGCCATGGGCACAGTCTGTATGGTTCTTGCACATGAAGGAACAGTTAATAAATAATAAAACTTTTATTTATATCCTGCTTTTTGTAAAAACAGTCAAAGCAGCTAACAACATGTAAAATCATACAATAATATCATATACACAATATCCCCCTTAAAAAAAAGAATTAAACAATTTGAGATTAAAATTACATAAAACATTAAAATATAAAATCAAATAATCATGGGCAGAGTCATAGCATAATGCATAGATGTCCATAGTGTATGGGAGTGGCCATTATGTGGTCATTATATGGCTGAGGACTTTATTCCGGAAAGGCCTGCCAGAAGAGGTCTGTCTTGACTGCTTTCTTAAAAGCTTCTAAGTTGGTGATTTGATGGATCTCATCCGGTAGGCCATTGCACAGGATGGGAGCGGTTGCAGAAAAAGTCCTCTGGGAGGTAGCAACTAACCTGGACTTTAAAGGTTGCATAAACTCCTCCCAGAGGATCTGAGTGTATGGGGTGGATTGTATGGAAGTAGGCGATTCCTTAAATAAGTTGGGCCCAAGCCATGTAGGGCTTTAAAGGTGATAACCAACACCTTGTACTGTGCCTGCAAACTGTGCCTGTTGGGAATGGGCTGTTTTTGCATGGAAGAACCCTGCTTTGTGTGGAAGAACTATGTGGAGTATGGTTGTCTGCACTGGTAGCAGCTGCAACAGTATTACAGGGTAATGCAGGGACTGTTCCAAATGTCTCCATGGGTTAAGAACCAGTGTTTAGATCACCCTTCTTGAACAGGGTGTCAGAATTGCTGGCATCAGCTTCTAAAATCCCTAGCAGCTATAGTCCAAAGTATCTGGATTACAGTTGGGGATGGCTGGTGTATACAGAGCCTGCGTACTGAAAATCCATGGAAATGGAGAAGATAAATACTTTTCTTGTTACTATAACAGAAAACCTCTTTTCCTTTATATAGAATTCCAAAGCCTCCTCCCTCTCTTCAAATACTCACAAATGAAGCCTCCAAACGCCCCCGAGATGTGGGTAAGTGTTAATGCTTCACAGATGGAAGAAGAGCCACTAAAGTACTGCAGTATTTTTCCCCAGTGCAAATAGATTGGATGGCTTAATTGTAATTGTTTAAGACGATGTGAGCAGCTGTGGCCATGGATGTTTCTGAGCTCCAGTCCAGCTGAAATGGCTGAAAATGTCAACTGAAAATAACTCTGCAAGATCAATGACCCAGGTTGACAAATGATGAGAGTAAGTCCCCATCTATGCTCAGGGTTTGACTTGCTGTTATTTTTTCTTCTGCCTGGTGATCTGCTTCCCATGCTGAGAGGATACACACCCATCCCTACTTTTTTCTTTCATCATGGGTTTGTTCAGGAGCATCACAGCTCTTGAGAGTGAAATGGTTGCTAGGTCTGGAGCTTACGCCTCAGACAACTTCACCCGCTGAGCTTGGACTCAGCCTAGTCTTGCCTCATTGACTACAAACTGCCCTTGCTACAGTCTTCTCAGAACTACATTTACTTGTTTTATATTCAATAATTCCTACTTTGCTAATGATTTATTTCAAATCAGAAATATATACTCAGACTGCACTACAATCCCAAGTTTTTCAAAGGCTGTCACATCAGATCTACAAGTAACAAATTCTTTGATGTCTACTGCAGAGTTATAATAACAAAAATATATTTTATGCCAGGGAGGGTCAGTTCCCTTAATTTACCAAAGCATACAAAATTGACAAGGCCTGCTGCCAACGTTAATAAGATTACACCACTGTGTTGGTTTCTGCACACCCTCCAACATTTTGCAGGAGACATGCAAGCAACATGAGAGTGTATTCAAGATGGCAGAAATTACTAATCAGGAAGCACACACAAGCTAGGCAAGGCTGCAGTCGATTGCTTTTGCCGAAACATACTGGGAAGGGCAAGATTCCCCTGCTGCTCTCTTTCCCCCGTGGCTGAGTTAACTGAGAACCAAATACTTTTGTACTTTGAATTCAGTTTGCAGCAATGGAAGCAAAGGGAGAAAGGGAGGAGGAGGAGGAGGAGAGAGAAACGGCGACATTCTTGAAGTAGCTGAAAAAGTGAAATTGCAGAAGATTACTTGAGACTATCCCTGCCAGACTGGGGCAGTTTGAGGGTATGGTCTTTATTGCCACAAAGGTGTTATATGATTGGGGGTGGTGGTGGTTTAATAGCCTCTTGAGAAGAGTTCCTAGATTTCAGAGTGAGAACACTGCCTTGAAAAGTGTGAGCATAGACATTTTTTAATCATTACTTAAGTCTTATTTTTAAATTGTTTCTATTTGAATGGTATACTCTGTATAGCTGAGACTGAGGCTTATTTAATCATACTTAATGACATAACCAGAGTCTGCCCCTTGTAACATCAACCTGCTGGCTATGTCTTATAGAAATTGCCACCTGAAAATCTCTACAGGGTCCAGGATTAGTGTAACAAAAAGCTATCAGATTAGGAATTGTATGGTCTATTGGCCACATACAGCCTGGGAGGCTTTTGTGGACCTTGCAATCCTCTGGACCCACTTCCATCACAAAAAGATGGTATTTCCCCCCCAGTAAAAATGGAGAATCACACTTGCATAAGTGTTCAGAGAGTACAGCTCTCTGTGTAATAGCTGTCGCTCCTTTGCAAAATTGAAAGCTATTGGTAAGTCACTCCCATTTTTGGCAAAATGGTGGTGCATAGATATGGGTGACAGTTCTGCGATAGCAAAAAATGGGCTGGACCTCATAGTTCAGGTCAGCAGGTCAGATGTACTGAGAAAAGGCCCAAGCTGTGAATCATCAGTCTTTAAAAGCTGTTGCTGGTTTTCCTAGCAACCTGATAGGTCTCCATGCCTGTATTTGGATTACTCCTTTTCAGGTACAAGTTGTAATAAACTTGTCATGTAGTTTGGTTTCTGCAAATCCATGGAAAGTAGCAACCCAGCCCAGGTTTGTGGTCTGCATTCCTATAAAAATATCTTTCAGTTTCAGGTTTGTGGTAAAAGTTGGAAATAGGTACAATTCCTCTGGTTTCTGGTCTGGTAGTCAAGTCTTGGCATTGATCTCACTCTATCTTTCTCTCATGTTTACCTTGGGGAAAACTTATGGACTGAGAGAGCACAATTTCCCACTGCCTAGGAACACTTAGACATGGGTCCAACTGTGGTTAAAAATGTACAATAAGAAAACATCTCTAATTACTTCTGATGTGCTCAGAGGGCTTGTCTTCCTGAATTTGCTTTCAAAGTAGTTTGTGTCTGCTTTCTCAAAATATCGCTTTGCCTGCCTGAAGGAAAATTTCACAGCAGGGATCATAAATGTTGCAGATCAAGGTTTTCCAAACTTCATTCTAATAGGGCTTCCAAAGTTAAGGAAGGAAAACACACTTTCTTATGGATAGAACACTTAGTATTAAAGCTCAATGAGGAGGAAAGGGAGTGAGTTTAAGTAGCTGACTGTGGGAGGTATGCTGTGAAAGGAGTAGCATTCACTACATCTCACCCACGCACCCATACTCTCACAATTTGTGCCAAACCTCCTTCCTTGCACTTTATATGCAAAATAGGAGCACAGACTGGAATTTTTTATATGCAAAATAGGGTTACAGCCTGGAAATTTTACTTTTTTGTATTACAACTTTGAGAGGGAATGGTGTGGTGTTTTGGGGTGTTGTAGAGGCTGCCATCAGAACAGAATATGGATAAAAAGAATTACTCCTACTCAGCAAAGAGATCTGACAAGGCTGCATTCTATCACCCTATCTATTCAACCTGTATGCAGAAAACATCATACACAGAGCAGCTTAGACTCAGAGGCAGGAGGAATGAACACAGGAGCAAGGAATATCAACAACCTAAGATATGCAGATGACACAATACTACTAATAGAAAAGGGGGAAAAGACTTGGAATGATGACTTAAGAAGTTCAAGAAGGAAAGTGCCAAGGGTAAAAAAATCATAGAATCATAGAATCATAGAATCGTAGAGTCAGAGAGTTGAAAGAGACCACAGGGGCCATCCAGTCCAACCCCCTGCCATGCAGGAAATCACAATCAAAGCATCCCCAACAGATGGCCATCTAGCCTCTGCTTAAAGACCTCCAAGGAAGGAGACTCCACTACACTCCGAGGGAGTTTGTTCCACTGTTGAACAGCCCTTACTGTCAGGAAGTTCCTCCTAATGTTGAGGTGGAATCTCTTTTCCTGCAGTTTGCATCCATTGCTTCGGGTCCTAGTCTCTGGAGCAGCAGAAAACAAGCTTGCTTCCTCCTCAAGATGCCATCCCTTCAAATATTTGAACAGGGCTACCATATCACCTCTTAATCTTCTCTTCTCCAGGCTAAACATCCCCAGCTCCCTAAGTCGTTCCTCGTAGGGCATGGTTTCCAGACCTTTCAGCATTTTAGTCGCCCTCCTTTGGACACGCTCCAGTTTCTCAATGTCCTTTTTGAATTGTGGTGCTAAAAATAGTGACCACAGAAGAGCTACAAGAATTCAAACTAGACAATGAGAAAATTGAAATAATCAAAGAGTTCCCATACCTTGGTTCAAATATAGATCAACACACAGACTGTACTCAGGAAATCAGAAGAAGCCTGGAATTAGGAAGAACAGCTATGAAAGAACTGGACTAGATCATAAAGTGTCAAGACTTAACTCTGAACACTAAAGTAAGGATTGTCCAAGCCATTGCATTCCCCATCAGCATTTATGGATGCGAGAGCTGGACAGTGAAAATGATGACAGAAAGAAAACTCAGAGGCTGTACAGACTGTCATTATATGCCGGGCAGCTAACAACAAAGTCCATAGTAGCAAATTTGGTTTAAACAAGTTTGTATGACACTGTCAAAACCTTCAAAGAAAATGCCCCCTTGAACACACTTTGATTAAAGGTGCCTATTGTGATGAACCTGCTGGCCAGGCATTCTGCATACTGGGGAGGAAATTTCTCAATGGCTGCCATATGCAGCCATTCTATGATCACATAGACCTTGTATTCTTGCAAGACCAGTTAGTTTTGTGAGATTACCAAGTCTTTTGAGAAGGCCTCATCTCATGAGATTTCAGCAGTCTATATATTGGTCAGCTCAGCTAGGCCCAGACTCTTTTGATTGCTGGCTGTCTAGTTCCTACTAACCCACTACTTCGATTTTAATATCCTTGGGCTATTGCTGGTTGCCCTTGAGGGCCAGGAAGGAGTTCTTTTTGTAACGTTGTAGCATGTTTTTTGCACTCCCAGGAGACTACTTGTGTGGGAATAGGGACTGATGGGAGAATGTTAGGCCATATCAGCATAAGTGTTACTAGATATGATTGGACAGCATTCTGGTTGTTACAACTGTAGTCACAACTGGCAGGGATTAAGATGGGTAAGGGGAGATGGCTTGGGATCAAACATTGGGCAGGCTGGTTCACCACACACAGGGAACATGAAAGGGTGGTTGGACCAGCTCTGCAGGCACAGATGTCCCTTCTTCACCTTCAGACTATGTAGTGGCTAGGAAAATAAAATTGTGGCCAGTTTTAATGCAGTTGTGGGTGACCGGCTCTATATCAACATAAGGGAATAGCAGCTAGAGGTCCTGACGGAGTGCCTATTTGTTCACCCCAAATGCCTTCTTTTACACCATGGGTGGATAACTCCTGCATTAGCATCCAGGAGACTTTTCAGGGCTGCATCTACTCCTACAATCAATCAATCAATCAATCAATCAATCAATCAATCAATCAATCAATTTAACCCCCCAAATTCCTATCTGGGGGAATGGGGGCATTTTCACCATGTTTCGGGTTTCAAAAAGGCCTTTCCTGGATCTAAATTGTCACATGTGCCCCCCTAGATGGTATTTGAAGCCTTTGGAGGCAATTTAAAAAAACAACAACATTGCAAACATTGTTTTTTACACATGGTGGATCAGGGAGCTCCAAACATGGTGGAAGTGCCATCCACACCTCATATAGTGCATGTGGGGACATTCGGGGGGGACACACACACATTGCCATTCCTCTTCTTAGATTTAGAGCTCCATAGACATATTTTGGTTTTGCTTTTGGCTCTGACATTCTCCAAAATCAATCCTAAACATCAAACCTGGATCACTATCAGACGTTTCACTCAGATGCAAATGGCATCTCTTTGCTTTTACAGAAAGCCCAGGAAACTGGCTGTTGCAAACTCACTGTAGAAAACTTTTCTGATCTAGATGTGATCGTGCATATACCCAAGGCTGAATAGAAGCAACTAACACTTGTCCTAATACTAACTTTTAATGCTTGATTGGGACTCAATTGCTCAAAAGCTTTTTATTTTATTGTCTGAACTTATATCTGAGTCAGTTTGTTCTAACCCTACTTGAGCAATTAACATTTTAAAAAGCACTCTCAGGTAGAAAAAGCTGTTTCTAGGATACAGGGGATGGATGGCTTTCTTTGCTTAATTCATGTGCATCATCTTAGCTTTGCCTTGTTTCCTCTACTTCAGATATGCTTTCTGATTATAGGGATGCTTGATTCCAATAGATGAAAAGCAGCTAGTGGATTACTTGATTGATTGATTTGCTTATTAGTGAATCACTAAGACAAACAAATTAGTAATGCAGTTTTTATAAAGCCTCTTTACAGGAAACGTTCTCATTGGTCCAAAACACACTGCAGAAATAATCCAGTTTTACACTGCTTGAACTGCCCTGGTTCAGTGCTAGGGAATCCTGGGAATTATAGGCGGGATACAGGCCTCCATTTCCGCCGGAGGGAAGCCTCAGCTGCCAAACGGCAAGGCTTCCCAGTGGCGGAAAAAGAACCTGCAAAAAGTGGGTTCTTTTTGCATCACGCTTGCAACGCCCGAGTGCGCAAATGGCACACTTGTGATGTCGCAAGCACGATGGGACATGCAGATGCTACACGTCCATCACATCAAAATGGCGGTGCCCATGTAGACAGGGTGCTGCCATTTTGACGTACTGAGTACACATTAGGAATAGGGAGCGTCTGAACAGGACGCTCCCAGGCAACCCTACCATGTACTGAGTACGTGCTTTTTGGCCCATCTGGACAGGGCCATAGTTTCTTGTGGCACCAGAGCTCTCCTACTCAGAAGGCCAAACAAGAATTCCTAGAATTCCCTAGCACTGAGCCAGGGCAGTTAAAGTGGTCTCAAACTGGATTAATTCTGCAGTGGGTTTTGGACCATGGCCCCCTTTCTGTTCTGGGATTTTTGAGCTAGTGATTCCTTGAAAGTGGCCTAGCTTACTCCGATTTCTGAAATGCTGGGAAAACTGCCATTAAAAGGAATGCACAAATAGGTTCTCCATTGTAGCTTATTTTGCCATGTATAAGCAGAGTGATTTTAACCTAGTTGTTTGCAAGAATCACTTAATATTGGTAGGATACAGACCACCCAAAAGGGCCGTCTCCCACCGCCCTAGTTTGCTGCATGAAGGAGCCACAGTGGACAAACTGCGCGGCTCCCTCGCGCAACAAAAAGCCACAAAAAACGGCATCTTTTTCCGGCACTGTTGTGATGCTGCAAGGCGCCAATGGCACCCTTGCGGCGTCACAACGGTGCCAAGACGTGTGGATGCTAGGCATCTGTCACATCAAAATGGCGGCGCTTGTATGTACAGGGCGCCGCCATTTTGATATCCTCGTCACAGGCGAGGGGCGTCTGAAAGCGCCGCCCCTCGCAAGTGACGACGGCACCCCATAGGGCCCATCTAGAGAGGGCCAGTGTGTGTTTTTATATTGAGTTGTCAGCACAACTGAAATACATTTCATTGTAGTTAAATTACAGTTGATGTAAAAATAATTGAAGAATCTTCAGTCTCAATTGGTATGCAGTAATTACACATTTTCAGGCTACTCCTTGATATGGTTGGAGTTTTATATTAAACCATTATAAATACAACACAAGACATGATACCTAATGGAAGATTTCTTCAAGTCTGTTAGATCTACAACTCTTAGATTTACTGTCACAAGCCCAGGGCTAAATATCATCATATGGGGCAGTTAGAAATAAACAACAGGGTTTCCAGGAATTTTGTGTATGTGTCCATACTCAAGCTTGCAACCCTTCCATGTGGAAAAAGTATGTTCCTGATTTTGTCCCAAGCTTTATTAATTGTAGTTACCCAATTTGTAATAGGGAAAATTGCATCCAAACTGCACAATTATAACATTTTGATTCCACTTTTAAAGGCCATGGCTCCATCCTGTGGAATCATGGGATTTGTAGTTTGGTGAAGGACTGAGAATTCTGTAGTGCACTCATCTGAACTACAGCATTAGAATTCTCTAGCAGAGAATTAATGAGTGGCATAGATACTGATGGATGGCAAGGAAGATATCTAGCAGAGAATTTTCAGGATCTCATCAAATTACAAATGCCAAAATATCTGCAGAATGGAACTATGGTAGTTAACCTGCAGATCCCAATTTAATGTTTGTCCATGATTAACATGTAGTAGCAGCACACTCCCTCGGTAGCCATGGGTTCAGCAGGAAACATTGGCATTACATTCCCTTGCCTTGATGCTGAAGTGATTAATTCCTAAACTCTCTGCTAGGGAAGACTAGTATGTCATAAAAGTATTATTGATGGGTGGCAAGAAAGATATTCAAGTATTTGCGTAGACTGGCTGAGGACAAATATACTGAAAATCAGTTGACATAAGACTGGTGCAGTTTGTCAGGGGCTTATTGATCTAAGGAAGTGGTATATGGCCTGTTTTAAATCTATGGGCTCATTCCCACTTGCATTTAAACTGGTTCAGGATTCGTCTACACTGTGTGTTGGTAAATCGATTCTCACTATGAAAGAGGATATTTTCATTATCCTCCTGTAATTGCTTCTTTTTTGGCATGATTATCATCCCCACTAGTTTGTACCACTTCAAAATGCATATTAATCATCAGTGATGTATAGAAGATTCGATACACTGGTTTTGCAACTACTTGCCTCACTGATTGCAAGTAGTTGCAAATTCAATGAATCAAATCTTCTATCAATTTTTTTTTAAAAAAAATCATGCGCCCATAGGTCACATCACAAGCACAAAGGTAACGCTGAGAGGGGGGAATAGTGGATCTACCAAAAACTGAGGAGGGATGGTAAACACCCCTCTGCCATTAGTCCCTTCCCTCCAAAATGATGTGATTCAGACCTGTCCCCACTTGCTGAACACACTTCCGTATTAATTCTTTTCAAAAGAACCACTAAGAAACTACTGTCTGGAAAAAATGAGGCTTTTTGCATTTGCTTCGCTTTATCGTGACAGAAATCGATCAAAGTACAATTGGAATGGTTTCAAATGGGAACGAGGGTAATATAAACCAGTCAGCAATTTGCTTTAAATCATAGTGGGAACGAGCCCAAGGGCTCCCTGGCTGATAATTTGTTTTTTGTTTTATTTATATACCGCTATTTCAAAGATCATAGCGGTGATAGACCACAGGTTGAATCCAAAGGGCTGATTTTGATCTTGAGAGCCATGCTAAAACCATTTCTTTCCCCACAAGCTTTCCCAGATTGATTTCTGATGATGATGATTAGACTTTTAGATATGTTTTTGTTGAATATATTACCATTATATACTGTTCGTTATTGTATTGCATCCCAGTTTGGTAATTTCTATCTTAGGCAGATATCTATATCTATATCTATATCTATATCTAATCATTTTTTTTTAAATAAAGACTTTTTCCCCTGGTGGTGTTCAAATTAAGGATCTCCTTCCATAAACATATTTTCTAATACCTTATGTTTTAGGTACCAGGCCAAGTCTGTTCTCTGTTGCTCCAGAAGTTAATACTAGATTTCCTGGTTTTAATTTACATAAGGGCAGTGTTTGATTGAACATCTACATGCAGAATTATGTGCAGAATGGAGAGCAGGGATAGGTAAGAATTTAGCTTTTTTGGCTTTGATAAGAACTTTCTAAAATTCACTATTTTTGTTATTATTTTAATACAGAATCTGGGAGTAACTGGTTATAACTTGCAATTAATTAATTCTTTTCCCAATGTTAGAAGTACAATGATACCACATTGTAAATGCAACTGAACATGGGATTATGTCTTTCTTTGGATGATATAATTGTAACTGTTTAATTATTTGTATATTTATGCAGGCATGGACTCACTAAATAGCGGAGGAGGAATATCAAATGATTCAAGTATTATTTTGTGGCTTGTGCTGTTGACTCATGTGATTTTGTGTGTCATTATTTTTAATGTTGTTGTAGGCTACATAGATTTCTTTTGTACAACAAGCCAGCAGCCTATAGTATTTAATATTTTTTTAAAAAAGTAAGTAAAATGTCCTGTTTAGTCACTTTAAAAAAAAGCTAAATGCTATAATGTGTTGTCATGTGTTGAAGAAGAAACCTAAGGAAAATTGGCTATTTGAATAACTTGTGAGATACAGGAAATAAAGATTTTAAAACTATATTTATAATAATAATTTACTGCTTGTTCAGGGTTTGATATTATAATGATAATAATATAACATAATTAGGTTTTAAAAAAAGAAAATTAAAAAATAATTACTTTCAAAAGCAAC
The DNA here is from genome assembly GCF_019175285.1 of Sceloporus undulatus. NCBI lineage: Eukaryota > Metazoa > Chordata > Lepidosauria > Squamata > Phrynosomatidae > Sceloporus > Sceloporus undulatus. Next base: position 73,367,613 of record NC_056524.1, read on the forward strand.
TTTCCAACCTCTGTTTTAATATAGGTTTATATTGTAGTCCCTATCTAGATTTATACTGGGGCTTCCTTCTGCATATTGATATCCAAGTCCTCCTATACTTTTTAATTCATAGAAGAAAATGATGGAATCTGCTATTTTTGTAATTTAGTGCTTGGAAAACATGCACGTTGTATGAAACCATGCTACACCTAAATATGTATCTTTTGCAATATGAAACGTTATGTTATCCAATAAAAAGAATTACGTGAAGTAATTACAGATTATTCCAAATGCATCTATCAACATGTCTTTGAGAGTATTAAGATTCTGATTTTGCCTCATACTTTTTCTGTTAAAAAATCAGTCACTTGTATCTGTGTTGTGCCCTTCAGTCATAAGGCCCACTGCTCTGGCAAAGTGTGGGTATCCTGCATTAGTTATGCTGTCTGCCCACTTTCCAGCACTTTGGTGCATCTCTGTTTGTGAAGGATATAGGGGAGGTTTTCTCAGCTCATTCAGGTAAGACCAGTTCCATATGGCCCTGTGTTTGGAGAAGCTGAAATAAAATAGTTCCCATCATTATCCCTAAAAGTTAATTAGCTGTGACACTGGGAAAGTGACAATCTCATGAGTCTTAGATATTTATAAACAGAGCTGTCATTTGGAAGGTCAGTCAAATCACCTACAGGAGACAAGTGGATGGGATTAGGTTTCTAGCAGTTTGTCATGTGGCAATGGCAAATTGCCTTTTCTTCTCATCTTTTCAGTGGGGCTGGTAACTATCAAATGAGTAGTGACTCCCATAATATGGCAGTTCTCAATTCTAAACAGTATACCCTAACAAATGGGCTCTAACAGTGTCCCATGTATAAGGCCCAGATTTTTCAACTGCATCCCATGCATATTACTTCAATATGTTTTTGCTGTTAATTTCAGGAAGACAAAATTCAGGGTATATGATCTTTTTATGAGAGCCAGCATGGTGTAATGGTGTGAACATTGGACTATGACTCTGGAGAGCAGGGTTCAAATACCTGCTTGGCCATGAAAACCCACTGGGTAGGTCACAGTCTCTCAGTCTCAAAGGATGTCAATGGCATCTTCCCTCTGAAGAAACTTGCCAAGAAAACCCTGTATCAGGTTAGAGCAATGTAGACAAGACTATACATGTAGATGATGAATGCTTGAGGGGGATGGTGGGTTTCATGGCTGTTAACTACACCTGCAGGACACTGATGTACATAACATCCACATAATCTGGCAGCTGTGGATTCACCACCACGGTGAAAGACGCCCCCTACATATAGATATATGCATGCAGAGTTTCCTCTAAGTATGGAACCATATGCAGGAAGCCTTCCAGTTTATACTGAAGGAATTCTATGGTGCTTATCTGTGCCATACCAGCAAGTATAAAGTTTGGAAGAAAGGTAAAGATAAGCTTCTAAACAAAAAAAGCACTAAGTACGATGTGGCATATTATTAATTCTACAGTTGCTTTGATTTTGCTTGTGACTTAAAAATATTAAGATACTCTGAATAATTTATGCCCAACATGCCTTTTGGGAGTTAGAAGAGTCAGTCATAGCACTTTTTATACAACTTTTTCTCTATTAGGCTTAACCGCTTGTAAAATTTCATTGTTTTCATTCAACACCCTACTCTTCCATTTTTTTTGTTGAATTCATATTACCAGACCACATATTGAATCTGTTGGCAGATACCCGCACCTCAGACCCTGATCTCTATAAACTGGGTAGATACAGCATCAGGAGGTCTTCCAAATATACTGGGTACCAATGGCCAAGTAGAGAGTGCTGCAGCATGTTATACACTTCTGGAGGTGCAGACTTCCAGGGCTATCGTATTATGTATGTTAACATCTTTTTCATTAATAGAGTCATTTGGTAGCTGAAAATTAAAAGCACAGTTCAGTACATATCTCTACAAAAGTAAGATTCATTGAATTCAGTCATATTTATTCTCAGGTGTTCACAAGACTGTAGTCTCGGTGGATTAATCTGATTTGTATTCAGTTTGTAATTATTCATCTTTACACATAATGCTAACAATTTAGCAGTAACAAAATAAACAAATGGTGATTCAGAGCACTAAGACCTCATATTATCAGTGCCCTCCTCAGTGCCTCCCCAACTTGCTGTTATTTACTTTGCTGTTATTCCCTGCTTTCCTTTAATAAATCATACTTAAGCCAGTTTACAAATAAGAAGAAAACAATTCAAATTAAAAATGCTAGCACCAAATCGGGAAAAAACAGCAGTAATTAGGCAACATTATAAAAATCTGCAACCAACATACAAAAACAAGTTCTCAATAAAAACTACATGCCCAAAAAATGGTTTCAAGCATCAGCTCAAAAGTGCGCAAAGCATAAGAAGGGCAAACTGGATAAGGGGACTGGTTTTAGATTATTATTTTTAACTTTGTACGTTTTAAATTTTATAATTTTAAAATATTTTTTACGATTTTAATTGTTGTTTTAATGTGTTTTATATACGTTGTTAGCCATTTTGGGTCCCACTTTGGGAGAAAGGCAGGATAAAAATAAACAAATAAAGTAGGAATATGAACATCCCTTGGTTTCATATTCATTGGTTTTCTCAGAATAAGCATCCTTGTCTCATCTTAATTCTGCGACTGGGCGGTGAGCGTTTATTTCTTCTCCTTGCATGGACATATGTGGATATTTTTCTATGTTCCCAAATGCACAAAGTTCTGTCTGCCTTTCCCCCACAGAATACAATATACTTCTGTGCATTTTAAAAATATAGGCATTTTTAGGCATCCATATTTTTCAAATGTATGCATGGTTTTTGATGCACTTTTCTTTGGTGATATACTTTGTAAGCCTCATAAATATTTCGATATCCAAGGCAAGATGTGCTTTGTTCTCCTGCCAATCTTGGAAAGAGTAAAATTGATATTTTCTTTGGGTGATGTAAACCTAGTGAGATTTTTTCCACTACAGGCTAGGTGGGTGAGGTAATTACATAGATTAGGTATCACAGATGAAGAAGACCTGTTTCTTGTTCCCATCCAACTCTGTTTCTATGAGTAATGGATCCAGGAGGAGGCCCTCAGGAGCCAAATGCAGATCTCAAGCAGTTTCACCATATAGAAGTTCTTGGAAGTACCCTTGTTTTAAGCCACTTGGGGTTTTGATGGCAGTTTAATGATAATTTAGAGAACAGGGATGACTCATGCTTTGATGGGCTTAAAGTGATGTGCTTAAAGTGATACTGGATATTCTTCAATAAATATGCTCCTGTTTTAAGAATGAGAACTGATCATGTGACTTTGGGGGGATTAACGGTGGTTGCAGTTTTAAGAAAAGATTCCTAAATTCTCTATGGTGAGTTATTTGTGTCATGCAAAGCTGCTCAGTATGGAGGAATCACTAAAATCATAATGTTTTATACAACATGAATTTAATGCCCTGTCCCCCACTTCCAGTAGCAATTCTGATGAAATCTGTCTCAACATTTCAGCATGAGGAACTTGTTTAGGAGTGAGGGCAGAATGACTGAGGGTACTTTTTTCTGCACTGTGAGACAGGTGATCATTAAATAAAACACATCATTTTATTTACATAAAATTACATGACTAACCTATCACTTTCCCTGGGCTTTTGAAGAATGGTTTGGGGGAGTGCACCAGTTAACTGAGGCTTTAATTTACATTTATACAGCAAGTAAAATATTTGCTAGCAGTTGTGTTCACTGTTCAAATTCATTTTGAACTAATCCCACATAATTCATTCCTCCCAAATATGCTATAATTACCATTATCAGTTGGCTTTTAGCTGAATAAACACCATGCGAAGCTGCAAGGAAAATGTAATAGTAATAGGTATAGCCAGAAGGGAGAAGTTACTCTTTTGGACTATAAATCCCCATGGCAGCATGGCCATAGACGCTAGCCCCCAAAAGTAAGTTTTAGATTGTTGAGATAGAATTGAGAATCTCTACCTTTACACCATTCAGCCATGAAACTCCCTGGTTAATCTTGGACCGATCAGCCTAACCTAGTTAACTGGGCTATTGTAATGATAAAATGGAGATAGGAGCAGTGGCAGTTGGTGGCTTCCATGTCAGTGGTGGAGAGTCCACTCCAAATAGTAATCCAAACTTCAGAGGAGATAGCCAAAGTGTGGAACCTTATCCTTCACATAGGCGGGTTACAGACGGGCAAAAAGGGGTGTGTTCATGACGTCATGAAGGTATAGCCTTCAGACGGCCCTTACCTGAATGCCGCCATGAACGTGCTGCCCACACGCCCCAAGCGGGAAGAAGCGGCATTTCCTCGCTTCTTTTCTATAGCCGGCAAAAGAAAAAAAAAGCCCCGTTTTTGGCCGCCCGTGCGGAAGCTGCCTCTCTCTTTGCAGCGTCCTGCGAGGCGGCGGTATGGAAACTGCGGGTCAGAAATGGCCCCAGGTGAGGCGTCTTCACTGCCCCCCATGTGGAAGCCCCATACACCTGAGCCACGCCCCCGGGGCGGGCGGTCTGGAGGCTCCGTATTCAGCAGAATACACCTTCAAGACGTCTTCCCCTGCCCGTCTGTACCCCACCATAGTTTCAGCACCATGGAGAGCTGCTTCTTTAAAGTTTCAGTTAGACTCTGCATTGAATTAATTACTTTGCTGACCTTGGCACCATCAGCCACTGTGTTAGAAAACCATGCATGGCAACCTCAGCAATATGGAGAACATATGGGATAAAAATTAAATAAATAAAAGGAGAAAAAGAGAATTTCACAGTGTCTGATAGGCAAAGTTCAAATGCTCCCTCTACTTTGCCCTCCAAAATAAGCAGTGATAGCAAACCAAATGGAAGAGAAGCTGGCCAAAGGGAAATACCTGGCATTTGCTACCTTGAATCACTCCTCAATGGCAACTTCTTTTGAGTGGGCATGCTGGTTCTTAATGTTTTTGTGTTACAGTAGTCCAGGGTTGGCTAAAATTATTTTGGCATTGGAGATCAAAGCTTGGAGAGTTTGTGTTAGGAAGAATGGATCTAATGACTTATTGTACCCATCCATAATGGAGAAGTGGCAGGATGATGCTTTGAGAAAGGTAACTCTCCAAATGTTTAGAGGAATGGTAATGTCACAAGTGCTACAGTGCAGTGCTACATGTTGGGAAGACCACACCTCCATGAAGATGCTTTCATGGCAGCACAGAGAAGTTGTTGTCTTAGGTGTATCATTAAATCAGTCATAACCAGCACTGTTTATGTAGTAGCTTATCTGCTCTCTCTTTAAAGGTTTGTTTCTTTTTAGTGTTCACACTCTGCCTGTTGGTGCTTAACTCTGAACCATTGCTTTTTCTAGTGAAGATAGATGTTCAGCTATCCAATGTCTAACTTGTAAACACAGTTATAAAACTCTTCAAGAGGCAGAAAAATATGAATGCTTCTTGATGAATAATCAGCCCTTTTTTCAGTTTGTTCAAAAATAACAGAGTTGTGGTTACTGATGTGAAAGAGGTGACTAGTTCTTTGATGGCTTGTTCTGGGGACCGTGGGAAAATGACATGAGGCTGTTTGGCTTAAAGGACGTAGTCATGCACAACCGTTGGCATGCTGGTTGGGGAAGCTGGAGTGTTTGAAGGAATAAGGAAGGTGTGAATCATCACCATTCTTCAAAGAGAAAGGCTTTCAGTTCTCTCAGGACTATGGAAGGCCTCTGTGCTGTTGCAACTTGAAATCTATGTGCAGGCACTGAAAGAGTACTAGAGGGTATTAGAAATCACTTTCTCTCATTAAGCAGTTTCACTCTTTTTTGTTTTAATTTTATCCTCTTTCTCCCCACTTGATCTTTCCCCTTTGACAATACTTTGAGAATAATTGTGTTTGCATACCCTATCATTTATTCTGTTGCAGGTGGCATGCAGACCTTTGAACATCACAACTCTCTGAATCTCTCAGCTTTCATGGCTTGGTGGATTCAGAGAGTTGTAGTCCAAAAACATAACTTCTCCATCCTTTGGCAAATGCCATGATGTGAATCTAGAGCACTAGGGCTGGTAAATACTTATAGATTTCAGAGTTGCTCCGTAGAGGTTTTGCTGATTTCAGTTTCCACAATGAACATGTCTTTTGTCCTACTATTATCTTTGATTGAACATGGCACCCTTGCTTTGTATGGAATAAGATTAAACAACTGAGAGGGCAAATTTCTGATCTGGCAAAAGCTCTGAGGGCCCTTTCCCACGACACATTTATAAGCCTGTGATTGCACTTTAGCTGCCCTAGCATCATCCTATGGAATCCTGGGGTTTGTACTTTGGGGAGGCACTAGAACTCTTTAGCGAGAGTTTTAAACACCCCTCCCTGAACTCCAAATCCCAGGAATCCCAGAAGAACATTAAAGTGGAACCATAGCACTGTAACTGTGCAATATGAAAGGGTACTGACCTCTCTCTTATCAGGAGAGGCTGGTAATTACTGTGTCAGTGTGGAAGTAAATTCTCTCTAGGTTTTAGTATGAACTTTAAAGGATCTATCTATTCAAGGGACTGAAGCTCTTGTAGGGATAATTTCAGCATCTTGGGCAGTTCCATTGAAGTTTGGACTAAAGCCCAGAACAGACTCACCATCCCACTGCTGTGGTGTGGTGGCATTGGTAAGAAGGAGTTAAATGCATGTTTGCCTAATCATAAGTATCATTTTTGTTTTTGAGTGGGTGTGCTGGGCAGTTCCATGAAGGATTTCTAATACAGATCTTAACATGGGGTGCTCCAAGTGGGTGGAGGGCCACTCCTGATCTCATTGGACCACTCGCTGCACTTGGAACAATGGGAGTCCCCATAGATGGATTCTCCATTTTCTTCCCTCGAGGAGGGGTCTTAAGTGCTGAGATGCTGGCATGTGGAAGATGTGGCCACTTCCAGCTTAGTTTAATTTACTTTTGATAGGACTAGCTCTACTAAGGCATAATGGAGCAACTGCCTCAAGAAACAGATACTGGTGTCTCCCTAATGTTCCCAATCAACACTCTGATGGTGACCCTGCCCCCACTGAGGGAAAAGTATGTATGCCACATAGTCTGTTTTGGGCCTCTAAACTAGGTCTGCAGTCACAGTTGATTTAAAGATCAACATGCGATTAACAAGAGTCACCTTATGTTTTGTACATGGCCTGGAAATGGGGTGCCATTTTGTCCTTTGGCTCAGGCAGCAACTTGTCTTGGGATAGTCTCTTTTTAAGTTAGACAACCAGGGAAAAGGACCAGAGAACTGTGTGATGTGCCTCTTTGTGTGAACAGGTTTTGCCTTTTTTTATCAGATGTCAAAGTGTGATGGCTCCACATATACTGTGAGCAGCAATCCTTTTGTCTAACCATTTCTGCAGCTACACCAAAGCTTATTAGGCATAAATGGAAACAAATGGCCCCTCAGCTAGCTATTTAGACCTGCCTGGGCCTTGAGTTTTGTTTCATGAATGGTACAAAGAATACATATGTGGTGCAAAGTGAACAGTTCCATGCAACAGCCTGTAGAATGCACAGCTCAGTTTTTTTGTAAGATAGTTAAAAATCAGCCAATGTTAGTACTTGCATGGGAGAATATCAATGAATACCAGATGCTGTGGGCTATATTTCAGAGGAAGGGACTGGCAAAACCACCTCTGAGTATTACGTACCTGAGAAAATCCTGTGAAATTCATGGAATATCATGTTGACCTCAAAGAGACAAGCCAGTCATTGTGTGCTGACCACATCCAGCTTGTGTTGCCAATGTGAACACCAAACCACCTGCTTTCCTATAGCTTGATCTTGGGGAAGACAGTAAGATTTAGTCTGAAAGCAGTGGAAGTAATCTTTTTAAATGTTATATTCAACTTGTTATGAACATAAAATGGGTGTGTGATTTGATTGCATAAAATGTGTTGCCTTCAAGTCATTTCCAACTTATGGTGACACTAAAAAGAACCTAGGACATGGTTTTCTTGGCAAGATTTGTTCAGCAGCAACAAATTCCATGCAGCCAAATCACACACCCATTTTATGTTCAAAATAGGGGTTGACATTGCCTTCCTCTGAGGGTAGAGAGTGTGCCTTGCCCAAGTTCACACAATGGGGTTCCATGGCTATGTGGGGATTTGAACATTGGTCTCCAGAGTTGTAGTCCAGCACCCAAACCCGTCCACCACATTGGTTTCCTGCATAAGTACTACTGATAATTTAAACAATACAGCCTGATTACATATTAAAATCACTGAGTATGTAATATAGATAGATAGGTATATATATATATATATATATATATATAGAGAGAGAGAGAGAGAGATGGGCAATATAATAAATATTTCTAGACGAGGCTCTTATTGTGCAGTTGTTTCAATAACAGAATTTTCACAAGGAGTACTGATATTATTGTCTTCCATTTGTGAAAATCCCTTGTCTTTCTAACCATTTATTCCATATTCCTCAGGAAAAACCATTAAAAATTGGAATGATGAAATACATATACAATGCCTTTTGATTAATAGTGCTAGGAGCTGTCTTTCTCTGAAAGTTCATCATGTTCAACAGTGCTTTTGTGCATTTAGTTTACAAAATATAGCAGAAATTATAGATATGCATCAGAAGCAAACAAAGCAACAACTTCTCGTTCCCCAAAATTCCACCAGTTGCAAATCAGCCATGAAATTATTTTCAGTCTAATCTAGAGATTGGAATTATGTGATTTTTCAAATGTTGTTGTTCTGCAACACCCAGCCTAACTGAACCTTACACTATGGTATTATAGGGAGGGGTATTTAGAATTATCAGCCAGAGAGATCTCAGATCCCACTAAACTACAAACACCAGAATTCCACAGGAGGCAGTCATAGTAGTAAAAGTGCTGTAACAGTGTAGTGTGATACAGTATAGCTGGCATAGCCAGTGGTGAAGAATGCTAGGTGTTGCAGTCAAATAACATTTGGAGTGATGCATGACACCCACCCTGGTCTACTCAAAGGGTACATACAGGTCTACTGAAAAATAACTTCCGTCTGTTCAATGTGGTTTATTTCCCATTATAGGGATGATAAGGGTACTATTAGTCTTGTAAGTACATGTAGCATTGCAACATTCAAAAACAATCCTATATCTAGGCTGCAAATGAATATCCACTTACCTGGGAGTAAGCCCAATTCAACTCAGTATGACTCACTTCTGGGTAGACAGGGATAAGATTTTGCTAAGCCTCTTCAAACAATAGACAGCTTTGCCATTATTTAGTACTTAAACTTCCTGTGTCAGAAGCGTAGGTGAATATTAATCTAGGGCTGAAAGCATGGCTAATGGAATCTCTGTGACGTGTGTTAAATCAGGAAGAGAGAAACATGCCACAGGGGAGAGCAGGATGTCTACCATTTTCAAATCTCCATGTTTTAACAAACTGACAAGGCTCCTGATCGTTTCCAATATGCACAAGATGTGGCTGCATTCCAGAACTCCTAGAGAAGAATGCAGGCTCTAGACTTCTGGCTTGTATGTTAAAAGTACTGTCAAGCAGAAGTTAGTTACTTTGAAAGGTTTAGAGTACACATTAGTTTTGCATTTGAGCCAAAAAGGGCTCCCGTCTCTTAAATGATTGCTGGATGACAGAGATATTTGCAGAAGCTGCTGTTCCTGCAGTTTCAGCAATGGAAGAAGTGACACTTGCCAAATATTCCTATGCTATGTAGCTTAATAACAGCACAGAATTCTTTTTAGAGTCACAGGTGGGCAACACTAGGGCAGAACAGAGAGTGTAATTTTATTTGGTCAGGAGTTTGCCATTAAATCAGTTAACTCATTGCGTAAGTGCTGTAGCAAAGTCAATGCAAGGAGTGTGAATCAGAGCTGTGGTTATTTAGAGAAGAAGCTGATATAAAGTTTTAAACTAAATTCTGGACCACCTTCTCCAAAAGCTTATGGGCGAGTCTCAGAGGTCTAGGGTTCTTATCACATGTGAAATTTGAACTAAAATCCAGATCCAATTCAAAGTGAAGAGGAAGCAGAGTCAATTTGAACCCAAGGCAATTCACGTGATGAATTATCACATGTGAAGAATGAAATTGTGGTCATTCCTGAGTCAAAGCGGAGCGAGTGCACATTAAATTACCTCACCAGTACATACCATGCGGATTCACCAGTGTGAAATGGGACCCTTGTGCATGCTCAGTGGGGGTCTGAATGCATTGTGAACCTTTGCACTTCTGAGGTGAAGAAGGGGGCCACTTCCTGGTTCCAGTTTCACGTGAATGCTAGCCTCATATGAATGACAGCTTCATGTTTCCTCTTCCCTTCTATTTTATTCCCCCTGAAACATCCAAATGTGCCATTCTTGCCAGCCCCCCAAACCCTCCCAGCATCATCCAAATGTGCCCTCCTTGACAGTTCTCCATTCCTCCCTGAAACATCCAGCACTCTTTCTATGGGCTTTGGAGTCCGTTTTTTTATCCTAACCAGCAGCCTTTTCTATGGGCTTTGGAGTCCGTTTTCTCATCCTAACCAGCAGCCTTTTCTATGGGCTTTGGAGTCCATTTTCTCGTCCTAACCAGCAGCCTTTTCTATGGGCTTTGGAGTCTGTTTTTTCATCTTAACCAGCAGCCTTTTCTATGGGCTTTGGAGTTCGTTTTTTCATCCTAACTAGCAGCTTTTTCTAGGGGCTCTGGAGTCCGTTTTTACATTCAGACCAGCACCCACTGCCCATCCTCAGCTCTGTCCACGTTAAAACGTGATTACATTCTTTCTCCAGTAGCTCTCTGCCCTTTCCCCAGCGGCATTTCCCCCTTGGCAGCAATGGAAGGAGATGGAGTACCGGAAGCAAATGGAGCAAAACTGCAGCACTGCATCATGGGAAATGTGGGACCTTGGAGGTTTTTTTGGGGGGGATGTACCAGGATGGAAGCAAAGTTACATTCCACACCAAACCAATTCGGATTGAAATCGAAGTGAGCTTGGAAACAATTTTTGTGAATTCACTTGTTACCGAATTCACAAAAATGAGGAGTCACTTTGGATTGACTGTGGATCAGTCTCAGAATGACCCCCCCCCCACAGAAAGCAATCACATGTGATAATACATCATGTTTTAATGTGAATTCACATGGTTGCACCAGGAGTGACTCTGGATCTGAGCTGCAAAACCCTCTGTGTGATAAGGGCATAGGTGTCTTTGATACCAATGAAATTCTCTCATTCAGTGTCTAATGATGCTTCATCTTGGCCACCTTACAATTGGGCAGAGCACTAGAAGTACTGACGTTAGAGCTATGGTGCCCATGGGAGGGAACAATAAGGAGCTGCTTTTTGAAGCTCCTTTTTGCATCCTCCAGAGGCTGGATTGGGGCTGTGGCATGAAGGTTGCTGTGGCCCCAATCCGGCCAGGAAACGGACAGCTGCATGCCACCCCTTAGGGGCTGTTTGTACAGTCCCTCAGTTTCTAGACAGCTGTTGATGTTACTCTACAGAGCAGCTACTTTTGAATTTTCTAGCTGTTTAAGTCCCAGAGTCAGGTATCATAAACAGGGGTGAATAGGGCCTGGACAATCACCTGTGCTGCAAGCAATGGGTCTACTCAGCTTGGACAAAAATATTTGCTAATTTGATTTTTTAAAACTGTGTTTGCACCAAAAATAATGAAAAGAAAGTTATCATCCCCAGCAATGTGTATGAATGCAGTAGCATCACTAGGCAGGTGCGGGGGATGTGGACCACACCAGGTGATACCTTAAGGGTGTCTTTAAAAATTCTTTTATTCTTTTAAAATTTTACTGAAAAACATCACATTTTAACCAAATTTTCACTTTAACCACATGAAACCACACACACACACACACACACACACACACGGTAGTGGCTATGACGTTGTAATTTAAGACTATAATTTTATTTTTGCAAGTTGTTTATATCACAACTGTTACTGTTACATTCAGTGATATATGGGAATTATGATTTATGAGTAAAATTACTCCAAAAACATTACTAAGGATTGTGTATGGTTTGATATGGGAGGAGGTCAATTGTCTCTCTGTGTGTGGTTTCCATTTAAAAGCCCTTCACTGTTTGGCGCTTTTCTACCCACAATCTCTGAAGGATTGCAAAGATTGGTTTGAGAGAGAATGGTATTGCTGTTGTGGAAAAGAGGAGAAGTTTTTTGTATAAGTCAGTATGATTGCATATTTGCTTTTGACAGCATTTGCAAGTGTTAAAAGAGAAATACAAAGCCTTCTTCCATATTCAGTGCAGCATAGATCAGTGGTTCTTAGCCTTTCACCCTTCAGAAATTGTGTACTTCTTCCAGATGTATTAACTAGCTTGGTCAATAGTCAAGAATTCTGAAGTCCAAAATCTCTGGAGGTCCAAAGTTCAGCACCTCTAGCTTAAATGAAGCCAATTTCTGCATTAATACACTTGAAATTAAAGAGTGTCAGAAGGGAACTTCACAAGTTGAGACCACAGGCTACTGTTCTCATCTCCATAGAAGGAAAAGTCACAGGAATAACTTTTTCCTCTTTTCTTGGCCTCTGAGGTTGTTTCCTTCACCATGGGGCAAGCAGCTCCTAGTTTTGAATTCCAACAGGAAGATTTATTTATTTTAACTTCTTGGGGATTTATAGGGCCCATTCATACTATGGAAATAACCCAGTGTAAAACCGGGTTATTTCTGCGATGTTCCCACTGGCCTCAAATGCACCTGGCAGCATTTGTGGGAGGGGAGGGCATGGAAAAACCTTCTTAATCCAGTGTATTTGACACTGGGTCTTTAAGTACACTTTTTTTTAAAGCACCGCAATGATCCAGATCTTTAATAGTGTGAGTACTGAACTGATCTAGATCACACTTCATCATTCCTGGAAATGGAGGTGTCTCCATTTTAAATCAGTATGAATGGCAACAGGGTTAAAATGGCACAAAGAGATTCAGGAACCGGAAATGTAGTTGGAAATGTAGTGGGAACATCAATCTGATACTACATCCCTGCAGAGATCTGGATTTCTTTGGAATAAAAAAATAAGTATGAATGCCCCCATAATTTGATGAAATAATTACAATTAGGGAGCCCTGGTGGTGCAGTGGTTAAATGCCTATACTGCAGCCACTCACTCATAAACCACAAGGTTGTGAGTTCAATACCATCCGGGGGCTCTGGGTTGACTCAGCCTGGCATCCTTCCATAGGTCGCTAAAAAGAGTACCCACCCGACTTGTTGGGGGCCATTAGCTTACACGCTGTAAACCACTTATTACACCAGTAAGCAGTATTGCTATTGCTAATTCTCTTCATAGCACAAAATGCTAAATGCCTCCCCACACTAGTAGTCGCAGGATTCCAGAGGGTAGAGACATGGCAGTTAAAGTAGAACTGATATAATCATGTAGTTCAGATATCCTTTGATTATCAACACACATGGCAGTTAAGTTTTGAAACTGAAGGGAGTTTTAAAAGTGGATCAGGTTATTATTATTTTTTAAAATATACAAATGATAGTCCTACCCAGCATCTCTCTGGATGGATCAGTGTTAGGCACAGGTTTGGAAAATTTATAATTTTGTACCATCATTTCCCAAATCTGAGAGCCAGAATGGCCTAGGGATTTGGGGCGTTTTTGTCCCCAAAAGTAAAAGTCTGGTTTTATGTAGTCCCCCTCCCCCCCACACTTATGAATTAACTAGAACTTGTAAAGTGTGGGTATTTTAACTTTATGAAATACTCTACAGCTAAAGCAAACATGAAAACATTTTGTTGAAAAATATTTCATGTGATTACATTTGATGCATAGTCAATGGAACTTGTAAAATTCCAGCTTTTAGTGTGAGATCATTTGATACATCACAGCAATTTAAGCTCAAGTAAATGAAAATTTCTTTACCATTTATTATTTTCTCTGGAGTTAGTTCATGTAGGATATGAGTCAGTGAGTTCCACTGAAGCAATTCAGGGTGTAGCAAATATATTTATAAATTTTACATTCAGGGAAGAACAACAACAACAACAACAACAACAAAACAGTGAAATAACTTTATTGTATTTTTTGAGAACTAATTTTCAACAATAAAAGAAGAAACAGCCCAGGTAATTTTACAGATTAAAGAAATATATCTCCAGTCTTGCTAAGCAAGTTAAAGGGGTGGGGAGTAAGGAACAAAGATGTTTAGATAAAAAAAAATTGAAAGGTGGGGGGAAGCCTGCTGGGGCTTATATGGTCATCAGAAGAATGTTTTCATCTTGGTTCAAAGGCTTGTTGAAAAATCCTAACTTTGTAGGGTAATACTTGTGGCTAGAATTGACTTTAATCCACAGTTTCTCAATTTAATGTCCTTGACTATGCAGCATTTGAAATTCAAGCTCTGGTTGCACTAAATGTAGCTTCCTGTGAACTGGCACAATAGATCCAAGCAACATTTCCTAGTGATACAGCAATTCCTCATCCAAGCTTTGGTTATTCCTAGAATGCCTCTACTCCTAAAATGTCTCCTAGAATGCCTCTACTAGGAGCAACTTGTATTCTTCTTTGGATCACCCCCATAAATCACATTTCAAAGAATAAACTTGAACCTGCTGTTCCAGTCATAACATGATGGTTATAGTATTAACCAAGGACTGCATCAGTTAGTGTGATGAGGCAGGTTAGATGTAGGGTACCATGTCTAGCAAGTTAACTGGTTTTCATAGTACTAGAACTGCCTGACAGGAAACCTGACATTTAGAACTTCAGACAATCCTATTCTGTACTCTGGTAATGGCTTTCGAATTTCTGATTTTGTGTGGTGGGTTTTATTTATTTATTTGTTGTCACTAAATTCAGTTTCCAGAATAATCATTAAATCATCATCATCACCACAATCAAAACACCAAACCTCTCAGGTGAATTATACATATGGATAATTTGCTTAAACATTTCATTCTCTGATCAGGTATGATTAGCACCAACCAACTATTGGACTAAATAATTCCTAGAATTTTGAGGGATTTCAAGTTTAGGAAGCATTAATTTGACTTTATAACATTGTTAAAAAAAACTTGCACTGAGTAAGTTATGGGATATTTTCCTACCCTAGTGATAAATACATATCAGTGCAGCAGCAAATCCACACTAGTTTTATCTCAAACTTTAAGGAAGCTGTCTGAGGTTGTGCAGCATTGGTTCAGTATCATGAATGAATCCATCATCTTGAGTACCACTTTTAATATTCAGATTAAAGCATGTAGTGGATTCAAGAGATCTAGTCAGGAACTACTGTACTGCTGAGAAACACTGTTTGAAGCCATCATGTCAATGCAGAAATGGTATAGTTAGTGTCATGATAGAACCCACCAGCCACTGCTGACTGATGGCAAGGGTCAGGATATAATACGTTCTTCTTGTATTTTCTGGCCACAGTGAGAACCCAAATGCCTTCCTCTCCAAAATAGGATCAACCTACTGACAATGCAAATACTGTATACAGTTGGCCCTCCATTTCACAGGGATCTGTTCCAGACCCCCTCGCAAAAATGGAAGCTCGCTCATATTCAAGCCCCACAGGCTTGAATGGGGCTCACCCCCGTGCGTGCACATGTGCCCATGCATGCAGGAGCACGCTCCATTAAAAATAACAGAGGTCGCCCCTCCGTGGATTTTCAAGGTCCTTTGTCACATGCCCCTAAGTTTTACCCTTGACTTATCCATAGGTTAAACCCTCAACTTATACATGAGGTTGACTTATAATCAAGTATATATGGTATGTTACTTCTATTTCTTCACATTATGGTTTGTCTAAAAATGGCACATGACATTTTAAAAAATAGTCCCAGTACATTACAGTGACTGGGATAAACATGTTATCCATGGCAAAAAAAACAATAAATGTGCTGGAAGTTTTTATTTTGTAGCCATTTTTTTTTGCTTGTGAAATAAACTTCTAAATAGCAACTGGCTGAAATTTTGGGAAGTTTTTTTTTAATAATCAGGTGACTTTTGATGAGGCTGCCTAATTGTATACCTAGTTCTGTGAATATTCTGCAACAAAATATCCCACTGTGAAGTTGAAGGCTTTCATGGCTGTCATCCATAGTTTTTTGTGAGTTTTTCGAGCTATTTGCCATGTTCTAGAAGAGTTTATTCCTGACGTTTCGCCTGCATCTATGGCTGGCATGTTCAGAAAATGCTGGCATGGAAGAAAATTTGGAATATATATACTGTGTGACCTTAGGTAGGGAGGCATGATTCCCATGTTAATCTGTGTATTGTTCTGTTGTTGATGGCAAGACCTCAGGGTGGGAGGATATGCAAAGAGGATTAGTGTCTGCTTAATTAGTGATCATTGTTTGCTGGGAAAACCCTTGACCCTGGGTGGTTTCTCATTTGCATTTGCTGAGTCCTGATTTTGCTGTGCTTCAGGACTGGTAGCCAAACTTTGCTCCCTTTAAGGGTCTCTTCTTTCCTGTTGAAATTGTCCAGGTGTTTGTGGATTTCAATGGCTTCCCTGTGCATTCTGACCTGATAGTTGTTGGCATGGTCCAGAATTTTAGTGTTTTCAAACAGCATTTTATGCACAGGTTGGTTTATAACATGTTCTGCTACTGCTGATTTTTCAGGCTGATTATCCCATTCTGAGCATAAAGGTTGGCATCTCTTTGACTGGAAAGAAACAAACATAAACTAAGGCATATGAAACATTTTAAAAAACCCGAAGGTAATATTCTTATATTTAAAAGGGATTCCCTGTCTTTTGGAGTGGCAAAAAGTGTTTAGGGGCTGAGCCCACCTCTGGCATCTCCAGTGAAAGGAAACCTGTAATAACAGGTGTGAAAGAGTTCCTTGAAAGAATCTAGGGAGCCATTACCACTCAGAGCAGGTAACACTGAATTATTATATCTGTTCCCCTATGCAACCTGTAAGGTCTTTATGTGAGAACTTGAAGATCCTCCCACCATGCTAAATGGGCTGGGATGGGTGGCTACAAGAGAGAAGAAGGTAGTAGCCCCTCATCTGTGGCATGCTGTACCCAGGGAGTCTTGCTTGCAGTTGTGGTCTTCTGGGCACTGGGTGGACTTTCTTTTTCATGCAGCATTTTAAGGACAGTGCTTGTGCTTGCAGTTCATAACACTCATGGAGTTTACTCTGATTTTTTTACACACTGATTATATTTTACTAATGTTTTTTCCTTGATTTTATTTTGTGCTATCTTTTGCTATCATTTATGGTTTATATTTTATATTTTAATGTTTTGTAGACTGCCTTGATGAAAGCCAGCATGGCCTAGTGGTTTGATATTGGGCTACAACTCTGGAGACCAGGGTTTGAATCCCTTGGGCAAGTCACACTCTCTCAGCCTCAGAGGATGGCAATGGCAAACCCCCTCTGAAGAAATGTTCCAAGAAAACCCCATGATTAGTTGGAAACAAAGCCAATGCTTTGACTAGATATGAGGTACTCCTTCTATTCCTTGAGCCTGAAATAGTGAAGATCGTGGTTTTGTACTAGATAAAGTTTTAAAATAAATAATTAATATTAACATCACAATATAATGCCTGTTAGTTCCATTATGTAATATAACAGTGATGGAGAAAATATGGCTTGTGGTCCCTTCTTTTGTACCCCAGAAGCTCCTAGCCATTCCTAAAGCATCTGGAAAAAAAATCACTTAGGGGCTCGACAGATAGGCAGCTCCATGCCGCCCGTGTTTGCCTCAAGTTGGTGCTGCAGCAGCTGCATCTGCAGCACCGACATGCTGCCAAAAAGAAGCTGCTTAGAGTGGCTTCTTTTTGTGGTGTAGCAAGCAGGAAAGGGCACCGCCATGGTGCCACTTCCTGCCAGCGACATCTGGATGCTGCACAGTGCTTGCATCATCATGGCGGCCCCCATGTGGACGGGAGGCCGCCATGATGGAGCACTAGGATTTGGGAGCATGCAGTTGTTGCACGCTCCCAAACCCTAATTTTGGCCCGAGGATGGCACTTTCTCCCCATCTGTACCGGGCCTTACCCTGCTTTATAAGGCCTAAGAGATAATGAAGTCCAGCCAACTAGTCTGAAATATCCAGGTCACTAAAACATCTTTGGTATCACTTCTCAGAAATCAAAGCAGTTCTTGTGTCAACTAAATATACAAATATTGTCTGAGATAAAGTCTTTCCCCCCCTGTAGGGGCACTGTCCATTTCCAGGGTATTCTTAGCTGTGCCTAATTCTACCTTCTCTTTCAGTAAATGACATCTTGAATGTCATTATCCCCAGTTCTAGACATACTTATGAGTGATTAAGATCGGTTGGATACAAAGGGACTTATTTCTACATGAGTAAATTTAGGATGGCATTGTAAATGTATATGAAATTACTATCTAGAAATAATGTGTACTATGTAGCCTACAACTCCCTAAGTTCTCCTCATTTGGTTGTAAACCACCTAAATAGTATTTTGAAGTTGGAAAAAAAAATAGAGCTGGTTCTGCCATTGGGAACAGTGAGGCAGAAACCCTCTAGCTGTTCCATTTGCAGTCCTCAACCATTTTCTTGTCTTAGAGGACAGAGCCGTATGCCACATGGCTCATCCTAAATGCTTTAAAATAACTTGCTTTTCTTAAGTCTCCTAATTCCAGAACCTCCAAAATTTGTCAGATGAAAACCAAGATAAGTGTAGCCAAAGACCATTAGAGTGTGGTCAAGATGGTAAATATTATGAATGAGGAAGAACTTACCAGCTAGGAGAGGCTGCAACAGTTTGCTATTGCCTGAGCCTCCTGTCCTGTCCTCTCAGAATGCAAACTCCTTTTGCACTTTGGGCTCAGTTTGCAGCAACTGAAATAAGATGAGAATAAAGGAGGAAAGTGAGACCTTTTGAAAGCAGCTGAACAAGTGGGATGACAGAAGACTAAATGGATGGCCTCTGCCAAATCAAGACAGTTGGAAGATATATAATTCCCCCCTGCCACATGAGGATGGGAGTGACGTAGTATACTGGGACCAAGAGGTCCAGAGGAACACTGTAATCCAGAGAAGCACACAGCCCAGGATTTGGACATTTGAGGGTAACCTGTAGATAATGCCTTGGGATATTTATAGAAACATATTTTCTTCTGTCTGTGTCTCTTTTCTCTAGATTTTATGAAATTTTCTGGAGCCAGTCAGAAGCACTAGTCAGACCTCTGTAAGTGAAGATTTTCCCACACCTCAGAAGCGCTGGTAAAATGTTGCTGGATTGTTGAGTAAGCATGTGTGTGTGAATGCCTGGCGTGCTTCCTCAACATCAGGGAATCGTTGGCTTCCCTCTAGTGTCAGTGAATCGTTTGGGGAGAGGCCATTTCCTCTGAACACAAAGTTTCCGTTGGAATATTTGTATATATATAATGAGATATCTTGAAGATGGGACCCAGGTCTAAACAAGAAATTCATTTGTTTGTACACACCTTATACACATAGCCTGAAGGTAATTTTATACATATTATTTTTGTGCATGAAACAGAGGCCCAGTACATACCTCCGGGAAAGGGTAGGATGGCAGCGGCCTGTTTGGCTGCGGAGGGTCGCTGCAGCAGCCAAACTGACCGGCATTCCTCCACCCCAAAAAGAACCTAGAAAAAATGGGTTCTTTTTGTGATGGCACTGGCAAGTCACAAGTGAGTCATTGGTGCACTTGTGACATAAGGAACACACAGCGACGTGTATATGCTGCACGTCCCTTACGTCAAAATGGCAGTGCCCATGCGGATGGGACACCTCTATGATGCCGTTGCTGATACATCGTAGGGTTCGGGAGTGTGCAGTTAATGCACACTCCTGAACCCCAGTATTGGTGCTGCTATGTGCCTTTTTGCTCGTCTGTATTGGGCCAAAGTTTATGTACCAAAAATCATCTGAAAGGAATCTCAGCCACCAATGTTGACACCAAGGTTGACAGTTGGAGTATTTTGGATTTTGGAATTCCAGATATGGGATGCTTAACCTGTATTACAAGGGTAGTGATCTGAGTAACAATTCCCTCATAGCTAGGCCCAGAAGCAGATGAGAAGCCTTCCCTCCCACTAGTGGCATCACTAGGGTTGGTGTCAACCGGTGCAGTAACTCATGGTGTCATCCCCCACATTGACTTCCTCCCATACCACACCATATAGAATCCTTAGTAATGTTTTCTGCATTAATGTTACTCATAAATTGTAATTCGCATATATCACTGAATGTAATGGTAATAGTGGTGACATGAATGACTAGCCGAATTAAAATTATACCTTTACATTGCAATATTGTATGCACAGAACAAATGTGCTTACATATATATACTTTCATGTAGTTAAAGTGAAAATTTGGTAAAATGTGATGTTTTTAAAGAAAATTTTAAAAATAAAAAATATTTTTTTAAAAAAAACTAAATTTTGATTTTTTTTTAAAAAAAGCTGGGGCCTCTCCTTTTCCCTTCTACTGAACCTCACTGCACTCACACCATCTCTTCAGTATTCTAAAGAGGTACGGGCAAATGCCACAGCCTGTTTCTGCCAAAATGCCGATGTTTGAGGAGCAGGGGTGTCACCTGGTGTGATTTGCGGCCCTTGTACCCCCTAGTGATGCCACTGTCTCCTATCCAAGTGCCCCTGCTGTGGCCTCAGAGAGAGAGAAGAAGCAGCATCCATTGAACTTAATCCCCTCCCACATTGCCATCCCCTCTTTTTGTGTCATGTCTTAATGAGATTGTAAGCCTGAGTGCAGGGAACTGGTTTTTTTTGTTCTTTTCTGGTAAAGTGTCAGGTACAATCATTAGTTTGTTGTGGTGTCCCTTCAAGTAATGTCTGACTTATGGTGACCCTAAGGGGAACCTATCATGGGGTCTTCTTGGTGAGATCTTTTCAGAGGAGATTTGCCATTGCCCCTAAGGTTGAGAGCATGTGATTTGCCCAAGGTTACCAACTGCGGCTATGACGTTACCCAGTGCATGCAATGGGATGGCTTCTGAACGGATGTGGGAAGTAATCAGAGGTTGCTGATGGTGTGTTTGTGTGACAGTGTGCATGAATGGTAGGGAGGCAACAAAAATTACCCATGATGCTGTGCTATATGGTTGGGCTCTGCACATTCACCCTGCCTTGGGAATGGCCCATATGGGCAGCGGGGTTTTGACCCGCTTTGGGAAGAAGCAGGATGGAGCTGCTTTTTTCCTGCTTTTCTGCTCCAGCCCTCAGACTTTAAGATTGGATAGACAAATATCATCCCCATCTACTGGTTGGTGGCTTCCATGTAAGTGCAGCGGTGAATCCATTTTAGGTTTTAGTACAAAATTTTAAAGAATTATCTAAAGTGCTGAACTAATCTGCAGGATAGAGTTCAGTGCCTTGGATAACTGCTTTCACATTTGGACTGAATTCCAGAACAGAATTATGGCCCCACTCCCATGGGATCGAGCAGCTGCCACTGCCACCATCTAAAATTCAGTGCTCCAAAGATCTCAGTGCTCCATCTACATTTGGATGTGTATCTCATAGTCATTTCCACTGTTTGGACAATTTTTACTTTAGTGCTCTGCAGTATATCTTTACACTGTAGAATCCTGTTTAGTTCTTGCATGGCTACCCTTCCCAGTTCTTTCAGAGCTACCTAGTCTTCTTATTTCTTGACTGCAACCCCTGTTCTTATCAATGTTTGAGCCAAGGTATGGGAACTCTTTAACTATTTTGATTTCCTCATGATCTAGATTGAACAGGATAAGAGGTTAAGTCAGAATATAGTTAACCCTGTTACTTCCATGACTGTAGATGGGACTATCAATTAATCCATATGTTTAGCAGATGACTGTATGATCCTTGTAATGTCAGTGTGACTTGGGTCCCCAGTCGGTTACCTTTTTTTAAGGGGTTACCTCTGACATTTGTATGCTTGTGGGGCATGGAGGAGTACAATAAAACAAAACAAACTTAAACATAAAAGGAATCCTATATCAAACTGTAACCTAGAGATTGGAAAGTTTCCTTTCTTGAACTACAACTGACAGGCTTGGTGAGCCATGCTGGGAGCTGAAGTTCAAAAAAGTAATTTAGCTAAGTTCTATCTATATGATACTTATCATACTGATGCAGAATCTTCTGTTGTCACATCAAGAAACTATATCAAAGCACAAGGGATGTTAATCTTTGTCTATTTCCCCCCTGCATGCAAAGACAAAAATGATTTGCTAGTTGCTCTATGAGAATATGAAGTTTTCTGCAAGGTTTTGGGGACTATTTGTACTTTTATGACTTTGTTGTTGGAAATACATTGGAGCACAAATACACACATTTTTTTTCTTTGCAGAAAACTTTCTTTTGGAAGAAGATGTGTTTTCTGTACAAAGAGGACTATTTTTGCAGCTGATTCAGTATATTTTGCACAAAAAGAGCAAAAAAATCTTGTGGTTCTTCTTTGATTGAGTGTTTCTATGGTTGCCAGAGAGAAAACTGGAGAGGGCTCCTGTACCGTTGGTTGTATAAAAGAAGAAATTTCAGATGGTGTTGTGTTGTTACCTGGCTGCATTACAAGCAAGACTGGCTGAAATTCCCTCTTTGACACAGCCATTAAAGGTATAGGATACCACTCCACTTTTCTGTCTAGCAATCCTAGGTGTGTCAAGCATCATATATATGTCTATTGTAGGGTAAAAGCCCAGTAGAAGGAAAGTGGCCTCCACCCATTTTTAGTTCTGTGCTGCCATCTTCTGGCTATTTTTTTCCCATTGGACACTTGCAAGAACCGCATTTGGACATCTTCATATTCCTGGTATAAAATTAGAGTAAAATAAGCAGAACTGAAGCTCATAACTGGATACAACCGACATATTATGCTTTAGCTGAAAAATGAAATGAAATGGGATTGAAATTAAGCACATATTAACTCCCCAAGGGCCTACATACCCTAAAAGCACCAGATCCTTCCTGATTTTAGAAGCTAACCAGGGTCTGCCCTGATTAGTACTTGGATGGGGAGCCACCAACAAATATCAGGTGTTATAGGCTATATTTCAGAGGAACTGACAAAATCACCTCTGCGTATTCCTTGCCTAAGAAAGCCTAAATGCATTTCTAAAATGCATTGACAAAAATGTAGAATGGAAAGAGAGCATGCATTATATATTTAGATGCAGATGTGATTTTAACCTGTGATTCTTTATATAGTAAGTGACAGATGCACACAAATATTTTCATGTGATACAGATGGATTGGGTGGAAGATGAGTGTAAGGAGAGTGAAAGAGGAAAGGATATTCTTGTTCATTCATTTATTTACACACACATATAGTTTGACTTTATGGCCAGCCTCTTTAACTCAATTGTATTCTTGCAGTGAGATACCAGTCCCATATGACTCTTGGGATGCAGTCACTATAGAACAATATATTTGTTCACCTGAAAACCCCATGATAGGTGCACTTTAGGGTCACCATATGTCGGAAATGGCTTGAAGGCACACAACAACAACAACAACAGCAACAACAACAATTCCATCACCTTTGATATTTCAGCAGAACTGGGACCAAAGCACACTGCAGAAATAATCCACGTTGAGATTGCTTTAACTGCCCTGGCTCAGTGCTAGGGAATCCTGGGAATTGTAGTTTATTGTGGTACCAGAACTCTCTGACAGAGAAGGCTAAATGTTCCCAGGATTCCCTAGCACTGAGCCAGGCAGTTAAAATGGTCTCAAACTGGATTATTTCTGCAGAGTGTGTTAGACCTTGTTCTCCAAGTGAGCTGTTTGGGATGCATTTCTGCTGGCATTCAGTATCACATTAGCCATCAGAAGTACTGGGATTTTGGTAGTGGTGGAAATGATACAGGCAGGTTTGCTGACAACAACTGTTCATGTGAAAATGTGGTTCTCAGTATTTTTTTTTTGGGGGGGGGGGAGCAGTGTCACTCCACCCCTTCAAATGATGTCTACCTCTGCTATATACTAATAGTGAAACCAGTTCTCCCAATGCTGATCCTTATACTGCTAAAACAGCAAGATCTATGCCCAAGAAACCTCAGTGTTAGTCAAAGTAACTTTCTCCCCAAATTATCTTATACAAATTTAAGGTGAGAACAATATTCACAGTCTTCCTCTGAAGAATCAACATTGCTCACTGGATACAAAATGCTGTCTGACCCTGTGTGCCTAGGAAAATGAATGGACTAAACAGGGAGTGTGTATAGCTGACTAGAATCTTCAACAAGAATGCTTCATACTGTAACATTTTGTTGCAGATTCATATTATTTTATTTAAACATTACATAGCTATTCAAATCCAATGTGCTTCAGGAAACCATTGCATAAACATAGTTTTAGCTTTTTTAACATCTCCCACACAAATAGAAAGAGTGGGAGTACAATTGCCTACTCCCTCCCTTTTGTGTGAAAATGGTCATTAGAAATATTAAAATATTAAAAAACATAAGATCAAGAAGAAAACCTATGGAGGCAAGCATTATTTTCCCACTATTTAGTACAATGTTCATCTTGTCACCATTTAGACAATTGGTACAATTCATATTCTTAGGTGAAATCCAAGTGGATTCAGATCTACTGAATGAATGGGATTTATGTAAGCACTGACTTACAATTCAGCAAATAATTCCATGAGTCAAATGTGGCTGGAATTAGCAATTGGATTTTGCAACTGGATACAATCAGAATGAAAAGATTGGCTGGGATTCTCCATCAGGAAATATATATCTGGTAGTGCTACCACCCCAACCCTACTTTTTAAATGATGCCACCCCCCTAACATAGCCATTTCTATGTCATTAGAGGACAGATGTGAAGGAACACCAGAGATCTGTCCAGCTATTTTCCTGTAGTTGAATGTGTTGCAAGAGACGTGGTTTGCATAAACTTAATGTAGATGAAGAAGCAATTGAAACTGTCAAAGATGTTCCATACTTTGAATCAGTCACTGATGACAATGGAGATTATAGTCAAGAAATCAGAAGAAAACTAGGGAGTTTATCACATGAGAGGCATCCTGTGTAGAAATGGATTTAAAACGGGATTTAAAAACTGGGGGAAAAAACCCAAGAAAACATACAAAAGCACAAGTGATTTTCAGACACATCAGGGTGAACACAACATTAAACCAGCTAGAAAGTCGATAAAACACCATTTTTTTTTACTTTCTGGATTTTCTGGAACTAAAAAGAATAATGTTTTGTCTACTTTCTAATCGGGTTAATGTCGCGTTAATGCACTGTAACAGTCTGAAAATCAATTGCACGTTTGCTTGTTTTTCTACTTTCTGTATGGGTTAATGTTGGGTTAACCCGGACCTCATCGGATAATAAATCCACTTCTGGATTTTTTCACTTTAAATCCTTTTTTTGCATGGGATCCCTCTCATGTGATATCCTAGGATTTGGAAGGGCAGCTATGAAAGACAAGATGTTGAAGTACAAAGATATTTCACTTAATATTAAAGTTAGAATTGTCCATGCCATTGCATTTCCTATCGCTATGTATGGATGTAGGAGCAGGATGGCAAGAAAAACTGATAGGAAGAGTATCAACTCATTTGAGATGTGGTGCTGGAAAAGAGTTCTAGGGATACTGTGGACTGCTAAGAAGACAAATAAATGGGTCCTAGAGCAAATTCAATCTGAATTCTTCCTAAAAGCTAAGGTTGACTAAATTGAGGCTGTCATACTTTGGTCATATCATGAGAAGGCATGACTCATTAGAAAATACTTTAATGCTAGGTAAGGAGGAGGGCAGTAAGAAACTAGGAAGATGACATTCCAGATGGACTCAGTCAAGGAAGCTATAGCCCCGAATATGCAAGAAGTGAACAGGGTTGTTGAGGATAGGGTGTCTTGCAGCTGTCTCATTCATAGGGTTGCCATAAATTGAGGCTGCCTTGGAGGCAGTTAATAACAACAAAGAGCATTACTACAATCACTACTTCAAAATAACATCTTACTTGAATCTTATATGACTTGGATGAATGTAGCAACTTTACATATTTTGTTTATATGGAATTATCATAAAATGTGTTTGCAATTTGGATGAGAATTATGAATCCTAGCCTAGTTAGTGGACGTGTTACATCCCCCCTGTTTTGCCATCTGTGCATGTTCCAGCTTTAGACTAAATGTGACAGCTCTCCGGATGTCTTGGGATCTGACAGTGGTTGATCTGAAATCTCAGAAGCTCTTGAAAATGTTGTCTTTCAATCTTTTTTTTTTCTTTACAATTCCATAAATCCTTCAGCCAGTGGTGGAGTGCTGGCTGTGGGATTTTTGGAAGTTATAATTCCAAAGTAATTTTTCCAAGCTCAGAATTTCGGAATAAACATCATACAATTTAGTAAGAAAAATATTTCTCATGAAATCTATATACTGGACTCTCCCAGCCTGGTGTCTATAATTCCCACCATCCCTATCTAGCATGGCCATTGTCAGCAGGTTGGGAAAGTTCTCTGGAGGACATGATATTGGGGAAGGGGAGAGAAGCAGGGAAGAATTGAATGAGATAAATGTGGCGAAATTTGACCACAAGAGATTGTTCCCATTGTTTGTCCATAGAAGTGATGGCTTCATTTGTTAGTGGGATGTTGAAACTATTCCAGTTTTGAGCCCAAGCTCCAAAGGAACTAGCCATGGTGCCAAACTATTTATGGGACATGGTTTAGCTCCTTAGATAGCATCTTTAAAATTGATATTGAAAAACAGAGCCAGTTCACTATTCCACTGACACAGAAGCTGCCAACTGCTTTATGAATGTAAGAAATGCTCTGGCTTCACAGCAGACTGCTTCACTGATTTGAAAAAAGCTTTTACAAGCAACAGACAGATACAGTAGTTGAATGGTTTGAGAGGTTCGGGGGGGTCATTGCTGTTTTTAATCTTAATTATAATTAAAATGGTAACTAGGATAAATCCCCCTGCTTTGTATTTTTTACAGCCTCTTGGGGTGTTAGACCTTTTTGGAATTGTTCGAGATATTCAGAACACAGATATTTTAAATTGTGCTGGCAGCTAAACATGTTTTCTGAGCCTTCCTTCTGGAAAAAAAAAAGAAGAAAAGAAAAAGAATTTGCCTTCAAAGTTTTCCTCCACAAGCTGTTTGGGCTAGGAGCATTTTGTAGATGAAAGCTGAGATCTTGCACTCTCTCTCTTGCCTTAAAATGCTTACATCATTGCATCACATGCTAAAACCATGTGGGACATAATGCAGGGAAAAAGTTAAGCAAAAAATAGAAGCTCTGTTTTGCAAGAACAGGAGTGCTTCCCACTTGTGTAGAACCACTTTTGAATAGTAGAGATTGAAAGAATATTCTTCCAAGTGTCAGGATACTCTGTTTCTCAAGTGTCAGGAAACTGTGAAACAGAGAATGCTGGACTGATGAGAACCTTCACAGTTCAAGACTTACTCTGCACAGAATTCACATGCAGTGTTTTTGCACAGAAAACAGTATTTTCTGTGCAAGAAACTCCCTATTTCTGGGTACAAATATTATTTTCTGTTCAAAAATACTGTCTTTGTGTAAAAAAACCAAAATCACTCAGCCACCACATGCAAACATAATAAGTCTCCAGCTACAGCATGGTACAAGAATGTGGGGGACAGTAGTAGGTGGGAAGGGTGCAGAAATGAGTTGGAACTACATGAGATCCATGGACAATACCGTTCCTATTCCTATTTAAAGGAAGGGCAGGGGAGGGTCTGTTGTTGCCAACTCCAAGTAAGGCATTGCCTGGGTGAACATTCCAAAGAAACTGATGGGTAGGTTTCCTACAGCAGCAGATACCTTTCCTGACCTGATGTACAGTATATGTATTCTGACAGCCTTCTTGCAGTGATATAGTAGAGCCAGGTCTTGTAGAGTTGAGGCTTTTGATTAGCAGAGACTAAGATACCATTAACTAGACCACCTTGGACTGCCCTCTAAGTTTAGCTACAATCCCCCTGGTTGTTGGAGAGGAAATCAATTTGTTCAGCAACAATGTATTGCTGTAACTGATCTCTGTAGTAATTTAAAAGATTTTGGAGGGGCTTGATCTTTAATGAGCTGAACCTATTCTAAAAAAACTTGGTGGAGATGAAAACTCTCATAACAACAACAGCAGCACATTTTCAGATTCTCCTTGGAGGTTATGATGAAAATCTGCATTTCAGAATGTATTGCTATGCCAATACATGGTTGCTGATAAGTAAGCCCCAACTCTGGAGCTGAGCTTAGGAAAGTTACTATCTGGACAACTCATAGCATCACCCAGGAAGCATGGCTGAACTTTGTTCTCAAAGCACTTTATAAAAAACAATTTGCACAAAAGTTAAGAAATAACATAGTCCCTGCCTGTAACATCTAAAAGACAAGAAATAAAATGAGAAGGAAAGAAGGAGCAAAGAGCAAAACACGAAGCAGCAATATTATTTTCACTGGTGGTTCATAGTCTAAGCAAGACTTCCAGTTTCCCCAAAAAGTTATGATGGTGAATTCTTAAGCCTAAATACACTTGCTAGTCCCATTTAGAAATAAAGTACTAAACCAATGAAATGTACGTACAGTATGTGTTAATTTACCATATGTGTTAATGCAGCAGCTGATTCAATGGGTTTATTCTAGCAAGTGGATTTAGGCCCCAATAGTCTTCAGCACTTGGCCTTACTAGCTAGCATTCCCAGCACTTTGGACAGCACTGAAATCAAAGCAACTCTTAATCCTAGGTGTGTCTCTGCAGAATTCTCAATAAGGTTAGTGGGGTTACTCTCAAGGAAGTAGCAAAGAGCTTGGAAAAGTTACTTTTTTGAACAAAAACTCCCAGAATCCCCCAGCCAGCATGGGCTGTGGCCTTCTTCTTTCTAAGTAGAAATCAAAGTGAGTTTTAGTCAGATGCTAAGTCTTGTGCAATTATTTGGTCACTTTTATGATGTAGTAATGGTGTGTTTTAGGACTGCTGCAATATTATAAAATATTTGAGCACAGGTCAATGGGAAAGCAAATTTCTCTTCTAAACGTCACACAGTGTACAACTCTATCAAGGCAGAAGGCTGATGCTGACTGTAGTCAGAGTCCAGAGTCCAGATTAACCCTTCTTGATATTTGCCTTGTGGTTTAATCACCAGTGCCGCTAACCTACATTTGTTTGAACACTGGCTGGTCTGTGCTTTGAAGCTGCTCCTGCAGACTTTGGAAGCTATTTCCCCATGTACGCGTTACTTCTTTATAAATTTAATCACACTATTCAACTCTAAATGTCAGGAGAATAGAAACATTCACTGTGTAACAGACTGAGTATCAGTGAATCCATTTGCCAAGAAAGAGCAAATGGTGGGTTACAATTGTACCATAGTCATCTTTTATCAGGAGACAATGTACACCAATTTGGAGCAACAGATTAGTGGTAACAGGCTTATTTCAAATGTATAAATGTAAGACAAATTCCAGTGTGCAAAAGCAAAAACATTTTCCCCCTTCTAAATGTGGTTGGATGAGGGAGACGAGGTCAAATACAGTTTGAACTATCTGATGCAAAATGATTTGTGTCTCACAGCATATGTCTGCCCTGCCTGCTTGGAAATAAACATCAGGCAGGACATCAGTGTGGAGAACAGATAACTATGTTCACTTTATCAGCTAATCCATAGTGAGTGTACACAACAAACTTCCCATATCTGGTACTTTTCATCCCCCATTCTCTTCCATGTGCTGGGAAGGATGGAAGTTATAGCCTAATACATCTGGAGAGCACTGTGTTCCAATCTTATTTGATCTTACATGCAATCTTGTATTCACTGTGTGGAGATGGTCTTGAAATATGCTTATAATGAATTACGCTTAGCAGTCCTTGAGATCCTCTGGTCCTTTCACAGTACACAATTTTAGCACTATGATTCCACTTTAATTGCCATGGTTCTGTCCTATGGCATCCTGGGATTTACATTTTAGGGAGATATATTTAGAATTCTCAGATAGAGAGCTCCTCTAGTGCCTTACCACACTACACACCCTACGAACCCATAAGATATTTCCATGTTAGTTAAAGTGGAATCATTAGGTTTGGG
The DNA here is from genome assembly GCF_019175285.1 of Sceloporus undulatus. NCBI lineage: Eukaryota > Metazoa > Chordata > Lepidosauria > Squamata > Phrynosomatidae > Sceloporus > Sceloporus undulatus. Next base: position 73,397,566 of record NC_056524.1, read on the forward strand.
CTGTACAGCATGAAATGGCCCTTAGAGAATACTGTTGGTGGACTACATTAGTGATTCCATGCTGCCAGGGCTGCATAGTGGTGGCAAATGAAGACAAACAAAATATGTCAGCTTCAAACAGGCTATTTCTCAAGAACTTTCTTTTCTTCATTTTAGATTGTTTCATCATAAGGTTTTAAAGGTAAAAAGCATTCAGGAATGGTTTACCATTGCCTCCTTAGCTACAGTGCTGTTACCATTATCCCTTGGTGATCCTCTGCCAGTGTCACCTACTGCTACCAAGTTGCTTCCATTCTAGTACTCCTCTGTTGCCATAACCATTGGAACTATCAAGGCTGTTCTGCTAATGCAGCTGTCAGTCCATAAAGAAGATGGATGCATCTTAATCCAATTTCTCCATTTAGAGTATTCTGCCATGAGTTACCCTGCCATGGAATTTCCTCTCTCTCGGTGTGTACTCATCTAGTTATTGATCAGTGATCATCTTGTCTTCAACAAACAGGCAAAAGAGATTATGTAACACACAATCTTGGTGATTTTAGAGGAAGGAAAACAAATGAACCAAACAATGGCTATAATCATGTTTGAATTTCAGAAGAAAATCAGCATGTGTTTTATAGATTACAGCAAAACCTTTGACTACACAGATCACAAAAGGCTATGGAATGCTCTTATAGAAATTGGAGTGCAAATACATTTTATTATCCTAATGAAAAGCCTATATTCAGGACAAGAGGCTAGAACAGAATATAGAGAAACAGAATGGTTCCCAGTTGGCAGAGAGGTCAGGCAGGGCTGCATTCTGTCACCCTGTTTGTTCAAATTGTACGCAGAAAACATCATACAAAGAGCAGGTTTAGACTGGAAGAAGGAGTGACGATAGGAGGAAGGAACATCAATAATCTAAGCTATGCAGATGACAACATACTGCTAGAGGAAAACATCATAGACCTGGAAAAATTACTAAGGTAAGTTAAAGAAGAAAGTGAAAAGACAGGCTTAATGCTGTACCTTGGGAAAACAAAAATAACAACCACAAAGGATTTACATATATCCAACCTAGATAATGAGGAAATCAAAATAGTTAAAGATTTCCCAAAATTTAGATCAGACATAAATCAGAATGGAGACTGCAGTCAAGAAATCCGAAGACTATGAATGGGAAGAGCAGCTATGAAAGAACAAGGCATGATCATAAAGAGTAAAGATGTATAACTGAACACTAAAGTCAGAATCTTCCAAGCCACGATATTCCCCATCACCATATATGCACATGAGAGCTGGACAGTGATGAAAGCAAATAGGAAAAAAAAACTCATTTGAAATGTGGTGCTAAAGAAGAATGCTGAGAATACCATGGATAGCCATCAAGCTATAAAAGGGGGGAAAAAAGAAAAAAGAAAATAAAGTGGTGCTATAGCAGATCAGGCCTGAGCTCTCAGTGAAAGTCAAGATGATGAAATTGAGGCTGTTGTACTTTGGCCACATCATGAGAAGGTAAGACTCACTGGAAAAGACAATAATGCTAAGAAAGGTGGAGGCAGAAAGAGAGGAAAGGCCACATATTACATAGATAGACTTAATGAAGGAATCCATGGCCCTGAGCCTGCAGGACCTGAGCAGATCAGTTGAGGACTGGGGGGCTTGGAGGTATGTCACTCATGGGGTTGCCATGAGCCAGAGTTGACTCAAAGATAGTTAACAACAACAACAACAATCATGTTGGCGATATGTGTGTGTATAACTTTGCATTATGTGCACATATGTGGGGTTTTTTTTTGGACACTGCACAAGAAGGTATTCACACTATACATTTATAGGGCGGTGATTCCACTTTAACAGTCACAGTTACCTTTTAAAGTCCCAAATGTTTGCCTCTGATGCCTGAGCGCTGGGCTGCGTAAGGCTGGGTAGGAAACAGAGGCTGGCACCCTGTTAGTATCAAGTGCACGTGGAAGATGGTATATCTATTTTTTTAATCATTGCAGAAATTTGTATTCCCTTTTTCTCTCCACAACAACCAACCCCCACAACATGCTTTTGAGCTCCTGCAGCTCCCCCATAGCCATTCTGTGCCTGATGGAGAGCAGTGAGGGAACTGGAGAACTGTCTGATTATGTTCCCATAGGCAGAAGAAAAATAATTATATCATCTGCTGAGGCCTCTGGAGGATTCTGGCAAACCTCAATAGATGATGTAATCATTTCATATCAGGCTACAAGGACATAGCCAGGTACTTCTCCAACTGCTCTCCATTCTCCACCAGTATCAAATGCCTGTAGTGGCTTAATGGTATTGAATGACCAGCTGTATCACACAAGATGCAACCCAAACATAGATTTCTATGGTTGGACTGTAAGGCTAATGTCTGTGTGGTACATCAGGCCACTAGGGCCCCAGACTGGTGGTTGCTAGAGAAGAAATCATGTATTATATACAATTCTCAACAGATGCACTTGCTGGGTATTTGGAAGGTCAGGAGAAGGACTACAGCATGGCGATCACAAGGAGAACTGAATGACAGGTGAACTCCTACCTATTTTGGCTCATAGAGAGGGAACTATGGGTAGAAACCCTGTTGTTCCCTGAACATGTATTTGCTTACTAAGTAAAAGTAAATGGGTGACAATGATAAGCGGCAAATCTGTTTGATCAGTCGGGAGCCAAACCGTGTTGATTCCTGCTTTGAAGAAGCCGATTTCAAAGTGCTCACAGGAAATGCCCTGGCAGATAAACTTTGTCCTTCAAGGTTCATCCCAGGCACCATTCAGCTTTTTGCACTTCGTTATCTGATCGGACAATTTTTTATGATTCCAACCCCAAAGGACAGCTCCCAATTAAAAAAAAAAGAGAGGCTGTGATAAAATCAAGAACTGACATTGTTTTCCTGCTCATGAATTAATCTCTTTGCCCTGATAGACTGACTACCACAACAGCTACTGGAGAATCACCATTTTTGTGTGTTCAGGTATTACCTATTTAAACATCATTCACTGAATGATTTCTACTCATTTGTGTTTTTGTAGTCAGAAGTAAGTTTTTCTGACTGAACACAACTTCTGTTTAGAGCTTGGAGAACTGACTTTTCCACTCCAGCTCCCAGAATCCCAGCAAAGATGGCTATTTATGATAATAGCTGCAGGGTTGTGGGAGTTGGGGCCAGGAGAGGTAACTTCTCCAAGTTCTTTCCTTGTGTTTAATAATACAGTATAAGTATGTTGAGGGAAAAGGGCTTATAAGTTTACCAATGTCAGCAAGGGCTATCTTGGAATAGACAAGAAACCAACAGCTGTGAAAATTTTAAATATAGCACTCACCCAACAAAGGCCAGAATCCTGCCCTGTGAGAGTTTGACTCTGCTGGTACATGTGGCAGTACTAAGAGGAACAAGGCCACAGGTGTTTGACATGTAAAAGCAAAAAGGCATTGAAAAATGGGACTCTTTAGAGATGATTTATTGTATTGGCCTTCTCTCACCACTGTTGTGCAACCCTGGAATAAGTGCAACCACTAATGAAGTGGACTAACAGAATTCTGGCCTAGCCAATTCTGAAAGTAGTAAAGGCTCCAGGATCATCATAAACCTCACTAAGATCAATGGGACCTCCTCCTAAGTGGAATTACATGAGCTTTGCCAAACCCAATAGCTTTCAGATGTGTTGGTCTACAACTTACACTCCCCACTAAGTATGGGAAAATATGGATAATGGCATATCTAGTCCAATGCTGCTGGAGAATATCAGGTTGTGGAAACCTGGCCTACAGACACCAACTGATCTTGGAGGTCTTTAAACAGAGGCTGGATGGCCATCTGTCAGGGATGCTTTGATCTGGATTTCCTGCATGGCAGGGGGTTGGACTGGATGGCCCTAGTGGTCTCTTCCATCTCTACGATTCTATGATTCTATGATTCTAAACCATCATTCCCTTAGGATACATAAGATGAATAGTAATACAAGGACAAGAGCCTGTCACAAATCCAGATACCAAATCTATCTTCACATCTACTCTGGGAGCAATATTATAGAGGCCAATATCATCAACCACAACATCAGAGGTGCATTTATTTGCCCTTTCTCCAATGTGATATATGTCAACCTGTGCCTGCAGTGCCCTGCTACACTCTACATTGGAGAAACATAACTGCCATAATGCAAGAGGACACAAATCTGACATTACAAATGACAAAACCCCAAAACCAGTTGCAGAACATTTCAATCCTCCTGAACATACATTAAGAGATTTACAGGTCACAGTCCTTGAACAAGGGAAGCACAAAGGAAGACTAGAAAGAAACAGCTCAATTGAATTGTATTCACAGATTATAATACATTAGCAGAAGTATGAACAAAGACAATGGCTTCATGGCACACTACATATATTAATACAAGTCTTCTTACTACTGTACATATAACAAAATGAATCTTCTCGGGGGTTATCTACACACTTTGTTTTGCAACACAACTATGTGCATAATTTCACTCATGCATTCCCAATTTGTTGTTAACACTATTTTTTTTTATCAGAACTGCATCTATGAACATCTGCATGAGCTCTGTTGCCCACATATGTCCGCATGGTGAATAAGGATAGAGTTGATGATGCAGATGTATTTGAAACACATTCAAGATATGCAGAGTTTTATCCTGTGTCTACCCACATTGGTTATTCACACAGCTGAAAATGTGAATCTTTCAGGAAAACTAAAACAACAATAACCCTGAGATAGATTATCCCTGGTTTTGTGGGTTTTTTGGCAGCCCCTCCAAACTTAATGCATGTGAACAACATAGATTCAACTCACTTTTACTGGGATTATTTAGACCATCTGAATAACCCCTCAGAGAGAGTTTTGAACCCAGGGAAACGGAATTTATTGCTTTCACACATCAACACTAACTGATCCCTGTAAATAGCTGAAAGACCTGTATTGTCTCTCCCAGCCCTTTAGAAATTTAGTGCAAGATTTGCATCTTTCTGGATCAATTCTGGATCCCACAACTTTATAAATATGCTTTATACTGGAGGCCTTAGTGTCACTCAGTAATGCATCCAAAGAAGTGAATTTATATTCATGAAAGTTCATGCTAAAATAAAAATCAATTAATCTTAAAGCTGTTGCCACGTTCCTTTTCTTCTCCCCCTCCCTTCATCCTTTTTCACACTGCTATCTACTGAAATTGGTAGTTTCTCATCTCAGTGTTTATTCAAATATCATTTTAATTGAGATGGGACTGAAAATCTGGTGATGCAGAATGAGTTTGGTAGTGGCAGCAAAACCAGGATAAATACCTGGGTGAAAACATGGAGAAGAAAACCATGAGGAGCTGGCTGCTGCAAATATAAATATATGTCTATGTATGCAAACAGAATGTCTGCCCATTAACCAGGACTGAATGGAAAACAGTGGAAAACAAACAGGACTCGGTACATAAATAATTCCATCATAGACTGTCCATCCTGCTCATTCTCCCAGGAAGGCCTCTCTCTCTTCCTTGAGAAGGAATGTGCTTTCCTTCAGGGCCTCACACACTTTCCCACGCTCACAGCCTTGCAAGTTAAAGAAGTGCGTGGGAGCCCTGCAGTTTCGATCAAGGCAGGTAGGCTGGGTTCCTGCTCGTTGGGCTGCATACCTTTGAGCTCTATCAGCATGCAGCAGAACAGTAAAATTCCTGGCATTTTTGTCATAGCCTCAGAGGCAGAACAAATGCTGGTGACCTGCTGTCCTGCCAGGACTTCTGCCCCTTACCTTTTATTTTCAAGTCAAAGGTTAGGCCTATTTATGTAAATCCTCTGCCATGTGCCAAGTAATCTGACCTTCTGGTTTTCATTTTCCTAATTGTTTCAGGTATTCTGCTTTTGGTAGGGAAAACAATAAAACTATGTTTTGGTCAGTTAAACCTCATCCTAAAAGAAAGGGGGACATGTCCCTGCCCTTCCTGCCCTTTGAAGAATGTTAAGAGTTTTCAAAGTTGACCTAGTCTGCAAAGGAAAAACATCAGTGACTGGTTGATGCTTCTGAGTAGCTGCTGACACTTGATTAGTAGGAAACAGTTTTTTAAAATATATGTGTCTGAGGTTTGCAGTTTCTCTCTGCAAAACTTTTTCCAAAAACACTACAGTCAGCTCTGTGTATCCACAGGTTTTTTAAAATTCATGAATTCAACCATCCACAGCTTGAAAATATTCCAAAATAATATGAAGCAAATAATATAATATAAATATAAACAAATAATATAATATAAATCAAATCAGAAGGCAGTGGACTCTCCATCTTTGAAGATATTTCAGCAGAGGTTGGATGGGCATCTTTCAGGAGTGGTCACTTGTTTATTCGTGCATGGCAGAGGCTTGGCATAGATTACCCTTGAGGTACTTTTCAACTCTATGATTCTATGATTTCACATTTCACTATGGTCTTGGTTCATATATATCAAGGATAAGGAACATGTGGCTCTACAAGTGTTGTTGGACTCTAATTAATGATCTCTTACCATTGGTTATGCTGGCTAAGGATGATGATGAGAATTACAAGAACAACAACTGGAAATCCATGGTGACCCAGCCGTAGTATGGCTGAAAGGTTTAAAAAATGATCAGATGAAAGTTTTTTTCCAGTTTATTAAGGACTGAGCATAGGAAGAAGGTAGGATTTGTCTACTATAAGCAGACCGCAGCATTTGTGGGATGACATATTCTGCAGTCATTTATGAGATGATATATTCAGCCATCTGTCAGGAGTACTTTAATTGTGAGTTCCTGTATGGCAGGGAGTTGGACTGGATGGCCCTTGTGGTCTCTTCTAACTCTACGGACCTTATCACATGATGGGTTTTGCAGCTCCAATCCGAAGCCACTCCGGGTCGAGCCATGCAAATTCACGTTAAAACGTGATTAATTATCACCCGTGATTGCTTTCTATGGGGGGGGGTGTCATTCTGAGCTGGATCCAAAGTCAATCCAAAATGACTTCTGATGTAGGTGAATTCGGTAATAAGCGAATTCACAAAATTTTTTTTCAAAGCTCACTTCAATTTCAATCCGAATTGGTCTGGTGTGGAAGATCACCCCAATCTCACCCCCCTGGCACCTTTCATCCTGCTCCTTCCTCATCCTCATCCCCCTTCATCCCAATCCTTAAGGTGAAGCTGTCATGGAGGTTTTCTTGGAATGTTTCTCCAGAGGGGATTTGCCCTGGGCTTTTTCTCAGCCCCACTGAGCATGCACAAGGATGCCAATCCGAATTGATGATTCGATAACCTATTCTGCAGTCGTTCTACTTTGCCTTAGGAATGACCACAATTTAACCTTCACATGTGATAACTCATCACATGAATTGCCTTGGATTCAAATTGACTCTGCTTCTCCTTCCCTTCAGAATGGCTTTGGACTGGAGTTCCTATTTCACGTGTGATAAAGGCCTATGTTTCTATCATTCTATGTTCCCAGAAAGGAGATAAAATGCTTGAGAAGTCTGGCTATAAATTGATTGCACTGCTGTAACATAATAGGAGTACTCCAGTGTTCAGAGATGCTCAAGAAAAATGGCACATATGGAGCAGTTCATAGTATTACTTGGCCTTTAGGTTGGCTTAGGGGTTGCCCCGCTTGCCAGAAATGCAGTGGAAGGTAAGTGTTGAAGCACATTGCAATGGCATTTGTGGACACTTTAGATAAACTCATTATCCATATTATTCCATCGTCAATATCTATTATCCATATGGTGCAATCTAAAGCCCCTGCTTCTTCTAAATGCTGCACTAACCCACCTGTCATTTCTTTGTACAGCACTGTTGTGTTATATAGAAGAGCAGAAACAGTATCACACAGCCAGTAGACTGAAGTCAAATCCTGTATCTAGTGCAAGAGGATACAGCAGAAGGTAGACTCATAGAATCATGGAGTTGGAAGAGACCAAAAGGTCCATTCAGTCCAACCTCCTGCCACACAGGAATACATAAATAGAGTAGGAACCCAAATGATCCAGGAGTCACATTTAAAATCCCAAGTTCAAAATTGATGATGATGATGATGATGATGATGATGATGATGATGATGATTTACATTCCATCCTTTGCTCAGTTTGAGACTCAATGCAGCTTACAATAGGTAAAAGAAACATAGTTAAAAATCCAACTTAAAAGCGTCCCTTTTCTAAACATTTGATCCTTTGCTAATGATGTTGCCAAAGTTTGTGATTATCTGGCTGGGTATGTGAATTTGCCCAGTTTGGTAAATGCAGCTGTGCAATGGGTTGACAACCATTTCCCCAAGCAATACTTCCATGGCTCAGAATATTATGTGTATGCCAGCAAGGTACCCCAAACTATTTGTTATTCAGGTGAATACTCTGCAGGTTCTTTACTGTTAACCCACTCTTCTCAAGAAACTTCCATTTGTTCCTGTGATCTGTAACTTTCTCCTTATAGATATAGATATATAAATATGAACACATGCATACCCACAATCCTTAAATGGCAGAGAATACCTGCTTTAGTTCATTTGAACCCATTAGCTCCATCCATTGTTTTATAAAGTTGAATCTAAAACTGATGTCTCTCCTCTCTCCTCAAAGCACTGAAGTTTTGTGAATAAAAACTGTGCTGCAATATGTCGTGACTAACGTGCCATGAAGCTTTTATTCAAACAGCAGATGAAGCTAGTTCATTTTAGAAAGGAGTAGGAGGAGGCAGAACACTCCATGGAAGCTGACAGAGCATACCTTGCTAGAAAAGCAAGAAGGAGATGCTTGAATTCAACTGCTTTTGGATCTCAGTGTCAAAGGCTGAGGAGGCCATATGGGGGCGGGCTGGGGGAGTGGCAGGGTATGTTATCAGTTAAGTTACACATTATATGAGAACCTTGCCACATTTTATGGCAAGCTGATGGCATGTGATTGCATGCCACTAGGAGATATCTTGAAAGTGCCGAAATATAAATGAGCTGTTTTTCCTCCTTGTGTTTATTTTTATTGATTCAATTTCAGGTAGTGCGATGCTGCACGCAAGCCAGCTCATGGTGGCAGATGTATGCAGAATGAGTAAGGAAGGAGAAGGAAGAAATCCAGAGCCAATTGCTATTGGGCTGTAGAAATAAGCTCTATGGTGACTAAGGATGTTTGTTTGTGCACTCCTGGCCTTTGTATGCTCCAATGTAGCCTCCTACTATACTGTCTCCTATAGGAACGTTTAATTCAGGGGTTGCCAAAGTGCAGTCTGAGGGCCCCATATAGTTATGCAGTAATTGCTGATACACCTCCATGTGCTGCCATTGCTAGACCAGCAGGACTACTCTACAAGCACAGCACTGAAATTCTACAGCATCACAAAAATGCCCTCTTCCCTCCTTTCCTGGAGGCTAATCCTGGTCCTTCTGAAGAAGATGTTTTGCCCTGCTTTTCTGTAGGGCTCTATTGTTTAAAATAGTACTCTGACACCATAGAATACTGCCACAATATTTAATATAAAAATCAATAGAGCTGCTCAGGGCAGCTCATAAAGGGTGCATTAGCATGGAATCATGATGGTGGACAGGTCTTCAGTTTTTCAAGGGCTAAGGCCTTCTTGCAATCATAACTTGCAACATGGGATTAATTTCCCCTGGACTTGCAAAGGAGTGAATTGGTTGAGCACAAGTGGGGGGATGCTTTTGCTGGCATCCTATTAGGTAGTTATATTAAACCTAAACATGATTTTTATGGAATAAGAGGTGTTCCCATGACTTACCATAATTACATTGTGACCACTTTTGTGAATAATTTCCTTGACAGGGTATAGCTACTGACTGGCCAGAAACACCCTGTACATGTGCCACCATACTGGCAACTGTTTCTTCACAAGGGATCAGCGGGGATTTTATATAATGCTAATTCACACACTTCTGTCTCTGCCAGCCTCTTGTGACTTCCACCGGTGATGCTTGGAGGCTTTCTTTCATCCAATCAGAAATCGGGCCTCTTTCTGAAAGTCATACCTCCCTTAAGACCTGTGGCTGAACCTGTCCATACTTTAAAGTACAGGTGGGCAACCTCAGACCCTGGGGTCAATTCCAGCCTTCATGGGGTACCGATCCAATTCTTTGGAGTTCATGCCCTATTTCCCATGTTACTATTGCATGGCAGCAGACCTTGGGGGTGGAGGGGAGGCATTGTAAGTAAGAGTTTTAGGCTTTTGTGATTCTACTATTTGCCTTTGGCTGTACTCATTGCAACCTCTCGCCATTGTTTTAAGAACATCACTGAAATTAAATTTTGCCCTCTGGCAGAAAGAAAGTTCTCACTCTTGCTTTAAATCATGGATGAACAATGCAGGGTCTCTGAAGTTGTAGGACTGAAGTTCCTGTCAGTTTTAGCCAGAGGAATAATGGTACATGCAGTCCAACAGCCTCTTAAAGAGTATTAGTTGCTCACTTCTCCTTTAAGGAGATATTAAAATATGGAATATTTTGCAAGTACAGTCACACAATCTCATGCTTTTTCTGAGAATGGTATCTATGCTATTATATGAATGCTCAGAGAGAAGTATGAGGATGAAGGCATTTGATGTAATTATGTGTTCAGCTCCTAACAATAGGAAGCAGAGAGAGTCTCAATGCAGTTATCTTCCATAGGTTGCTGGACTACATGTCTAAATAATCTCCAGGACAACCATGGCCATACTGACTGGAGATGTCTGGAGCTGTAGACCAAGACAGCTGAATAATTCCAAACTGGAGAAGATAGCTTAACATGATTTTAGGCTCTAGTCTGGTAATTACTCTTGAAACAAGGTATGTATAAGAGAGATGGGGAAGCGGGAGAGAATCGGAGAGAGGTGGTACTTCTCAGAAAGTTGGCTTTGCCTTCTCAGTCTTCACTTGCACCCACCCACCCTTTTCAAACTGATTTATGCCTCTCATATAAATGGAGATCTGAAGTAGAACCCCTTCCTAGTCAGTACCTCTACTTCTTTTACTTTAATAGTGAGCCATTATGGAAGGTTCATATTGTGGATTCTCCATCTTGAAGATCTCCAGCACTTCTCCCTTACTGGCATGTTGCTTTGTGCTTTTTACAACTGAGCTTCTGCAGTCAGCCTTTGCTTGAGATATTTAGCCTTTCTATTACACCCACATAATTACAACAGCACAAAAAGTGGGCTGGTGAAGCAGCAGCATTTTAAAAACCACATATTCTGCTCTCCAAGCAATCTTTCCCACCTACTTCTTCCCACATCAGCAGGGGTGTCAGCTGTGTTGCTTCTAACATACTCTGAGTCATCTTCCCAGGCAGCTTGTAAATACTTGAGTGTGACCATCAATGTCAAAGCACAACACCTTGCTACAATATGATGGAGGGTCCTCAGCTTTTATTCAAATCAACCCAACTTTCTTGGAGGGAATAGTAGTAAGCAGAACTAGAAGAAGATAATTTTTACAACCTCTCCCAGCCCTCATATGGGTTCTAGGAGCTGCCTTCCAAAAGAAAACAACTTGTGCATGTTGTAGAAGCAAGTGAGCCCGGCATATTTACATTGGTAACTATAACCTTAAGTAGCAGAGGAGTCTTTTGCTATTAGGAGATGGTGTACATCACAACAACAAACATATCTGAAGGAGCAGTTCACTGCTGATGGCATGTCTGAATGATTAAATCAACTGGGTATCATGTTTCTACACAGGTGTAGTTGGATTCTAACTCCCACCATCCATCGTCACTTTTTGGGTGAGGGCTAATGGGAACTGGAATCTCATAACATCTGGAGGAGCACTTGTTCCCTATTTCTCTTATAGACAAAGATGACAATGGTGGCGAGAGAAAACAGAAGTTCATATTCTTGTGTCTCCCTTGAATGCTGGCATGTGATAAAAATCAAGGTGGACCTTGTAGGCTAGTAGAGGTTATCTTGGATTTTTGACATAGTGTAAGCATTCTTTTTCTCTTCCACTACTAACCGCTGGGAGAAATCATCTGGAGACATGGGGCGTGGTGTTATCAGTATGCTGATGACACCCAAATCTATTTCTCTATGTCTCCGACTGCTGCAGTGACTAAGGAAGGCACCTCTCCTCTGGATGCCTGCCTTGGGTCGGTAATGGGCTGGATGAGGGAAAACAAACTCAAGCTGAATCCAGAGAAAACTGAGGTACTCGTGATAGGTACACCAAGTCTGGGTAAGGAGATTTGTCAACCAGTCCTAGACAGGGTCACATTTCCCTAAAGGATGAAGTTCGCAGTTTGGGAGTACTCTTGGATTCATCTTTACAGCTGTCATCTGAAATAGATGTGATGGCCAGGAGTGCTTGGTATCAACCTTGGTTGATACGCCAACTGCATCCCTACCTGGACCGAAAGGACCTTGAAGCAGTGGTACATGCACTGGTAATCTCTCATTTAGATTTCTGTAATGAGCTCTACATGGGGCTACCCTTACACCAAGTCCGGAAGCTTCAATTGGTCCAAAATGCGGCAGCCAGACTGGTCACCGGTACATCGAGGTTTGATCACATAACACCTGTGTTAAAATCTCTTCATTGCCTGCTGATTAGCTTCTGGGCACAGTATAAGGTGTTGGTTATTACCTTTAAAGCCCTACATGGCTTGGGCCCGAGTTACTTGAGGGAATGCTTCTCCCTGCATAATCCACCTCGCACACTCAGATCATCTGGGAAGAACCTATTAGAATATCAAATTATTAAAGTAACAATGACTTCCCATAGGGCTTTTACCGCCCCGCTCCCAAATTGTGGAACGGCCTACTGGAAGATATCCGGCTTATTACCACCTTGGATGCTTTTAAGAAGGCACTTAAGACAGATCTCTTCCAGCGAGCTTACCCACCCGACTTTGTATAAGAGTTTCATTAAATGAAATGCTCCACTTCCTTGACTATAATTGTTATGTTGCTATGATCCCTATGCAATTTGGTATTTTAATGATTGTATTTTGTGTTTGTATTTGTATTTATTTTATTGGATATAATCCCGCCTCGATCCACAGAGAGAGGCAGGAAATATAAATAAACGATTTATTATTACTATTATTATTAACTTTGCTGAAAATAATCTGCCCAAAATATGCCCAGATTATGTTCAGGGATGTTTAGTTGGTTGTTTCAGCAAGCATAGACATATTATTTTTTGCAATATGGACACTCTACTGGCAGCCAGGAGTAGCTTTTATGTCAGTGGGGCAGTAAATCTATGCGAGTTTTCACTCCAGCCATTAAGGCATCCAAAGTGCTGAACTCTATCCTAACGTGAACTTCAGTACCTTGGATAGCTACTGTGAAATCCAAAATCAAATCTAGACTGGTTTCACTGGTCCACTGACATAAACTGCCTCTGGGGAGAGCCTGTGTTTATAATGGCTTTCACTACCAGGCAACCAAGGAAGGTTTGAATAGCATGGTGCATGAATTTTTTTGTCGGCTTAGGGGCTTCTCTTACTCTGAATTAGCAACACCTGTTAGCATCAGTTGCTTACATATGGACAGTTTGTATATAGCTCCACAAGGCTGTGGTCAATCACTTCAGCCTTTCCTTACAATGGCAACAAGTACAATATAAGATTTTACCATCACTCTGTTTTCAGCTACTGCTTGACAATGACAACTTAGGAGTATAACCTGCACACATCACTGTGTATCTGGTTGGCCACTGTTCAATTTTGTGATCTCCACTTTTGAACTCTACTGGAAGGCTTCCCCTTTTCTCTATTTTTGCAAGGGCCCTTCTTCATGGCACTATGGCTTCCAACCACATTAACAACAGCAAAACCAACATTTTCCATATTGATTTCCACTGCAAGTATCAGTTCATAAGCAGAGACTTCAATAATGGGGAAATATTTCCTGAAAATAATAATAATACTAAAATTGTGTGAATTTCTGTCTTTTTAAATATGAGTTAATGCTGTTGTTTATCTTGATGGTGGCTGCTTTGGAGTCATTCTTGTCTTATACATGGCTGCTCCCCCCCTTCCCCTCAGATTAGTAACTTGGGTGACATTAGACAATCAATGATTACAGTGCTACAAAGCTAATCGGATTTGACAGTGTGATGATGTAACTCAGCAAATGAGAATAAAAATGGTGACCCCTTCTGGATGAATGGAATCCATGGGTGCTCCTGTTATTGTAGCAGAGATAGAATAGGGTCACAAATGTAGACAGAAGGATTAGGCAATATGATTACAAAACTCAGGACTAGTAAAGTCAAATGAAAGTGACTTTTTCAACAACACTATCAATAGACATGTATGGTGAAATAGAATACAGTGGGCCCTTGGTATCCACTGGGGTTTGGTTCCAGGAGTCCCTGTGGATAACAACATCTGTGACTCCCATTAGATACAGTGACATAGTAAAATGGTGCCCCTTCTTAAAATGGCAAAATGAAGGTTTGCTTTTTGGAATTTATACGTTCTAAAAAATATTTTCATACTGTGGATGCTTCAATCTGTGGATAAAAAGTCTGTGGATATGGGGGGCTGACTGTACTTATCTTTTTTATGTGCATTGAACACTTGTGTATGTGTGTGTGTGTGTGGGGGGAGTTCCTTTTTTTTTTGGCTTACAGCTTTCAGATTCTCCCAGCCACCATAGATGCTGGCTGGGAGATACTGGGAGTTGTACTTCAAAAATAACATTTCAAAGTGCTGGAGTGTGTGTATGTCTCCAGCCTTTCATGGGGATTATCTTCTGGAGTAGAAAAATGTCCCACATAAAGTGGCCTTGCATGACCAGCAGTTGCATTTCCTCTTTTGTGTAAAGCAAAGGTCATTGAAGCTGAAATGAAAGAGATATTGATGAATGAATATTTAGATAAACACTGCAGCTCCTTGCAAGTGTGATCACAACATCCCTTTTCATTCTGTGCAATCATTACAGAGGGGTTTAATTCCTACTCAGTTCAGTGGCAGTACCTATGCTGTCAAGAATTAATCCAAAGTGAGTTAAGGCAAAGAAACTGGGGCCTCAAGCTATAACTATTTCATGTCCTCAGCCAAGGCTCTGGGGGAACATGTATGGCACTCCATTCATTCCCCTGGGCACCACTAAAGAGAACAAGAGTAATTGTGAAGCCAAACAGCTTTTCATCTCACTCCTTTATTTACCTTTCCCATTATTTCCTTCCACTCCCAGGTAAAGAAATGAAACCTGTCTGAAAGGATGACCTGCAAGGGTGTGGCAAAAAAAATGTTAACATGAAACATTGTTGAATAGTTAGTCATTCTTTAATGAATTCTGGAGGTGGCTATGAATCATTTGTTAATTTTTTTAAAAAAAAAAACCTTTACATTCCTAATTTGGTATGGTATTTTGTTCTGTTTATATATCAAGGGATTAATTGGATCCTCAAACAAATAAACCTCTAACGTACATTTTGCATTAACTTAACCTTATATGTAAATACTAAGTACATTCCCACCCCCTCTCATTATAAATGTAGATACTTAGGTGTTCCCACTGAAATGAAAATAGATGCATAATTGATTTCAGATTTCAAATGTATTGGTACATAGTTGTAAGTCTTTTGGAAAAGGCAGGGGCTGGAATTCATGATCAGAGTTACGCATTCATAATTGATTTGTATTGATGATTCCTGTATAGGGAATATGAAGAGATCACAAAAGTCCCCCAATCCTAAATTATTTGGCATCAGCGACTGCAACTGACAAGAGTCTGTTCTCCTGTCAACCAGAGTGCAGCAGATTGACATTCCCACCCCCTCACATGAGTGATCTTTGGTACAAGGGGGATGATGACAGAGCCCCTGCATCTGGCTATCAAAGCAGAGGTCACTGGATGAATGGGAACATCAATCTGCTTCACCCTGATTGACCAGAGAACAGACTTCTCTCACTTGCAGTGGCTGCTGCCTCATAAGTTTAGATGTGGTGGTGGTGGGGAGTTGAGCTGAGCAATGTTACTTAGCTATATGACTAGGGTACTAGTGGATACTACTAGTCCCATATACTAGCAACAACTCTTTCCCTTGATTATAGCTCCTCAATTAGCCCAAAACTACCCTCTGTGCAGAAAAAGGAGGTAGCAGCAGGACTGAGTAAATCCCAAAGTATGGGTTTAAAAATAAAGACCTTCTTCTAAACAGCCCAGAGGAGCAAAGAGTGTTGTGGTGGGGAGGCAAAATCAGCACAAACAGAATTCCTCTGACTGTACAACTGGTCCCAGTTCAAGCTCATGTTGAAGAAGCAGTGGTAGAATGACTAGTCATACCCTCAGAGCCTTGAATAATAATAACAAGATGGGAGATAGCAAGACTATACCTTTCCAGATGTTGTTGGAATCCATTCCCCTCAGCCCTAGTAATCTTGACCATTGGTGAGGGATAATAAAAGTGCTAGCTTTTCAACATCTTGAAGGCCTTAAGTTCACTTCTGATAATTGGTAAAAAGGAGACTTGACGAACATTCCAAGCCACTCCAACTAACAAACAGAGTCTACTCAGCAGTAGCACCAATACTGTGGCATTTATCTTCCTTCTTCATCCTCCTTCTCTGTTGTCTTTAAGGTTTCTGGCCATGGCTATTTTATTCCAGAATGCTTTTGGATGACTATGATGTCAAATGAATTCCCTCTTGCATTAAGCTCTCCCCTATCACCAATCTTGCCCAGTAGTGGTGGAAGAAGTAGTTTTATGATTAGTGCTGGGTCATTCCCCAATGCAAAGAGTCACCCTTTTAATTTTATATAAGGCTCTGGTTGGCTGTACATCAGAGCATTGTGATAAATTAAAATGGAAGTCCAATGCCAGAAGAAAATATTTCAAGTGGGCTAGGGTATGCATCAGGAGAAGATCCTATCAGCTAGTGGGGACCTGGTGTCTGTCCAAAGATGCAAGGCCCAAATCAATTCCTTGTCCCTGAGCAAGAGAAAAACCATGGTAACACTTTGAGATTGTTTCATGGGTTTTCACTACCAACTTTCAATCTGGATACATGAGCGGAGCTGAACAAATTTGATACTGTGGATAATAGAAAGCAGAGAGAAACCTTGGAAATAAAATCAGTATATTCAAAATCTAGAAATTTCAACCACAGTTGTATGCTAGGGGTAAATGGGCCTCATGTACAGGATTAAAACACTTACACAAAACCTGAAGGCCAAAGGGAATTTCTAGGAGCTGGAACAGATTAGAAAATTTCTCCCTGAACTCTGTAGCAATTATAGGTGCAGAGCTGGAAAAAAGTTACTTCTTTGGACTACAACCTCAGAATTCCCTGGCCAGTGTTGCCAATGGTTCAGCTGGGTGCTGGCTGTGAGATTTTGGGGGCTGTGGTCCAAAAAAGTAACCCTTTGAGGCTCTATGCAGGTGTCAGTTGTCAGAGTGCCAATGTCTATAGGAAAGTTCCAACTTCCCTTTGTTTGTCTTGCTTATAAATACATTTAAAACATCTCAGGACATGTTTACAGCTTCATTTGAAAGGGGTAGGTATCACCAAGAAATCTAGTGAGATAGGAAGAGGGAGGGAAGGGGATGGGGGAGGGAGAATGCATAGCAACCACATACATAGCAATCTACAAAGCAAGTGAGGTTTCCATGGACACATTTTTTCCCAGTGACAACCCATTTTTAAAAAAGAAAATAGAGATTTGTTCAGTCAGGTTAAGAACATAACAATGATTGACAGATAAAGAAAGCATCATGCACATACCTGTTTCATTCCAGAAGTCTTGGCTCAATCAAAAAGATGAAGCTGAAGGGCCATCTAAACTGTTGATCATGCTCTTGTCATTGTGTGTATTATTTAGGCAAAGAGATCAAATCTACTCCTGAACCTTGTGGAGAGAACATTGTACTGATCGAAAAACCTATCAAGATTTACATATGCCATTTGCATGCATCTGACATTTCAGGTCAGCCGTCCATCAGATGTAAAGCTCAAACCCCTTACTATGTACATAGGAAAGGGTTCCTGTTCACTTCCTGTTAATTTCCAAATTCAGTGAAGACCTCTCCTGAGCCTAAATGGGAGGCAAAAATGGACATTGGAGGCATTTGGGGACAAAAAGCTTTTTTGTTGTTGAAAACTTCTTTTTGGAATTTTTTACTGGCGGAGGCAGTGGTGGTGGGGCTGGGTTACATTTCTCCCACCTAATATACAGCCTACATCTAAATAACAATACAACCATGAGCTCAACTCAGTTAAAGTTAGACATTTTAAAATCCCACCAATTTCATTGGACACATTAAAGTTCATGTTCAAGACTCATTGTTTTCCAACAAAATGGACCTCTGGCCACTTCCATGAGTTTTTTGGCCATTCTTTTAGCTGTCCTTGCAGTCTTCAGAGGGTCTTGTGGTGTCATATCCATAAAGTTATGGATCTGTCATGAGAATAATGATGAAATAGTGATTTAGAGAAATCGAGAAATTGAAAGGGGGATTATAATCTGAATGAAATGCAAACTGGGGGAACAGATGAACCTGAAGTTATGGATTTGTCATGACAAGAAGTATGAGGGGATATAGTGATATAGTAATATGTTGATACAGTGAAATAGAAGTAATTTGATGTGATGAAATAGCACTATAGTTAACTAGAGAGAAGCGTGAAGGGAGGAAGGCAAGAAATGGAGGGGGAATATGCTTGGGACAAATCGGAAAGGGGCTGTAGTCTGAATGAAATGCAAAGTGGGGATAAATGGACAATGGCAGGGGAGAGTTATAGTTTATGGCCCTGTTGGTTTCCTGAGGGAAGACACTGATGGTAAATAAGGCAACTTCTTGCTTCCTGGGAGAGATGGATTGATACAGGAGATGGGGAAATTAGAGGAAAAGCCGCAAGTTTAAAGCACTCTTTGATATACAGTACTTGAAAGCATGTGGACTGTGGGTTGGGAAAGGGAACCCTTAAATGCTGAATGATTTGGGGACAATTCATTTTTGACATTATCCGTCAGTGGTGACCCACTATCTTGGATTCCAGAATAAAACATTAGTTAATTTACATTATTATGCTGTCCTGGCTCTTTAAGATTGGTCCGCTATTCATGACACGTGGGCAGATAACTGGCTCCATGAGCTGCTACACTTGCCCCTTACCCCCTCACCCAATGTGGATTGTTCTCCTTTTGCCCTGCTCGATTACTGCCAGATTAAAATAACATGGAGAAAGAAAAGAAGACTCTATTTCATGGGGCATTTGAATACCTATCAGAAAAAAATACACTAATTCATGACCTATTTGATACTTTCTTTGTCCCTGATAAGTACAGTGACCTGTTTTGCTGATAATCATTGCTCTGCATTTTGAATTAGCCAGAAGTTAATTGGAACAAAATTAGTGTACTGTCAACAAGACAATGGCTATTGAATGAAACAGAAAAAGGAAAAGCTCAGGTAGTTGGAAAATGCTCTTAGTTGAACAGAGACAGCATGTATACTTCATAAAAAATATTTTAACTTTCTGTTCTAGGCAACCCACGCACATGTACCACGTATACCTATTTTTCCCCCCAACCATCATACTGAATTGAAAGAAACACTCTTTGAGGATTTATGGGAGAGTTGTACTTACACTCATATAATAGAAAATCAGGAAAGTCACCACAAATGAAATGACTAACTTCTTTGTACTTTCCATCCTCTATTTTCCTTCTTCCATATTGGGGTAAACAGCAGTTTTTTACATTCCCATGGGATCAAATGGGGGAGAGAATGGTGTGTAGGGGAAAGATGTGATATCCCCTACTACCACTCCTTTGAACTGAGGGTCCTCTTTTTTAAAAAAATGTATTCCTATCTTTCCACTTTTTCATCTAATTTTGCCTCAGTCCACTTTGGTTATTGTGCTAGCTACAACTGTACACCTTAAGAAAAATTGGTATAACATCTGGATTTTCACCTGTGTCCAAAATAAACATTTTTGATTTAAAGTCTGAAAGGTTATACAGTATACAAAATTCTTACAATGTTAGCTACTGAAAACAACAACAGCAACCCTATTTTTATGAGGGGAGGAGGTGGAGGAAGAAAGACAGGAAAAAGCCAAAGATAGAGAAATATAACCAAGGGTAACTTTCCCTAAGTTGGTGCCCTCCAGATGTGTTGTACTGTTGTTTCCATCATCTTTACCTGTTGTAGCCTAGGAACTGCAGAGAAATGTTTGAGTAGATTAGTGCAGACATGAATCAGTGTTGAACACTGGTGGGAGCAAAGTATTCAAGCAGAGCTATTATTCAAAATGAAAAAGTCCAGGAACTCTTATTCTCACTCAGATAGGTAGCTGAACACAATGTAAGTAATCTGTTTAATAGCCACTTTGGGGGAGAAAAGTCCTAATTTAACTGTTGGATACAACTGTTCTTTTCTGGTGCTCTTTCATCAGTCCATCTCACTGCAGGTACAAATAATTGCAGGTACAACTTACATCACTGAGACAAGCAATACTGAGCCAGCCAGATAAACTCCAATGGTCGTTACAACAGTAGGAACAATTACACTGAAACAATTAGACCGGCAAGTAGTCTACCCACAGTTTTCACAGTGTAAAAAAGCAAAACAAAACATAACAAAAAAAAAAACCCTCTAGAATGAATGTCATTTTAAAAGGGATGCTAACCAGAACAACAACAACAACCATCTTTGCTAAATCCAAACAAGATGTTGCAACCTCTGTAGCAGACAGCCAGCATGACAACAAGGAAAGCTGGGGGGAACATGCAGTCCATTAATGGCACTACCTATCCTTGGCACTTGGGGAAATGTCTGCAGCACAGAGGGATCTAATAGGTACCTGCCTGTTATCACTTTGTTATTATGAGAACTTTTCAGACAAGGTACTTAACTGATGGCTACCAGTGAGCAGTGTATGAATGATGGATGGCACAAGGGAGAAATGTGTAGGAGTTGAGTTCTTCTATTGTTTTCACTCTGCAGCAACTTGAGTTGCAAAGAAAAAATTGGGCTGAAAATATTAGCCAAGAGGTTTATTCCATTTAGTTTCCAGAGACTGGGAATATTACTTTTTGGACTATAGCTCCTCGAATCCCTTAGCCACCATGAGAAATTAAAAAAGTACCATAGGACCTTGTTATCCACTGAGATTTGGATCCGGGCCTCCTGTGGATAACAAAATCCATGGATGCTCAAGTCCCATTAAATACAATGGCCTAGTAAAATGGTGTCCCTTACATAAAATGGCAAAATTAAGGTTTGCTATTTGCAATTTATACTGTTTTGGAATATTTTCAAGCTATGTATAATTGAATCCATGGATAAAGAATCTGTGTTTGAGGATCAACTGTAACCATTACAAACACTGCTAAGGTAGTACTGATCAGAAGACCTGAAGAAATTATGTGCAACATGGTAAATTCCTACAGGCTTATATGTTTCCTTCTTTGTGCCCTGCCATGAGTTCCCTTCAGCCCTTGAACAGGGTTCTTGGCAGGTTCAGGTCTACTATCATCTTTTGGGACCCCTCCATACATACAGCTGGGTACATGGGGTCTCTGCCTGAAGATATGAATATCTGATTCAGCCATTTCAGTATGGATTCTCACCCTTCCCTTTTTCTGTATGAGCGCCCACTAGGGCGATAGTACTGAGATATTTTTTAGATAAGCAGCACATGCTGGTACCTACAGTTGGCTCTCAGTATCAACAGCTTCTTTATATGACACAACAGGGCAGCATTTACACAAGCAGGTAGGGAGACTCTTATCCCCATGAGCTGGTGCCAAAGAGTCTGATGGCCAGACTGGGCAATGCAGAGGCAGGTAGGTGGGGAGAAGAGTTTCTCCATGTGTCTGTCTTCTTGCTGCTTGGCCTAGCCTCCACTGAAGAGCTTGTTGGCTAGTATGAGCAGTGTAAAGGCAGACAGGCAGGGAGAACAGTTTCCCCACATGCCTGCTTCCTCACTGACTGGCCAAGCTGCGATCGCCACAAAAAATGGTTAGGTTGGGCAGTGCAGAGGCAGGTGGGTAGGTAGAATAGTTTCCCCATATGCCAGCCTCCATGCCCAGCCACCACTGCTGAAGAGCCTGACAGCTAGGTCAGGCACTGCAGAGGTAAGTGGGCAGGGAGAAGAGTCTCCCTGCATGCTTGCCTCTGTGCTGCCCAGCTCAGTGGCCACGTTGGTCTTGCCACTGAAGAGCTGGAGGAAGAGCTGCTGGCCAGGTAAAAAAGGAAGAGACTTCTGTCAGGCCAGCAAAGCCGGCTGACCTGGAACATCCTCACCCATTCCTACCCCCCTGCAGCTTTTCTGGGTCTGACATTGCTGATGGATGAATGGAAGAGGATTGAGAGTACCTTTCTCACCCCACTGCAAACCCGCCAGACCTGTAATTTCCTCATCCTTTCCCACAGTTCATTGTTTGACCCCCCGGGGTGTCACCAGTTGTGGTCCACACACACAAACACCACACCTGCATCGATTCACTGAACTGGGTCTCTGGGCATTTTGAAATGTACTCCTTTTTCTATGTACACTTTTCAGATATTCACATCCTAAAATCAGTGAGTTCTCACACACAAAGAATATCCAAACTACATGCATTTCTGGACTAAACAGTCCAGAAAATCTGAAGCTGCCACAGTCACCACCACAACAGCAAAACAAAAGCCAAAATGGATAGACAGATTCTTTGCACGTCCTGGCTTTACACATTTATAATCAACCCCACATGAAGGGGGAGAGAGAATGCTCCCATGATGCTACCTCTTCCAGATGTATCCATCATGCTCTGTTCAAACATCCAAAAGGGCCTTGGGGTTCATGTACACCATAGAAATAATGCCGTTTTACACAATGGTCAATGTATATTTGACTTGTTAATGGTACAGTAACATGTTGGTCTTCCCTTTTTAACAGCTGGACATTAAGAGGCATTGTTGAATGAACACAAACCTAGGGTAGCATAAAAGACAAGACATAAGTATATAGTGAACCAACATAAGAGTGCAATCCTAAATAGCCAAGGATGAAGTGAAGCAAGAGTAGGCCATCTGAAGTTGAATAGAACCCAAGTCCCTCCCTACTAAGAGATAATGGAAATGATTTAGGATTACCCTCATCCTGGCTCAGGGTTCTGTTTCACACTGTTAAAGAGAAGAGAATAAAAACCAGCTGGAAATGTTATGAGCTAAGTAAAGAAGAGACAGAAAGGTACAATTTAGAGTCCCTTCAAAACATACTCTTTAGCTTTTGGTCTGGCATCTTTTCATTGAGCGGGATCCAATGTGGGTTAAACAAGAGGTTGAGAAATTGTTAATTAATTTGTGAAGTTATAAATTGATTCAATTTCCCCAGAACTTGGCTGAATTCATTAGATTCCTAAATTAATGCTGAAGGTAATTCTATACTTAAAGTAAATCAGTTTTATATCATTAAAATTCATTAGTGCAGACAATTCTGTCTTGGCCAAGTTTCATTGAGACAGTAAGACAGGAAGGCCTCAGGAGAAGAATTCAATCTAAGGTGGGGTACAGACCGCCCAGAAAGGGCGGTCTGCCTGCGCCTTGTTTTACTGCTCGAGGAAGCTGCAGCAGACAAACCGTGCGGCTTCCTTGTGCAGCAAAAAGAATCCGCAAAAAGCGGGTTCTTCTTGTGGCACCATTGTGACTCCGCAGTGTGCCAATGGTGCACTTGCGATGCCACAATGGTGTTGCAACAAGCAGACACTAAGTATCCATTGTGTCAAAATAGCGGTGCCCATCTGTACAGGGCACCGCCATTTTGATGCCCTCGTCACATGCGAGGAGTGAGGGCGAGGAGCGTTTGGAAGCGCCGCCCCTCGCACGTGATGAGGGCACACTATAGCGCCCTTCTGTAGCGTGCCTAACTCAAGGCAAAATGTTCCACTGTCAAACAGCTCTTACTGTCAGGAAGTTCTTCCTAATGCTGAGCTGGAATTGGTTTTCCCGTAGTTTGAATCCATTGCTTTGTGTCCTAGTCTCTGGAACAGCAGAAAACAAGGTGCTCCATCTTCAATATGACACCCTTTCAAATATTTAAAAATGGCTATCAGGTCACCTCTTAACCTTCTCTTTCCAAGGCTAAATATACCCAGCTCCCAAATCTGGTTCTTAAAGGATATAGTTTCCAGAGCTTTTCACCATTTAAGTTGTCCTCCTCTGGACAGGCATCAGCTTGTTAATATCCTTCTTGAATTGTGGTGCCCAGAATTGGACACACTATTCCAGGTGAGGTCTGACCAAAGAAGAACAGAATGGTACTGTTACTTCCATCGATCTAAACACAATAATTCTTTTGATGCAGTGTAGAATCACCTTTTTAGTTGCTGCACCACACTGTTGACTTCTGTTCAGTTCATGAATTAATAAGATTCCTAGATCCCTTTCGCATGTACAGTTGTCAAGCCAGCTGTCCCCCATCTTATATCTGTGCATTTCATTTTTTTTCTTCCTAAGTGCAATACCTTCAGTTTCTACCTGTTGACATTTATTTTGCTAGTTTTGACTCAGTTTTCTAACTGTTAAGGTCATTTTGAATTCTGATCCCGTCTTCTGGGGTATTGGCTACCCCTTCTAATTTGGTATCTGCAAATTTGATATGCATGCTTCCTATTCCAAGTCATCGATAAAAATGTTGAATAGCACTGGGCCCAGGACAGAACTCTGTGGCACCCCACTGGTCACTTCTTTCCAGAATGAAGAGGAGCCATTGGTAAATACCATTTTGGGTTGAGATGATATTCCATGCTTTAAGACAAGGTGAGCAAAATGCAGCACACATAGTTATTTTTGTGGTCTCCAAGGGTATTTTATTTGCAAAAATAAATAAATAAATAAAATAAAATAAAATTAAAAAAAAAACAAGGGGGGGTCCCCAGGCCCTCTAGGGCTTTGGAGGCCCCCTGAAATCTCCAGGGATAAAATGAAAATTTTTGCCATTTTTGCTACATTTTTCAAATAAACAAACAAGCAAACAAATAAATAAATAAAGGCCAAAAATGTCCTCTTTGGCAAGGCATTATTTTCTAGGAGAGTATCACATGTGGGACAATTGGAAGTATAAATGGTGATTAGCCCGTGATAATCATGCAATTGCATTATTGGTTTTCACATGATGTCATGTTCAAAGTGATATTATCCCATGAATAACCCCGTCATTATCGTGCAATTGTGCTAATGGTTTTCACACAACCTCGAGGTGAAATGTGATTAAAGTGCCATTAACTCATGAATAACTAGACAAGACACAGCAGCAAATCATTCATAGGATTTTCTCATGAATTACCTTTTGCTGTTTATTGCCTGGTTATTGCCTGGTTATTCACAAGATAATGGCTTTTGTGTTAATCTCATTTTAATTGTGTTTTAATGTTAATTACATAATTTTCTCAGGTTAATCACTGTTTAAAGTCGCAATTTCTCCCCATGTGATAAACTCCTTCGAGGTTTTGAGAGAGTGTGTGTGTCAGGGAGTCACACTCCCCAAGGTCTCCTGGGGAGCTTACGTGGCCCCCGATCCCTCCACAGTTGACCATACCTGTTTTTCCAACCTGACATTTTCTAGATTTGTTGAACTCCTACTGTTCACAGCCAGTAATTGTATCATGGCCTTTGTAGTCCTTCTAGGGACAAAAATTTCTGGTTGAAGAAAGGTGCCTTTGAAATGATCCCCCCCCAAAGCCCAAATACTTTTGCAGGTGCCAGTGACAAACTGTACCCCTACAGCTGAAACATAGTGCCAGATTAAATGACATCCTCCAATGCCCATGGTCTTTTTTCAAGAACTAACATTTTAAAATACAATTAATATACAATAACCCAACTAATGAAACAAATCTAATTATTAGCATGGATGGCAACAAATTAAGCTCCCAGTTTTTAACATCTAACACTATCAAATTAATTTTCAAACTTGATGTTCTAAACTCTGTTCCCTGAATAATAGGAACATAGTATTTTAAAAATCTGCAACTTTATGTGTGTGCAATTGTCACTTGTGTGGTACTGACATGATACCAGGACTGCTTAAAGATGGCTGTCAGAATGGTTTCAGCTGAACCAAAAGGAAATGGAAATTTACTTTAAAAATAAATTAATGAGATAGTAAATACACTTAAGTAATGATGCCACATAGACCCTAAAATACTTACAATAAACAGTTACAGTTATGACTGAAAAGGAATGAAACTAACTCTCATTATTTTATAAACAGTAATGTAATATGATTATCTGTTAGTAATTGGCAAGAGAAATAAATTGCAAGATGCTCATTAAGTGCAATGACTTCCTTCCAACTTCTGGAAGAAATGGTGCAAGGCAAATCTGAAGTGAAGAAAGCTGAGAACAACAATTTTGTTAGCACCTTTGAGGCATTCATTGAAATGAAGCCAAGCTTTCTCAGGCCTGCCTCTGGGGTGGTTTCTGAGCAATTCTCACACTAGCACAAGATAAATGATTTTATTACAGCATTAGTATGTGTAGACATCAGAAATTTTGTCTGGTTTTCTTTCTAAATAATCTTGTGCTCCACACTGGAGAGATAAAATATAGATGAATCTTAATTTTATTGATCAAATACTGTGGTATACCACCCTAATGCTGATTAATTTGTTAATGTTGTTTTACTCTATTTGATCATTGTTGTATATTTTTATTATGCTCAATAAAATTTGTTTATAAACAGGTATTGATATCTATTGAATCATAGAAACTGTTTTCCCACTCTTCAGTTGATATCAAGATATAATCTATCCAAAGCTTGTATGTATCTTGTGACAATCATATTAAGGTGGGGGGGGGACACCTCAGTAAAACAATAGGCAACATTTAGCTTTCTTAAATCCTTTTGGTGTGTGTGTGTAAAATAGACATCAGAATATTCAGATGGCATTTTCAAATCTATCCAGTGAATAATGACATTATATTTTATTTTACTACATTACAAAATTGTAGGCCAATATGAAAATTCAAGAAAGGAAGCAGAGTGATACAAGTTTACATTTCAAATATCTGACAAACTAAGCAGGACTTATTGGTATTTGTGAGAAGAGTAAGACCACTGCCATGTATTTGCTAATACAGACATCACATTTTATGGCACATTTCATACTTGATAGAATGTTTTTATTTGCTATGATTTACTGAACTTCCAATTTAAAGGTCAACTGGAAGGTGAAGGTGTTTCTAACTCAATGGCAAGATGATTATTATTGCAGAAGATGTAGAACCAGAACATAGATCTCAGTGTGTCAAATCCATAGTCATGTTTAGGTAGCAATAAACAAGACAGATGGTTATTGATTATAAAAACAAGGTGCACATTGGGGCCTGAACAGCCAGTTATCCGAAGTATGTAGACAATGTGACGCCCATCCTCGGTAAAGAACATGGTCTGCACCTTTTTATGGAGGAATAATGACAACTAGCATCTTCTCTGGTTTTTCTCACACTGAGTTGCCACCACATAGTACAAGTTTAGGTAGCTTGTTTTGCACTGAAATTTGACTTGAAAATATATACACATGCTAGGAAAGTGTGAGAACTCGAGCTAGTCAGAAAATGTTGTTTCCGTATGAGTAATGTAATTTGCATATGATTTGTTTTTGCCTAGCTGGTTAACATAGAACATGTCTTTTGTGGTACTATTTGTACAGTTTCTAGTGTAATGTTAGAAATTATCTCTCCTAAGATACTTTTAAGTGGGTTGTGAATTAAATGACATCTGTGAAGGCAGGCACCTTTTTCATTCTGTCACTTTTCAGTGTTATTCAGATGGGTGTCTTTAAAGCATTGCTTTCCCAATTGTTAGAATATATATTTTTCTCGCAAACCTCGTCATATAATTTCATTCCATCTTTCCTGTCCAGAATACTAAGGGATCATCTTCTTAGGATATTCCATTTTGTATCTACAATGAAGTACTATCAACAATAGCATTAACTACTTTTCTTTTCTTTTTTAAAGGTAGGGATGGATCTTTCCCAACTTGACCCTGTCCTGCCCACATTTATAGTGAATGCTCAGAATCCTGTTGGGGACTTACAAAGGCATTACCTAGAGTAACACGTTCATAACTGTGTGTCATTCATGACCTCTATGTAGCCCCTAGGGTGCAGGACATGAAAGTACTTTGAAAACCCCTCAATCCCCACTTACCAGGAAGCAGCCGCTGTTATTGATGGGGGTCTGTTTCCCTCTCATTTAGGAAGCAGCTGGCTAAGATTTCCACGCCAAATAATGGGAGCAATCTCCAAAGTGAGGGGACCCCGCTTCTGTCATTTGTAATGACGATTGCTCATGGGAGGGGCTGGGAACACTAGCCAGTACTTTCCAAGTGACAATGGTATGAAGATTCATCAGTTGCAGTGGCTGCTTGCATCCAAGTGGGGACTGAGGGAGTTAAGCCAAAGTCCATTGCATACCTCCGTAGCTACTGTAGTTATGCATTTGTAACTGCCTTATAGGTTTCCAGCCATTATTTTTTTATTGTTCTTAATTTTAATTTTAATTTGTTGCCATGTAAACTTTGGTTTATGGCAATCCTACGAATGAGAAGCCTCCAAGAGGCCTGGTCATAAACATTCCTGCTCATGTGTTCCAAATTCAGAGCTGTGGCTTCCTTGATTGACTTAATCCATCTATAATGTGGTTTTCCTATTTTCCTACTGCCTTCCACTTTACTGAGCCATTATCTTTTCCATTGAGTCGAGTCATGTCATGTCATGTCATGATATATCCAAGTAAGGCAGTCTCAGTTTAGCCATATTGGCTTCTCATAAGAGTTGATGTTTGAGTATAGAACTCATTTATTTGTCTTTTCAACAATGCATGATATCCACAGAATTCTCTCACAGTACCACATTTCAAATGAGTTTTCTTCCTGTCAGCTTTCTCCATTGACCAGCTCTACCTTTAACAACAAGTTTTGGAAGTGGTCCTTTATAAAACATCATAAATTTTGATTTGAAGTGCAGCTAATGATAACATACAAGTAGCAGGAAATTGCCAATAATTTTCCTCTTCTGTTTCTTCAGCAAGTTAGATGATGAGACTCCCAGGTCACTGACAATAATTGCTGCTTAACATCTGAGGCAATATGAAAAATATCTGTCAGTGTTCGCCTTGGGGAGGCCCCTGTTTTTCATGTTTTACCAATTACATGTTTATCAGA
Organism: Sceloporus undulatus; assembly: GCF_019175285.1. NCBI lineage: Eukaryota > Metazoa > Chordata > Lepidosauria > Squamata > Phrynosomatidae > Sceloporus > Sceloporus undulatus. Next base: position 73,426,658 of record NC_056524.1, read on the forward strand.
AACACACAGTTAGTGCTGCAAATGCAACAATAGCCAAAAGAAAGAAACAAAAGATTGTTGGAAGAAGCTTGGATTGGTCTCTGTGATGTGGGATATAAAGAGAGACAGAGAGGAGACCACAGAGAGATTTTGTTTTTTTCTGCAGAAATTATGTGTAGATGAGAGATGAGTTGAAACCAAAAGAGCACTCACATTATGAATGTATTACACATTAGTTGGGAGGCAGCTACATATGGACTTGGTATAATTTAAATAGTAGAAATAGGTGTGTTTATTCTGGGAAAGCTCATATGCACAGTATACCCCAGAGCCTGCAAACATCAGTATTCTGGGCAATAACTTGCTGGCTGGGGCATTTTGGGAGTAGTAGTACAACAAAGGGATTTGTCCAAACACTGTTATATCCAACATCACATTTTTAATTCATGCTCCATGGCTGGGTGTGAAAACAAGTTGCTTATGATGTTCCTCATAGTATCTGCACATAGGTGCTCTCACACTAACATTTGCAACACTGTGGTTCCACACTGACAGTCATGGCAAAATCCATCTGGTTCCTGGTCTATTAGGCTTAACAGCACAAATCTGTTTGCCACATTTTATTTAATATCTGTTGGGATGTTCCTCAGGTCCTATTCTGGTATGGTTTGTGCCTCAATCTGCTTCTGGTCTTATTTTTGTGGAGAAAATGGAGCTTCTCTCTATCTTCTGCTTCCATTCATGAATCTAACTTTTGTATTGACCATCTGGTGATGTCCATATATATGGTCTTCTCTCTGGTTTTATAAAGAAAGTGTTTGTGCTGCATAGATTGTTGGCCCTGCAAAACTCTTATCAGTAACTCTCCTGCTTTATTTCCTGATCCTTGTCCACATTTTCCTGCTGTCTTTGATTCTGCTCTGCTTCCCACTTTTGAATTCCAGTCACCTATGATTAAAATGATTCTTGTTAATAACACACCTGTTTTGGTTTATTAATCAATTTCCTCCTGGATTCTGTCATAGAATCTCAATTTCTTCTTCCTCTGCCTCAATGGTTGGCACATCATACTTGAATAATGGTAATATTGATGGGTTTTCCCTGAAGTCTCTGCTTAATTTTATGTAAAAGTTTTCTTGCTACATAGTTTTTAAATTAATTTTGGAAGAATAAACATACGAACATCATGTCTTAAGCATTTTATTGTTCACTCTTAAAGAAAATATTATATTATCCACTTTTTCTCTTCTTCCAATTTTGAGGAGACTCATCCAAAAAGCTTTAAAATATGCCCCCCCCCCAATTCTTCCATTCCAACCTTCTAGGCCTTCAAATCTCTAGGAACCATTAAAAGCATATACTGTACTGTGTTTATTTTTTCTCTCTAGCTTGCCCAGTAATTTTCATGGGCAGCTGAACAATGCATGCTGTCAAAGATACTTTAGCTGTGGATTTCCTGCAACAAGTGTCAGTGCTCTGACAATCCTTGAGGTCCCTTCCAACTTTAAAATTCTAAGCTTACCACATTGTTGTCAGTGTCTAAGACAGGCAGGAGTGGGGTCTGATGTCTTCCATGTGAGTGAATCTGCTCTGGATTTTAGTCAGAAGTGCAAAAAGAATTATCAGAGGTGCTGAACCCTGGATAACTCCTTGAAAATATAGATTAAACCCCAGAATGTATTTATTAACATTCCACTGACATGGAGGCCACCAGCTGCCAGTTGCAGGCAAAGATGATATGAACAATAACTATGCCATTGTGCTCCTTTGTCCAGTGACCATTTACCAACCTTACTAGTTTATATGGATCTGACCAGACCATTACTTTCATGCACAAAAGTAACATTTAGGTCAGGCCTTAGCTATCCTTGGTTTTTCCTGCTGCTGTGCTTTTAAAATAAGTTGGATGTAAATGAATTTTCTTTCTGGCTGGATCCTTCGAAGTTTTGGTTGAATTCTCCCCAATTTTGACTTTATCAAGGTGTGGGATAAAGAAGGGGGGATGTTTCCTGACTAATTAGCATCTTCTGTTTTATACTGTTTTCTCTCAGAACATCTTGTTCTATGTGGTAGGCTAATGAGAAATCTTGCTAAGTTTGCTTATTACGGTTTTGTAAACAATGTTACTATAAAGACACAAAAATGCATTTAAACTGGTCATTAAGCTGCTGAGTTAAGAGCAGCATTAAGGTACTGCCATAGGAGCACAGCAGATGTAGTTCATCATAATTCAAGGTAGCGTGTGTAATGCAGTGAATAATCTTATTGTCTTCATAGCAGTCTTCATAGGTTGCTTCAAAAGTCTTTGTAAAAGAGCTGTCTGTGAATCCTCATGATTCTGACTAACTTTGTGTTCATTACACCTTCCATTTCCCCAGCTCTTAGTTGTCTTCTTAACTTTGGTTTGTAGATGGTGATTAATACTTTAAATAAATCAAACAAGAAACAAGTCAGGGACTCATGTGCAGAGTAATATGCATGCAGATTACTATGCTTTTTCTTAGAAATGCCTTATCTTAGAAATTAGATTGCCTAACAAAGAGCAAACTCTTTAAAATGAAGAGATTTATTCAGACAGTTTGATTCATATATTAAAGGAATATATCCTGTCCCGAGCATGTTTCAGATGTGGCACTTTGCAGATATATATATATATATATATATATATATATATATAATCAAGAGACCTTTTAAAAAAACCCAGGTTCATTTATCTTAAAAAGAATAATACCACAGCTAAAACTAGCTGCTTTAGATGAAGGATCTGCAAGAAATTTCAATCATAACTTAGATCACAATGTGAATGATATAACTAGCTACTTTGCATACAAAATTGCAGAATATTTATTGTATTTTTTAAAAAAAATAGGTTTTTTAAAAGGCATTTTACTGTGATACTGTGAAACTGGAGTCATGTATGTATCGTATTTCATATACACACAGACAGAGGAGTATTTCTTATGAATAACCTTATATATTCATAAGAAAACTAAGAAAACAATATATTCATAAGAAAACTATGAAATAATATCCTTCACATAAATATGAGGGTTCAGTGATAAATCATATATGATTAAGAAGAATATATCCCGGGTTTGAAGGCAAATGTTGAGTCTAATATTGTTCACCATATGCTCCCAGTCTTTTAGGGAAAAATAGAAAATTATCATGGCTCTATAACCCACCCTTGTTGCTGAATAACCATTAACCTGTTTGCTGTGATAGGTTTGACATCTACTTTAATAGACAAAACCCATGAAGTTTGACTTCATTGAAGGACCATCAATTTAAACACAGACCCAGAATTTGGGATCAGTTTTCTTATTTGGCTAAGGTTCTATCTCCATCACTTTGCTAATGATTTTGAAGCATATGGGAAATTCTGTATGAAGTGGTCTCATGGCTATCTTTTTGGTTGGTGAATTTTAGCTGGGAGAAGCTGTGCCTCTACTGGCTGGGATAATCAATCTATTCTTAAAGGAAGGCAAGATGCCAGAAAGCCTCAAGTTGCTGAACACCTGCTCTCTTTATTAAATCTGGGAGTGGTTGCTCTGGAACTGGAGCACACCTGGATCACTTCAGTTTCTGGATCCTTGCCATCCTGGCTTTTGTCCTACATACCCAAGAGGCACCAGATCCCATTTGTTCTTAGAAGCTAAGCAGGGTCAGCCCTGCTCAGTACTTGGATTGGAGACCACCAATGAATATCAGATAAAGGCTGTATTTCAGAGGAAGGAACTGTTAAAAGCAACTCTTGAGTATTCTGTGCCTAAGTAAATCCTATGAAATTCATGGGGTCACCCATGACAGATGATTTTAAGGCATATAATACATACATACATATAACATTTTTTGAAAGTTCATTTTGGACTCTGCTTGATCATCTTCACCCCACAGATTGATGGAAACAATTGTATCCATTAAATCCTTCTCCTTCTCCGTGACTTTTGATGTCATTGACCAGGAGATATTTGTACATACAGTATTGATAGGATATCATATATGTTTGTGAAATGGCTCTTGAATAGTTCTGCTCATTTCTGACAGAGAGGCTAAGATCTATCCAGCATTAAGAAAATATATGGAAAAAAGGCAGCAAAGACATTCCAGTGGCTTCTCCTGTTGTTCCTTCAGAATGTTGCATGTGGAATTGCTTTCATAAGTCAGCACTGGATACCTCTTTATGCAAGCATGTGAAAAGTACAACCACTGGCATAACCTAGCATAACCCAGCCTAATGCCTCCATAGATTACAATTATGAGTTAAGATGAGATTTGTTTGATTGCTTTACTCCCCAATGACCAGGGGCTATTGAGCCCTGCAAAGGCCAGAGTGGGGCTGTGGCGTGCGGTTGCAGCAGCCCCGATCTGGCTGTAAAAGGGGCGGCCTCCCAGGGTCATCCAGTCCAATTTTAGATTTGGTTGTTTGTATGCCTAATTTCTGTGTAACAGTCACATGGAATTAGACAAAATATTTTGATACCATAAGTGAGTCAGTCAGTCAGTCGGTCACAAAAAACATTTTTGTATATGTGATATGTACTGGATATTTGAGAAAGAAATAAAGGATTCAACTTTAGCACATTGACAAAATGCAGAGGCATTTCTAGAGGTTGCAGGGAGTATGGATCACACTGGGTGAAATCTCAAATGAGGGTGTGTGTGCCTCCCAATGTGGAGTGTAGTGCTGTGCCTTCCTGCAGGTAGTTTAGGATTCCTGGAGACTGAAGATTCATCTAGGACCACTTTCCTGGCTGGGGATGTGTGTGCCAGGCAGCCTAGGGGTGACAGCATGTGTTACCACACTAGGGTAGCACCAATCCTAGTGATGCCATTGACAAAATGGCTTCCCTGAGTTTTCATCTTCATATATGTGCTCTCCAGAATGGCTTCATTGATACAACAATCCAGGGAACTCTTAGGGTACTACAATGTGTTACTGCTAGTTCACGATGTCTCTACCTTGGGGCAGGCAGAATGTAGATGTTGATCTCCTGGTAAATATTTGAGTAGTTTACACAAGGAGGACAAAGATTTCTGACACCCAGTCTGAGTAGTTTGTAGTAGATTGTCAAGGATTTTCAACTCCTAGCAACAGCAGCAACAAAATGATTCTTTTGCACCAAATGATTTTGCTGGAATGGAAAATATTTCTGGTAATCAAGTTTTTGTGTGGCAAGACTTTGAGTTCTATTCAGTTCTCATATGCAGAACAAATTCTTTAGCTCTGAATTCTTGAATACTATGTGAATGTCTTTTGTAACATACTTCATTTCATGGATCTTGGGGATCTAGTTAATAGATGTGAAATCTGTCCAGTCTATGCTGCATCATTTCATAATTCTTCATTAAAAGTGCATTCTACAAAGGAAGGGGAGCAAAATGTGAGTCATTTTGCATGAGCTTTCTGAAGAATGTGAATGCTGCTGAAACAGTCTTGTGATTGCATCATCACATGTTCAGCTCGTAACTCAAACTGCATTTCTTATGTCATAGCCAAACAGTCCTTAACTGCTTTGATGAGGAATGGCAAATATAGCTTGTATAATTAGTGCACTGGTCAGTGAAATAGTCACTCACTGCATAAACTCTGAGACCAACAGAGTTCAACCTCTTTCACAACATCAACTGAGGTAAATGAGAAGGCGTGAAAAACAGTTTGATTCAATTCTGAGATGGTAAGTGGTCTTACAAACAGACACTATGTATCTATTGCACAAATACACATTTGACTCAGGGAGAACGTTGTAATCATGTACTACCACATCTACTGAAATCAACAGAAGGTCTCCTTTTTAAAAAAATTAACTTCAGTCTGTTGCAACAAAATCCTTATGGCAAGAGAAATATAATTAAGATTTGTGGCACACATTGGATGCCAATACTTCTATCTTTTACTGTAATTCAAAGGGAAAAGAATGAGGAAGCCCCACTGGTTATATGAACAAAAATGGTATGTGGTTCATTGTAAAGACACATCCTGACCTGTCATTTTTGGCACCATTTGTTATTGAGATATTATACAGGAATGTGCTGCAATCTGTGCTGCATTCTGTGATCTGTTCCTGCACCGCTTCTGGGATTTCTTACAAGAAAATGTGTAGCTAATTTAAAAGATATATACATCTTCTTAAAATCTGGCACAAAGTGTCATACATCCCCTTGTTTCCTATCATTATCTTGCCCATCTTCTTTCATAATTAATATTTTATTAAAAAAAATAAGAATGGTGGATTTGCCTCACTGGGCCCACAGTAAAACCTGTTACGTCACACAACATGGAAGAAAGGGCTCTTACGTTGTAGAGCTGTGGTCTAAATCAATGTCATGAAATAAGTGTGTGTCTGGAGTTAAGCTTAGTTATTGCTGCATGATGTTGTTCCATGTTCATCATTTTCTGGCTGCTAAGATGTTCAAGAGCAACTAATAAAAAGTGATGTAATATATAGTTCAGGTGAATTCAACTATTAAAAATGTGATATAACATATAATAAATATATTCAGTAGAAACCGAACCAAAAAGAAAGAAAGAAAGAAAGAAAGAAGCCACCCCACACCCCACATGCACAAATGTGCCACTTGCAAAACAAGCAACTGCATTAGTATAATCTGATGTACAACAACATCTGTCCAGCTTCTCAGTATCCTAGAAGTTCCTTCTGGTAGCCAAACAAATTCTCAGCTACTTTTGTCACCCTGGTAAAGACTCAGTTTTCTTTCTTTTTCTCTCTCTCTCTTTCTCTTTCCAGCTCTCTCTCTCTCCTCACATCACACTGCAAAAGCTTTGTTCCAGCTCCCTCTATTTAAAATGTGTTTTATTCTTTTAATAACTATCTGTTTTAATATTGTAATAATTTAATTCCTTTTTAATGTACTTTTTTCTGTTTTTTTAATTGTACTGTTTTTTAAATGTTGTGAGGCTGCTCTGAGTCCCAGTTCTGGGAAAAGAGCAGGATACAAATAAATACAATAGATAGATAGATAGATAGATAGATAGATAGATGTGCTGCAAATTCCAGTGTTGTGGCATAGCTGATGTGCAGCAAGACCCATCAGTCAGGACACAATGCTTCTTGTCAAGTGTTAGATAACTCTAATGAAAGACGGGATTGTTGTTTACAATGATATCTTCTAAGAGTACTTTCACAAATCATGTAAATGACCTTGAAGTATCAGGTCTACCCAAGTCAAGTTGCAGGACTGCATACTTATTCTGTGTTTCTGCAAATACTGTACTCTCCACAGAGCACACCAATTACTGGATAGAATAGGAGAGGCTTTCCACATTGTTCTGGGTGACCTACAGAGCACACATCCTATGTGAAAGTAATTTAGGAATAAACAAACAATGTGAAGTTGTTTGTCATGTAGTGCTCTGTACAAGTTATGCAGTGCTTGACATAACTAGAAATAAATATTGCTCATGAGTGCTACTATTATGTGGACGTCTCATTCTTGTTAAATCTAGCATAGTTTGAACAAAGAGATAGGGAATAGTTGGGAGCAGGGGGTGCCAAACAACCCCTGCTTACTGACAGTGGCATCCCCACCTTTGGTGCAAGGGGGATGTTGAGGGGGGGCAGCGGCAGTGAACAAATGGTGCACTCGGCCCTCTCCTTTGCTGTAGTGGTGGAGGTCTCCTTGTGAGGAGGCTTCCACTTTTGCAGCAAGCCGGGAGGACTTGACCTGGTGTCACCCCTCTTCTAGGGTGATACTCAGTGTAGACTGACACTATTGACTGACACAGCATCCCCTAATGACACCACTGCTTATCAAGGCCTTCATAGGCTGGATGTGTCCAAAGGCATAGATAGCCACAGTGCCTTACATCAAAGGCATGATTGAAGTAGCTTAACATAATTCATCCTGTGGATCCAGCTTTGCCCACTTTATGCCCTTTCCAGTGAGGGAAAGTGGCAAGATGCAAGGTGCAAAACCTTCTCCTCCCCAACCAGATTCTGGTTGCAGGATTGGGAACAGTTTAAGGTTAGTTGAGACTTGAGAGTCAGTGCATGGGCTTTCCCTAGTGTGAGAAAGTCTGTACAGAACAGAGTCTTCCTGACCTGCATGACAATTGTAGGAGTGGTGTTGCAACTGGCTCCTGAATCTGGGAGCAAATGTCTGGGGAACTCTCCCAGATGGAGAGAGCCCATATGCAGTGAAGGCGTCTCCTCACCTCAGGTGTAAGGTTCAGGAGTATTCCTGTTTGAGGGTAAGGTGTCTTCATCTGCCCTACACCTTGTCTCAGTTGGGTTATACGTCTGCTTTTATCTCTGATCACTGACTAGGATTCCCCTATGTGTCTCTAGTCTTCTCATTTGGGGACATTGGTCTCTTTTTAATCACTGGATATTTTAAAAATAAACAGATACTCATTTATATATCTTGCTGTACATTTTCAATCATAAGTACAGAACTAGGAAAATTTACTTTGGGATGATAATTCTGGAGCCCTGGTGGAGCAGTGGTTAAATGCTTGCACTACAGCCACTCACTCACAAACCATAATGTTGCGATTTCAATACCAATGAAAGGGCTCAAGCTCAACTCAGGCTTGCATCCTTCTAAGGTCGCTAAAATGACTACCCAGATTGTTAGGGGCAATTAGCTTACACTTTGTAAACCCCTTAGGGAGTGTACTTGTTAAGTGTGCTTGCGATAGGTACCTCAAGTCCAGGGATGGACATTTGGCAACCAGTCCTGGACAGGGTCACACTTCCCCTAAAGGACGAAGTTTGCAGTTTGGGAGTACTCCTGGACTCATCGCTACAATTGTCATCTCAAGTGGATGCAATGACCAGGAGTGCTTGTTACCAACATCAGTTGATAGCCCAACTGTGGCCCTACCTAGACCAAAAGGACCTTGAAGCAGTGGTACATGCACTGGTAATCTCTTGTTTAGATTTCTGTAATGTGGTCTACCTGAGGATACCTCTGTACCAAGTTTGGAAGCTTCAATTGGTTCAAAATGCAGCAGCCAGATTGGTCACCAGAACACCCAGTTCTGCCGATTAGCTTCCGGGCGCAGTACAAAGTGTTGGTTATTACCTTTAAAGCCCTTCATGGCTTGGGTCCGAGTTACTTGAGGGAATGCCTCTACCTACACAATCCGCCCCGCACTCTCAGAACATCCGGGAAGCAACTATTGGAATATGCTAAGACCAGGTTAATAACAACTTCCCACAAAGCGTTTACTGCCATAGCCCCCAAACTGTGGAACGACTTGCCGGAGGAGATCCGTCTTATTACCACCTTAGATGCCTTTAAGAAGGCACTTAAGACGGATCTCTTCCGGTAGGCCTATTCATCCAATCTGTTACAAGAGAGTTAGAAATACTCCACCTCTATTTGTAAAGCTATGGCGGGGTACAAACCGCCGTTTGCGGCGCTTCCCCGCCGCCGCCATTTGGTCCGTGCGGGAGCCGCAGCACCCAAACCGTGCGACTCCCGCGCGGAGCAAAAAAGAAGCTCCATTTCGGAGCTTCTTTCTGCGGCGCATCTATGACGTCGCGAGGTGCCTGGCGCGGACTCGCGACGTCATAGGCGCCGCGACACGTCTGGACGCTGTGCGTCCAGTACGTAAAGATGGCGGCGCCCATGTAGAAGGGGCGCCACCATCTTGTACGTATAGGATACGTACTAGGGTTAGGGGGGTGCGGAAGCACCGCCCCTTCCTAACCCTAGTACGTATCCTATACGTACTAAATGGTGGTGTGTATCCCGCCTATGTATTTTAAATGATGATTTTGTCAATACATTGTATTGGTAATGGTATATTGTTTTATTGAGTATTTTATATGACATTGTAGTTTTAATCTTGTAATTGTTGTTTTTATTGTAATCTCACCTCGATCAGCAGGGAGAAGTGGAAAATATAAATAAAAATTATTATTATTATTATTATTATTATTATTATTATTATTATTATTAGCAAAGTTTTCAAATTTATTTCATGCAGTTCTTATATTAAGGGTAGCTTCCTAAACAGTGCTTCCTATTTTATTTTGTCAATGAACCAAATAAAAAGCTGTTAAACAGATAAATATAAACAACCTTTAATGTGCCCTTAAATAGTTATAATTTTCATAATTAAATAAATATTCACATTTTTGTAGTCAGGCTGTTCTTTTGGTCTGTTTCTTAAACCAAAATTCTGGTACTGTATAGATATCAATAGCACAGACTGCAATCATATGCACACTTGTTTTGTGCCTTCAAGTTGTTTCCAACTAAGGGTGCGGCTACCATGGTGTTTTCTTGGCAAGATTTGTTCAGAGGAGAGTTGCCATTGTCTTCCCTTGAGGCTGAGAACATATGACTTGTCCAAGTTCACCCAATAGTTTCATGGCCAAGTGGGGAACTGAGCCCTGGTCTAAGAGATCCAATGTGGCATTGGACTGCAGCTCTGGAGACCAGGATTGTCATATGTCAGAATTACTTGAAAGCACACACCACACACACACTCCAGAGTCATAGACCAACACTTAAACCACTATGCCACTCTGGCTCTCTACTGCCAGTGAGTAAATTTCCCTGAAGTTAGTGGATTTGTGCTAAATCGTTCAACCCCCACCTAACAATGCTTTATTCTCTGTGCTGTATTGTTTTAACATACCTTCCTGGCTAAGTACTCATAAAATATTTGCAACATAGGAGAGCCTAGGCAGATTATTGCACATCATTTTTTGGCCGATCTGGGCTGGGAATAGGCTTAAATGGGTGTTATCACACAGAAAAATGCTGCCGATGCCACTAGGAGACTACAAGCCATCCCTCAGCCGTGCTTTGTCTGCCGATTTTTATGGACGAAAACTTTCTGTCCTTCAAAACTGGTGAGCAAAGCACAGCTGTTTGACAGCTTGTAGTCCCCTGGCAACATCAGCGGTGTTTTCCTGTGCGATAACACCCATTCTTACTCATTCAAGCCCGTTCCCTGCCCATGCCCAGATCGGACAAAAATGATGTGTGATAATCTCCTAGGCCACTTGATAAAAGAACCTGTAAGGCTCTGAGGGAGACTGATAAAAGAATTGCATTTTTCTGTTGTGAAATGTAGCCGTGTGATGGAATATGGGTAATTTCTAAACACCCTCCTCCTCAGCACTGTCAAGGATGTGCATCAAATTGATAGTACATTTCATGGAAGGTGTACACAGACTTGGAGAGCTTCCCCCACCCCCATAACGTGTACTTGGCCCTAGCAAGAGGGCAGTTCGAGAAACAGATACTGAAGGTTATCACACTTCTCCTTTTAGGCAGACAACCTGAAGTCAATGTTACTAGGCAGACTGAGAGCCTTGCAAACTTGACCTTCTTTGTCATGTGAAAAGTATGAAGAAGAGAAAGACTATAAATAAAGCATTACAGTTCTTGGATTTTCAACATTGAGTTTATAGGGAAATTGGCTTTTAAGCTTTGACTATGTTGTTCTGCTTCCTAGTTTCCCTGGGCAACAATTTCACTTCAGCATTACAAAGTACTTGCTTCAAATTACCACATTAAAAAAAAAATCAGACATTCATCCTCTCGTTTGGCTCGTTTCCTAATGAACTGCAGTATTGAGAAGTTAACAGTGACTGTGAGATAGCCCAAATAAATGAAGGAAGTATTGTTGATAGGTGGGATAATGGGATAAAGAGACCGAAGAAAGTGTTTATAACAAATTTGATTTCGTTAGTCCATGTTGTGTTTGTGTTTGTGTTCCTTCCTGACCAGGATACTCTCCAACATACAAGTGTCAAGCAGTAGCATCACTGGGGAACAGGTGCAGGAGGTGCAGACCGGCTCTTCAGAAGGGTGGTGACACCAAGCCGGCTCTCTGGCCCCATGCAGGGCCTTTTCAGGCTGCTCAGACCCTGAGGCACCCTTAGCACTGTGGCTACTCTGGGAGGGGGGGCAGGTATTTCCGGCCATGTGCATGCACTCTTGCACATGTCAGATGTCATGCACCGGAAGTTCTACCCCCATAAGTCCCCCCCCCCCCCCATGAGTGACTGCACTGGGTGACATCAACCCTAAGGATGCCACTGTGGTCAAGCAAGCAGAGCAGCAGTTTACTTTTATCAGAGCCTACTCCAGAGGACAAGATTTCACCCCTCCTCTCCTCTCTCCCCACCCTTGTGAGTTAACTGAGTACAAACTACTTTTTCACTTTGATCTCAATTTGCAGCAATTGACGTATGTGATTATAAAGGGGGAAAGTAGAATGAGGAGAAAAAAACTGGGACATTTTAAAAGCAGCTGAAAACTGGCATGGTTGGAGGTATGAGGAAGCATACCAATATAGTTACTTCCTAATCTTCCTGACCCAGGTATTGGAGGAAACTACACTGTGCTTTACAGCAAAGCTGGGAAAAGTTATTTTTGGACTACTTCCAAAAATAAGTAAACAAACAAATATAAATCCCCAGTGATATTGTATCTCCCAGAATCCCCCAGACAAGATAGCCACTGGCTGACCTTTTTGAGCTTTTTGTTGCGGTTAAGCCCAGACAGTGTCTTCACTTTTGCAAACCACCCTCTGGAAAAAGGAGGGTGGAGAGGAGATTTGATGCTGAGAATAGAAAGATATACATGAGTAGCCCAAGATACTTTGTTGCCTCAGGTGAAATATAAGATATTCCTTCATTCCTTGTACAGAAACTGGCAGCTGACCTTTACTTCAGTATTGGTGACAGAAGCACAACCTCCATTGCACCTTAGGAGGGAAGCTAGCTAAGGTTTTCAGGGCAGGCTACGAAGTCTGTATGACCCATTACTCACTGCCTCTCCTCACCCTTGTGTTGCCAGGTTTTCAAAATAGCCAAAAGGGACAGTAGAAATTCATAGCATGCAGGGCTGACAATCATGAAGCAGCTGTTAACCAGTTTGTGAGCTACTGAAATACCAAATGAAAGTATTAATTTCACTTAACTTACCCATGTGTTTTTCTGTAAAATTAATCCATTGTCCACCTGATGCATACATTTATGTCTTATAAAGGATCCACATTGGAAAATATGTGATTTTTTAAAAACATCTTGTTCAGTCTGTATAAAATGAAAAGCTTTCCAACCTTCAAATAGAAAATATATTTTACAATATAAGGCACCTGCCAGTCTTATAAGAGACAAACTTTCCAGATCTTAAAAAAAAAAGGACATGTCTAACAGTAAGAGTCACATGGCAACCCTACTTCACCTCTTTGAACTTCTCATGCACTAGACAGCTGTTTTACTCTATCTTACAAAGGAGCTGTACCTGTCTGGACCTCACAAAACATAGTTCTGATTTGCAAAATTAGACTACAGTGGAGATAAAAGCTGTTGAAGCTGGAGTTTTGGAAAGGGGAGCAGAGTATTTCACAAGAAATTTTAAACACACTCTCTTTTTCTGTGCCTTCTTCAATGAAAACTCTTTCCTTCCTTAGGGCATTTTGCAATAGGTAAAGGACAGTCAAGGCTTAGTTATGAAACTGCAGCATAACCAGCAGTTTGATCCTCCATGGACCAACACACTGCTTTTTAAAGAAGGCATTTTTGCTGCTGAGGAATAAACAGACAGTATTGACCTTTTGTAAAAAATACAAATTATATAATAAAGTGATCAACACGGGTTTCAGAGAAACAAGTCGTGCCAGACAAATCTAATCTCTTTTTTTGATAAAATTACCATCTTGGTAGATTAAGGGAATGCTGTGGATATAGTATGACTTGATTTCAGTAAGGCTTTTGACAGGGTTCCCCATTACATTCTTGCAAACAAGCTAGTGAAATGTGGCCTAGACAACATAACTGTTACATGGATTTGTAACTGGCTGACCGGCCAAATCCAAAGGGTGCTCAACAATGGCTCCCTTTCATCCTTGAGAGAAGTGACCAGTGGGGTCCCACAGGGTTCTGTCCTGGACCCAGTGCTATTCACTATCTTTATCAATGATTTGAATGACAGAATTTGAGGCATACTTATCAGATTTGCAGATGACACCAAATTAGGAGGAGTAGCTAATACCCCAGAGGACTGGATCAAGATTCAAAACGACCTGAACAGACTAGAAAACTGGGCCAAAGCTAACAAAATGAAATTCAACATGGAGAAATGTTAAGGTACTGACTGCACTTAGGGTGGAAAAATGAAATGCACAGATATAGGATGGGTGACACTTGGCTGAACAAGGCTACATGTGAAAGGGATTTGGGAGTCCAAGTAGACCACAAATTGAACATGAGCCAACAGTACGATGGAGCAGCTAACAAGGCCAATGTGATTTTAGGCTGCATCAGTAGAAGTATAGTGTCTAGATCAAGGGAAGTAATAGTGCCACTCTATTCTGCCCTGGTCAGGCCCCACCTGGAATATTGTGTCCAGTTCTGGGCACCACAATTCAAAAAGGACGTTGAGAAACTGGAGCAGGTCCAAAGGAGGGCAACTAAAATGGTGAAGGGTCTGGAAACCATGCCCTATGAGGAACGACTTAGGGAGCTGGAGATGTTTAGCCTGGAGAAGAGAAGGTTAAGAGGTGATATGATAGCCTTGTTTAAATATTTGAAGGGATGTCATATTGAGGAGGGAGCAAGCTTGTTTTCTGCTGTTCCAGAGACTAGAACGCAGAACAATGGATGCAAACTGCAGGGAAAGAGATTCCACCTCAACATTAGGAGGAACTTCCTGACAGTAAGGGCTGTTTGACAGTGGACCAAATCCTTCAGAGTGTAGTGGAGTTTCCTTCCTTGGAGGTCTTTAAACAGAGGCTGGATGGCCATCTGTCAGGGATGCTTTGATTTAGATTTCCTGCATGGCAGGGGGTTGGACTGGATGGCCCTTGCGGTCTCTTCCAACTCTATGATTCTATAATTCTGTAATAAATGTATTTAACATTACACATGGCTGAAATAAATTTAGCGTTAACATTTAATGAAGCACAGCCAGAGTTCAAAAAGGATCACTGTATAGATAAGATTCTAAGATTCTAAGGAATTTCCTATTTTTTGCATTCTGTGCCTTCAGTATTTTCAGCCATAGATGCACTGCTTTTCTCTCCTAACACCTCCATTCTCTGTTAAACGTTCACAGCTTTATGGAGTTCAGATGTAAGGTGATTCGCTAAGTTTTAAAAATAACTTTCTCCACCAGCTCTTATTCCATGAGCAATTTGAAGTCTGATTCTTTTGCTATACACTCAGTTTATAGGCAGCATATACATGTTTTCCTCATCTTTAAATGCTTTCACTATCAATCTTGAATTTTAAAAATGAATAACAATATGCCTCCTATCACACCTTATGTCTCAGTAATGGCTGATTCCTTTTTCATTCATGGACTCTTTTGGACAGCACTTTTGATCAGCTTTGGGTCTATCCATCTAATGCTTGGCTCTATTTCTTGTTATGAAGCATGTTCCTAATTTTGATCAAGTGTTCTTAGGTTTGTTTCAGGTATAATTTCAAAATGTCTTTCTTTGAAGCCATAGTTGTGGCAGCAGCATTAGCTGAACAATGTTTGGCAAAAAGTCCTGTTAATTTAAGAAATTTTTGTAGCAGCATGTTAACATTCCATTTTGTATATCTTAGCATTGGCATGCTGCACACACTTCACCTGAATCTTCTATGTTGCCTGGCTACTGGCTTCATCTTTGACTCAAACCTAGGCTTTCTTGTCTGCTATGTATAGGAAAAGTAAGCACATTGCTTGCGGTATGGTTAGTTCTTTCTTTCCAGTAAATCATTCAATTCTGGCCTTTATTGTTGTTAACTGCCTTTGAGTCAGCCCCCATTCCTAGCAACCTTGTGGCTGAGGTATCTCTAAGATTTCTGCTTTTGATACCAAATTTTCTGTTAAAGATATAATACCCAGGAGTACATCTACTTTGATATCGAAGGCATAAATAACATGCAACAAATAGGGATAGGTTTGTATAGTACAAATACAAACAAACAAACAAACAAAAAACAAAAGAAGAAGAAGAAGAAGAAGAAGAAGAAGAAGAAGAAGAAGAAGAAGAAGA
>NC_056524.1:73442628-73454358 GCF_019175285.1 Sceloporus undulatus
CCACAACCTGTTTCAGCAAATGTGTTTTTCAAATATAAGAATATGCACTTGGTCAGGTGAGCCTGACATCAGTAAAGATGACTACTGGAAGACTTCCTCCAAAATGCATCTAGGGATGACTTTTTCTTTCACCAGCCTCTACTTATGACTTCCATTTCGCAGGCCTGTAGCTAGGCCTTTAGGGGCCCTGGGGCAGAAAGTAGGGTTTAATAGGACGGCGCACTCGCACGCTCCTAAGTCCTACCACATGCCATGGGTGCCTTCTTGATGCACCACTGTTTGGGGCCCGTTTTGACTGGGAGCCCAGGGCAATGCCCTGGTTGCCCCAGCCTAGCTACAGGCCTGCCATTTTGGTGTCCAAAGTTATATATCTATGAGGTGTTTTTTTAAAAAAATCACATTGCAAGAGCTGATAATGCAGGCTGCTTTCAGAACTGTCCCTGACAAATCGGGACAGTGCTGGGGGTGGGTGGGTTATGCTATCAAAATGACTCAGCCAGTCCTGGAGCTGATGTGGCAGAGGAGCCACAGTGGACTTCTGCATGCAGATCTCTTATGCTAAAAGTGTGATTTTGACTATAAAATGCCAAAGAAGACAAACTGAGGTACAACTTGTAGATTTCAGCCACCAACCTTCCCTGTTTTCTTTGAAGAAATAGCATTTGGAAACACTGTATCAAGTAAACCTCTTTGAAAAGGTGAGTGTTAGAGCCTCCTGATTCAGTTCCTACACAAGTGGAACATAGTACAATGTATATGCCAAAAAGATCCCTAGATTCCTTGAAGTATGGCCAGTCATTGGGAGTTCTGTTTTTGACTTGGGCAAGCAATGGTGAGCTCATTAGGAACAGTCTCTCTAGAAGCAGCCATACATTCTATCAATTGATGTTCCACTGGTTTATATATGCATTTTTCAATGTTTTGTCATTTGACCTATTATTCTGATATAGATTTTTATGGTGGCACTTCATTTTTCAAATTTCTTTCAGGGAGTTATCAGCAAAGCCTGCAAAATCCTATTTTTGCAAACTGTTAAGCAATTCTGAAGAATATCACTACCGGGAAAGTTGACACTGTCTTCCCCACCTCCAGTGAACATAATTTAATTTTCACAGAATGGCTCTAGAATTCAGTTAGCCACTCATGTCATTCAGAGGTTTGTGTATATTAAAAATACACTCAAATATTATCAAGACTTAAGGGTGCAGGCTCTTTAAAAAGGGGGAACTGACCCTTTGTAACTGGGTGAATAATTGTCAAGGGTTGGGTGACCTCACTGGCTCCCCAGAAGACTTTGGAGGGCTGTAGCCCCTTGTTGCACCCCCTTTCCCCTAAATGCCGAAAACATCCTCCTTGGGTTCTCCTTGGCCATTCTAGGTCCTTTTAAGCACAGGTCATGTGTTTGCTTTTATAACAGTAAGTGATCTGTAAGCCATTTCCTATTTTTAAAAAGATCTCCCAGAGGCCGGAATAGACCAGGGAGGGCAAAAACTTGGTGAAATTACCCTTCACACCCCTTAGATACTGTTTCTAGACATTTGGGGATAAAAACATTTGTGAGGGGAACCCTACATTTTTTTGAATCCTGGAGGCCACAAAATCAGCCCTCAGAATCTGAGTCTCAGTTTCCCCTCTCCTGCCCTATAACCAACCTCTCTTATCATAGCAAACTTCTCAAAGCAAAATATTGCTGCAAAAAATCTTGTACTTGACTTAGTTTATCTTAACAAAAGCATTACTCTTCACTAGGACTTCTTCACTCTTGGGTCTGTATGAGTGTCAGCAGAGCTGTTACCATGGTTGCAATAAGTAGCCTGAACTTTTTTACACAGTTGTATTTTAGGTAGACAGTATAATCAAGTAGTCATTCAAAGTGAATACAAATTTTGCTTTCTGCAAATGGCCTTGGTTCTTTTTTTTCTATTGTGAAGGAATTAAAATCTCAAAAACAACTTTTGGAAGTCTGTAAACAACCATAAAAACTCCAGTCCTGTGAAGTTCCAAACATCTGCTCTAACAAAAGACTTTGATTTGGAAAACGTTGAGCTCATCTAGCCATTATTCAGGAGGGAGGGAGATACTACCACATATACTTATCAGTCCACAAATCTTGCTTGTATAATCTGGTTAGGAATGAAAGGAATGCCCTAGGCTGGGTTTCCAAGAGCCATTTTACACTGGTGTTGTACCAGTGGTACCTGTGATAAACATAAAATATGAAACAAAACACTATGAAATAGCAGTAAAAGAGGAAAATCCAAATAATCAAATAAAAAAGAGAATGCAATAATAAATTATATTACTAGAAAAATTATTTATTTCTATATTTTTCATATTATTATTCATTCTCATATCTTTTGTTTGATTGTTTGAACCCCCCCTTCCCATTTCCTGGTTGGTGTTTTGCTTGCTTAAACATTCTCCTGTGTTTCCTGTGTTAAAACATAAAATATGGAGCAGAGGTGGGCATCTCCAAATATATGCTGCAGCATGTAGGACTGTTGTGACTCGGTCCATGGAAGGAATCATGGGGGAGTCTCCTCTCTTTCTTCATGTTTACTAATACAACATATTTATTAGTTATATGTATATTCCACCCATCCTCCAGTAAGCCTGAATCCTATAGTTCACACTAGAGTAGAGTAATTGAATCAATGGGATTTATCCATGTGTTGACTTCCTATTCAGCAATTGATTCACAAAATCGTCTTTAGCTGAAACTAAGCAACAAGATTTGGGTAACAACTGGCTTTCCTATTCTCTCCCTACTTTATCTTCCTAATAACCTTGTGAGGTAGGTCAGTCTGAATGAGTGTGACTGCCTCAAGGTGAGCCAGTAATGTGTATGGTTTAGTGGAAATTAGAATCTGGATTTCCCCAGTCCCTGTCCAACACTCCGTCACAGTGGCCAGATTAAGGTATAAAAAGTAGCAGGGACTGGCATTTCCCCCATAACAGGTGGATAATTGGACCTTACCTGTTTCTGAGGCCTCTGATTTCACCAGACTTATTTTTTTAACATAAAAATGTTGGATCTTTTTTTAATGAAAAAAAGAGTGATTATCCCTCACCCACCCACTCACCCAGAAGTAGCATTTTAAATAGATCCCCCTTGCATGGTTTTACATTAGAAAATGGCTGCATTTCCAAGGCGGGATAGGACATATGGCTAATTTCAGTTTTCTTTCCTCCCCCCATTATGTTTTCAGCAGTTGATGTGGCCCCAGAGGGCCCCAGACAACGTGACTGATGGATCCCACATCAGTAGGGTAGTAAACCCACTCTAGACCTTATTATTAACTTTAAAGGAGCTGTCCAAGGTTCTGAACCTATTTTTTGGGATATCAAGTTCAATCTCTTGAATATGTCCTTTAATGTTAGGACTAAAACCTGGAGCAGACTCACCATCCATCTCATATAGAAGCCACTAACTGTTGCCTGGTTCCAGAGAAGGACAATTGGCCCACAGACCTATCTAGGCTGTCCACTCCCAACCCTGATCAGAGCAGTGCCTGGGAAGAACAGAAAGAAGGAGACATTTTAAGAAAAAACAGGCTAGTGTTTGCATGCTCCAGAGTGTCTTTCCTTAGGGTCTGTTTGCTGGTTACCTTTTCTTCCATGGGACTCATCCCTCTTCCTCTTGCTAGCCCTATCTTGAATGCTTGGATCTTCCCATGTTCCTCTGGTGTGGTTTTAGAGCTACAGAAGGTACAGTCTTTTGGGGGAGAGGTCCTTCTGTTGTTTGCCACACTCCTCTGGCTGGTAGCACATCACCCTGTTTAGTCAAAAAGGAATACTGTATATGGTTTCTTTGGAGGGGGAAATTTCTTCACATCTCCATAGTAATCTGAGCTTTCTCTACCCACTTTGGATGCCATGGCTTAGTGTGTTCCCCAACCTTATTTGAAGAGGATGATATTCTGTCCTCTGTTCTCATTATCCTTCTGCACAACAAACACAGAGACAGAGATTGGGGAAAACCCGTTTTCTGAAATTACAACTCCCAGAATTCCCTCCCAAGCTCTATGGGACCATTTTTTTTTTATTTTCTAAAGAAGGCAGTGGGACAGTGACTAGTGCAAGATGGCTCAGCAAGCATCACAGACGAATGGAGATATGAACTGTGGTCTTTCCTAGTCTGAAGGCCCTTTCACACTACAAAATTACAGCACTATTATTCCACTTTAACTACTATGGCAACATCCTATGGAATCTTAGGGGCATTTAGAATCCTCAGCCAAGTGCTCTAATGCCCCCCCCCCCAAACTACAAATTCCACTGGATTCAAATGTGATAGTTAAAGTGGAACATATAGAACTGTAATTTTGTAGTGTTAAAGGACCCCTGGACTGACACATTAACCACAGCCCTACACTGGACCTTGTCTACTCTCATTCAATGCTCAATGAATCTGTTCACAGAATAACCACCACCACCACCACCATATAAAAAACAGCAATCCTATGCTGTTGCTAAATAGTACCCAGGGCCAGAAAATGAAAACATTGAAAGTCTATAGTACAAAAATGTCTCAAAGACCCACAACAACAACAAACATGTAGTATATACAGTGGTCCCTCCACATTTGCACAGGACCCCTGTGAAAGTGGGGAAAACGAAAATAATAAAATAGTAGTTTTTTAACCTGAGGGAACACCTCTCTAGCCATCTCTATGTCCACCAGAGCAACTCTATGGTCAACATCTGCCATAAATTGACCATAGAATTGTGCTGGAGGACCTACAAATGCTTAGGGAAGTGTTCTCTCTAGGAATCTGTAGGTTTTCCGGCATGATTTATGGTGGAAGGTGACCATAAAGTTGCTCTGGAGGACCTAACATTTTTAAAATGTTGTTTTAATGTGTTTTTATATTGTGTGCTGCCTTGGGTCCCTTTCTGGGAGAAAGGCAGGATAACAATAAATACTTAAATAAATAAAGATTCCTAGGGAGAACATACTAATCAAATCTGCAAAAGTCAGATGCAAATGTAGGGGGCTGACTTATTATTATTATTATTATTATTAATAATAATAATAATAATTTATTTATATAATTAGTCAGTGATGTTTGCTTTGTATGGCTGTGTGCTGTTGGTGGTTTATGTATGGATGTTTTATATAAAATCAGATCAAACTGCTGTTATTACATTTGACAAATGATCAGGAGAGTAAACAAGATTCAAGACAAAAATACATCAGTGTGGTAAATGTATTACATTAAAACACATTAATATTGTAAATAATATATATGTTATGTATTTAATGATAAAATTATATTAAATTTATAAACCATTATAAAATATAAGATTATATTAGAAAGAGGAGAAAAGAGAGGAAAGAGGAGGAAGGAGATGAAGGGAAGGAAAGAGGGAGAGGAAAGAGGAAGAGGAAAGAGGGAAAGGAAAGAGGGAGAGGAAAGAGGGAAAGGAAAGAGGAAGAGGAAAGAGGGAGAGGAAAGAGAGAGAGGAAAGGGGAGGAAGGGGTGGAAGTAGGCGCTTAGGGGAATCTGGCCAACTGACCAGCAGTGACAGGATGGAAGGGCATGGTGGGCAGGGGCTGCTGGGAGATATAGTTCTCCCTCCCTCCCTCCCTCCCTCCCTCCCTCCTTCCTTCCTTCCTTCTTTGGTTGAGCGGGGGTTTGAATCCAGCCAGTGCTCAAAGCACCTGGCTGGACTCTGGGAGTTGAAGCCCCAGAGCTCAATCCAGACCTGAGTTTGGGTGCTAGGGCTCCCCTTGTCTTCCTCATTGGTGCAGAGCTGTGTCCAGTCACTTGAACCCGGCACAGGTAGCTTGACCTGGATGGGACATTTTAAGCCTGGGTGGAACCAGTGGGATTGTCCCACCCCAAATGGGGAAATGTCCGCACCCAACGTCCGAGTGGCACAGCTTGGAAAGGCGTGATGGCATCCTTCTCTTCTTGGCTAGAGGCAGCAGAGAGTCCTAAGACGACCAGTCATCTGGTGACTTCTCAAATGGAGTAAAAGATTGGGGTCCTTTGGGCACCCTTTGGTGAAGGGGTGCCAGGTATGTCAGTTTTATTTTCTTTGGTGTCTTGTGCTTCTGCGAAGACCTTGGACAGCTGGCATCCCCTGGACTTGGGAAACCTGTGTGGTCCCTGCACAGCCGCCATGTCCTGGTCAAT
Organism: Sceloporus undulatus; assembly: GCF_019175285.1. NCBI lineage: Eukaryota > Metazoa > Chordata > Lepidosauria > Squamata > Phrynosomatidae > Sceloporus > Sceloporus undulatus. The sequence goes on from NC_056524.1 coordinate 73,448,772, forward strand.
GACCACTTGCTCTCTTGGCCTTCCTCCTTGTCGGTGGTCAGACGCCACCTCCTGGTTAGGAATTTGGGACAAGTGGGACTGGACTTGCAATCCTCCATGACTTGCAATACGGAGGCCAATGTCTGTGCACCGTCCTTGACTTCACGCATCTTCGCCTGGACTGCACTCTTAAAATCCTCCAGTGCTTGCGATATGCAGTGCAATTTCTGCCTGTTGTCCTGGTGTTCCTCTGTGTCGATGGGCCGTGGCTGAGTGTAGAAGAGCACCTGGGAAAATGAAAATGGTGTCACGCTCTGCTCCCAGAACATGGACATGGTTTATGACTCAGGGACAGAAGTGGCGGACCTGCGACTGAAGGGTGGACATGCTGGGACCAGCCTCTGATGCACTGGACATGATTGAATTTGCAACTGAAGAAGTGGACCTGCTAGGACATGCCGGGAACTGAGCCTGAAGCAGTGGACCTGCTGGGACCTGATGCTGAAGGAGTGGACATGCTAGGGCATGATGGGACCTGCGACTGAAGGGGTGGGCATGCTGGGACCAGCCTCTGAACATGATTGGACTTGCAACTGAAGCCAGTAGACATGGACTTACCATGGCATCTGATTCTTGAACCAATTCCAGGTACTGTTTCAGAAAATACGTGATTCCCACTATGTTTGCGCTGGTTCCAGGAATCGTTTTGGGAATCGGCAAGTGGCGAGGGGCAGCTTGATGGCCCGTCCCATCACTGGCTTCTCCTGGCCCCAAAATCCCAGGTCTAGCCTTCTTACCAGCTTCTTTGGCCACTGACTGGGTTCCCTGCGACCTTTTAAAAAATTTCCTGCAGCTGGGGAAGCCGGAAGAAGGTCTCAGAGATGTCAGGGAAAAGCCAGGGAGGAGGTTGCAAGACTTCTGGCTTCTCTGCGACCTCCTTCTGGCCTCCCCAGCAGCAGAAAATTAAAAAAAAAAAGGTACAGGGAAGCCGGTCAGTGGCCAAAGAAGCCAGTAAGGAGGCTGGACCAGGGATTTGGGGGCCAGGAGAGGCCACGGGTCAGGCTGCTGGCAGGAACCAGGGCATATTCTAATCCAATTCGAACTCGCCTGGTTCCCACTTGGGCTGAATCGGTTTATTTCAATCCAGCCCAAAAACACTGCAAAAACCCAGGATCTTTTTGATGCTGGTTAAATGGGCAAAAATGGGTAAACAGCATGGTCCCACTTTCTGAATCGATTTCTAAAATCGGATTCAGTGGGAACCTTTAACCCAGATCCTGATCCTGATTTAAACGTAGTGGGAACAAGGCCCTGGGACTTGCAATTGAAGCAGTGGACAATATGCTTGGACCTGCTGGGAGTGACCTGGGACTGAAGCAGCAGCAGACATGTTAGGACTTACAACTGAAGCCATGGAAATGCTGGTACCTGCTGCGAATGAAGCTGTGGACATGCTAGGACACACTGGACCTGCTGCTTTCTCTGCCCCACCAGGGATAGGTAAATATTCTCTCATGCACACTGTATACCCAGTTCTGCACTGTACTGAAATAGGCTGGGATTCTCTAATTGCAGTGAATTTGAAGCAGACTTAGGCTGCATCCACACTGCATGAATAATCTAGTTCGACACCACTTTAACTGTCAAGGCTCATGGCTATGGAATTGTAGTTTATTTTGGCACCAGAGCTCTCTGACCAAAAAGGCTGAATGTCTCACAAAACTGCAGTTCCCAGAATGCCATAGCATTGAAGAATGGCAGTTAAAGCAGCACTGTCAAAGGGCATTAATTCTGCAGTGGAGACACAGCCAGAAAAAGAAAGAAGTGGTTCCTTACCTCCTCTGCTCCATAGCTAGCCCTGTGTGAAGTTAAGGGACAAAGACTGCGATGCCGAATCCCAGCCATCCGCACTCAGCGAATGTGAGACGAAGCCAGAAGGAAAAGGGTGCATCACCCTTGTGAATCAAGAAGCCCCTCCGCTTTGACCTTCCAAGCCCAGGCCCCATTGCAACGCTCAAGGGCACCTAGCCCTTGCTTCCCCCGACTCCAGTGCAAAACCACATTGCAGAAATAATCCTGTTTGAGACCGCTTTAACTGCTGGCTCAATGCTAGGAAATTCTGGGAAGTGTTGTTTTGTGAGACATTGAGCCTTCTCTTTGTAGTCTGGTGCCACAACAAACTACAGTCCCCAGGAAGACCCTAGTGCTGAGCCCAGGCAGTTAAAGCGGTCTCAAACTGTATTATTTCTACAGTATGTTTTGGACCTCCATAAACACAACCAAAGCTGTGATGCCCATGAACTTGTAAATACACTCTGCTCTGGTTCTGCTCTGTATCAAAAAGCTATCCAAGGTGTTGAACTCTTTTCTCCAAAGATGGAGATCGAAGACAGTGGGCAATGCTCACCTCTGTCTGTGTGCCACATTCCTCTATTTTAGGGATGTGGGAGATCATCCTTCTGTGCAGCCAATATAAAGCCCTGAACTGTATGAGAAATATGGTATAGATGGTGGTGACAAGCCAGAAATCTACCGGTTGCTTTGCCAACCACATCCACATGCTCCCCAATTGCTTAGCCACCCACATCTACAAAGACTCCAAGGCTCCATGGCGGATCTGTAGACCGAAAGATTCTTTTTCCACAGTGGGGTCTTCTTGACCTCTCAGGCTGAAGACCAACAAGGGCAGAACCAGGAGAGGAAACAGACTGGATTCGGCCATGTTGAGTTCTCAAAGCCCAACTGCCCAAGGGGATGCATTCTGGAACCTTTGGAGCCATGTAGCTGACCTCCCATTGTGAGTTCATATGACCTCAGGGTTTTGCTGAGCTGTCATGGTTGACTCAAACATTTATAGCCTTGTTAGTCTGTAAAATCAGTGTCTCTCAGGACCTTTGAGACTAACGAGTTTATCAGACAAGGGGAATTGGAAGTATAATCCGATGGCAATCTGAACTCAATCATGGGGTTTAACATTATTGTGTGATAGACTGCCACACGCAAATTCGTGCAATGGAAGTCAGTCTGAACGCAATCATGGGCTTTCATGTTATTACATGATAGACTGCCACATGCAAATTTGGGCAATGGCATGTTATTTTCGGGCAATGGGGAGCCAGTTCGAATGCAATGCGTATTCATGTAATTGCGTGAAGCTAGTGACTTTAAGTGAATACATTCTGGCCCCATTTTCTTTTCATTTGAATTTAAGAGAAATTCCTCCCATTTGATAAACTCCTAACTGAAAGAAAGAAGTTGGCAGCAGGAGCTTTCCTAAAGTCTAATTGCATAAGGCTACTATGACCACAATGTTGATATCTGGTCTTATAGCATAAGACCATAACATCTGTTTTATTGTATTGATAAAATCAGTTCCAGCATTGTACAGTGGGCCCTTGGTATCCACTGGGGTTTGGTTCCAAAATCCACATTCACAGATGCTCAAGTCCAATTGCAGTGGTCCCTCCTTCTCCAAAACAAACCAACTTATATTTATTTTTATGTGTTTACTGTATCTCTACCCTGTTTTTCTCCTGGGTCAGGCAATTGGTTAGGAAGGGCTGTGTGGTGCACAGAACAACTGGCTGACCAATCAGAAGGCAGCTGAAGACCAGCTCATAGGATATGGGCTGGGATGTTTGAAAATTCTGAGCTGTTCGAGAAGAGAGACAGTTGGGATTTGACAGTTGAGGGAACATTTAAGTCCAAGGGAGGGCTGAGTTCCATGAGTTCCTGAGGGAATAGTCAGTTAGGGCTCGGAATCCTGAAAGTGAGGGTTCCAGGGATAGAGAAGGACGGTTAGGGGTAGAGTCTGAGTGGAAAAGGGCTCCCTACCGTTACACTTCCAGGACTCTAGAAAAGGGAGTGACTGGAGTGTGATATCCTGTGGGATATTGTTAACCTTTGTGATTGTTAGGTCTAAGGTTAAGAGAGGAACTTAATAGAAGGGCTGAGTGAATCTTAGTTATAAGAAACTGGTGATTTAGATAAAGATTTATAAACCCAACGGAATCTATAACAAAATAGAAAGTAACAATTACATAAGATAGTATATTAAAACCAAAACTGTTAAATCTTCTTGTAAATAAAGTTTTATTTGTTTGATTCAAGAAGGACACGCCTGGACTTGAGTTAATACCACATTACTCACAATACAAAACACGGGTGGCAGCGGTGGGATAATAAAAGTCCCAAGCGCCTGCCACAATAGAAAGGTTATTTGTTACAGGCTGATCTGAGGCAGAGAACAAGGGAAACTCTCTTTCTCTGTGTCCACCAGGGTCACAAGATGGGAGATTTAGTGTCCTTGCCATTTATCGGGATTTGCTGAATTAGCAATAGCACTCTTCCTCCAGACTTTAAAGCAGAGCACTCCTTAGTGCTGTGTCCACATTGCATGACATCCCATTATTAGATCAGTTTCATACCAGCCTCCATCCTTATGGAATCTTGGGATTTCCGGTTTTGAATGATATTTTAGCCTTCTCTCTCAGAGAGCTCTGGTGCCACAGCAAACTACTGCACATCCCAGGATTTCTATCAGATGGAGCCACGGCACCTAAAACAGTGTCAAGCTGCATTATTTCTACAGTGCAGGTGCACCCAAAGTTAAACCCACACTGGAAACGTGGGCTGTATCTACACTGCGGAAATGAATGCAGTTTGATGCTGCTTCAAGCACCGTGGCTCAGCGCTACAGAAAGCCTGAGATGCGTAGTTTTTGTGAGATGGCTTTGGTGCCACAGTAAACTGGGCATCCCAGGATTTCCATAGGATGGAGCCGTGGCAGTTAAAGCGGTGCCAGACTGCATTAATTCTGCAGTGTGGCCGCAGCCTGGGCTTGAAATGGAATTGCTGCTGAGGGCATTTCCCATAGACAGCTCAGTTCCCAAAGAGAGATTCCGGCCAGCCAGAGCCGCTAGGGCTCTTAAACGGCTGGTCCAATCTGGAAGCTGAAATGGATGAAGGCACCTCAGATGTCAGGCAGAGGTTGTTCACCCCTCCCTCACACTCAGCACATGGCCAGAGGCCTCTTTGCGCCTCTATTGTGGTTCCATCAAATTTCAGACCAAGTGCTTTGAAGCTGTTTCCAACTTATCAGGGGGCTTCCTTGGCATCTTTCTTCGGGGGGGGGGGGGGGTCTTTGCCATGGCTATTCTCTGAGGCTGAGAGAATGTGGCTTGCCCAGGATTACCCACTGGGTTTCCATGGCCAAGCCAGGATTCGAATCCTGGCCTCCCAACTTCCTAGTCCAACACCACATTGGCAGCCTGAATCCTTTTTCTCCTTCTGCTTTGCGCAAATATCTCCTTTATTTTGGGAGAGATTTCCCTACTTAGGACAGATAAAATAAATAAAAAGTTTTACAGTGGTACCCCGGGTTACAAAATTAATTCGTTCCGCCGCCGCTTTCGTAACCCGAAATACTTCGCAAGCCGAAAAACCCATAGGCGCTAATGGGGAAAAGCCGCGATTTCGTGTGAAATAGCGCCGAAAAGCACCAAAATTTTTTTCGTAACCCGAAAAAACCTTCGTAACCCGGAACAGTTTTTTTAAATGGATTTTTTTCGTAACCCGGAAATTTCGTAAGGCGGCGCATTCGTATCCC
>NC_056524.1:73454368-73508472 GCF_019175285.1 Sceloporus undulatus
CCCTCCTTTGGACACGCTCCAGTTTCTCAATGTCCTTTTTGAATTGTAGTGCCCAGAACTGGACACAATATTCCAGGTGGGGCCTGACCAAAGCAGAATATAGTGGCACTATATTCAAGTGCTCAAGTCTCATTATATATAACGGGATATTATTATTGTTATTATTATTATTATTGTTATTATTATTATTTTTGCACTTTGTTGTTGTTAACTGTTCTTGAGTCGATCTTGATTCATGGCGACCCTCTGGATGAGACATCTCCAAGCCCCCCCTCTGTCCTCCCCTGTCCTCCGCTTAATCCCTGCATAAATATTAGCATGGGACTAAAATATTAACATGGACTAAAAGAAAAGGAAGGGACAGAAGAGATATGCATTAATAATAAATGCAGCGTAGATGGAAAAGATGCAGCCTGGCCTCCACATTTGCAGCTTTAATTTTTGCAGATTGGATTATTCACAGATTTGAGTACAGTGGACCCTTGTTATACGCTGGGGTTTGGTTCCAAGATCCCCCGTGTATAACAAAATACGTGTATGCTCAAGTCCCATGAAATATAATGACATAGCAAAATGGTGTCCCTTATAAAAAATGGAAAATTAAGGTTTGATATTTGAAATTTATAGTATTTTTGAACATTTTCAAACCGTGTATGCTTGAAACCGTGTATAAAAAATCCATGTATAAGAAGGGCCGACTGTAATAGGTTCTAGGTCCTCCAGGGCAACTCTGTGGGAGGTTGACCATAGAGTTGTGTTGGAGGACCTAGAAATTCATAGTGAATCTCTAGGTCTTTAGGCATTTGTAGGTCCCTCTAGCACAATTCAGTGTTCAACTTCCAGTGGATCTGTTAACCATAGAGTTGCATTTGTAGGTCTTCTAGCACAAATTCTGTGCTCAACTTCCAGTGGATATTAACTATAGAGTTGCACTGGAGGACCTAGAGATTCCTAAAGAGATTGTGTATTCATCGAATACGGTTGGACTGGATGGCTCTTGTAGTCTCTTCCAACTCTACTGTTCTATTGTTCTCTCTGGTAAAATACAGTCTGCTGTCTGTATCTGTGGATTCAACCATCTGCGGACGGCAAACCCGTGTTGTACCCAATGGTGGTGCATGCAGGAGGCCATGCCGCCATTAGGGACAGACCTTGTTGTTCCCAGTGGTGACGCATCCACGCAGCTGCACCACCATAAGAGACAAGTCCCATTGCCCCTAATGGCGGTGCAGCTGCTTGTGCAGGCCGCTACTGGGGACAACGAGGGCTGTTCCTAATGGCAAGGCAGTCAAGTCCATGTGCCGCCATTAAAGGTCCATTGCCCCTAACAGTGACCAGCTGTGTGGTTGAAACGTCATTGGGACAATGTGGATTTGAGCCTCTGCGGATTCTGATATCCACAGGGGGGTCCGGAATAGATCCCCTGCACCTGCCGACTGTATAATGGATTGTTTATTTGCAGGTTTTCCACTTTCGCAGAGATCTTGCACCCCTAAACCCAATGGGCTCATATCTGCTGGCTGCAGTGAGCTGTAGTTCCACAGAAGAAAGCTATAGGAGTGCCTGAGAGTGAATTCCTAACCACAGCCATCACAGCATTGCCTTAATATATGGAATGATGATTACACAATTCTTCAACTAAGCGTGGGTGGTAAACTGTCTTTTGTTACATGCAGGCTTGGCATTAGTGCTTCCACGTTTATGTGAATAATTATAGGGAAAGTGTGGAGATTTTATAAAGAAGGTGAAATAAGACTGGTAGATAATCTTCTTGTGAAAGAAATATGAGTGGAAAAGAACATTTTTCCTCATAACTGTTTGTGGAATATACTAAACTTCTGCTAGTTAGCAGTTCTGCTGCAATTAGGTGACAAGGTAATGAATTAAGAATACACATTCTGCTTTAGAGTTCTGTCCCCTCTCCACTGATTCCTTGGTTTATTTTCCTTTATACAACTGCTTACATGCTGACAAAGCTTTAAAGCAGGGGTGGAAAAAACAAAGTTCACAGTAACAAGCATGCATGATCATTTTTGTAGCTCTCCCTTGTCACATCCTGACCCGGGCTATTGCAGAATTTTTTGTGACAGAATTTTTTGTGACAGTTCCCTTTCAAACTCAGAATGCGAAAAGTGTGTGTTTTTAAACTGAAGCCTGTTATTGGAAACCTCTGGATGTGGTGCAGTGACCAGCAGCAGCACATTCAATGTATGGCATCTGTACTGGCATAGGGTGCAGACACCAGTTCATGGAGGGCAAGGATTTCTCCACTCCCAGAAGTCATGCTACTCAGCTTTAAAGTACCCTTCACAAATATATGCGCTTAAGTTTATGATCATGCAGAAACCTGTGAGACTAGTCCATATTAAAAAGATATTATTGTATGCTATTGGAGGATAAGCAAGAGCTTCCTTGATTTATCTTATGTGGTTGTTTTTCTGTATTGCTTTTGCTGTGTTTTAATAGGCATCTATAAGTCGTTGTTTGCAATTTGTGATGTACTGTATGGTTTTATCTGTGTCTTGTGTTGTTGTTGTTGATGATAGCTTGCCTGAGCTCCAAAAACAAAATGATGGATATTATGTCTTCTCCTTCTTCTCTTTCTCCTTCCATCAGTGTTTTACAGAATACTGGGTATTTCTGACTAGTGTTTTGTACCATAAGGAATTCAGAGTTTATCAAAGAATCTAGGAATCAGTGAAATATTGGCTGCATCTGCACTGCATAAATAATGCAGTTTGACTGTGCTTTAACTGCCATGGCTCAGTGCTATGGAATCCTGGGATTTGTAATTTGTTATAGCACCAGAGCTCTCTAAAGAAGACTAAATATCTCATAAAACTATATATCCCTGTGTGACGAACTGACTTATAAACCAGCCAACCAGAAGCCAGAGATCCACTAGCCAATCAGGTGCTGGCTGAGGAGTTTAAAGATTCCGCTTGGCAGTTGGGTTGAGTTAGTTAGGGTTTAGAATCCTGGGGGATGAAGCTGGAGTTCTGTGGGGGAAGATAGTTAGTGTTAGGTCCAGAGAGGGACAGTATTAGTTCTGGAGAGTCTAGAGAGGAGAGACTCATTGTAGCCAGACTCAGGAAGAGGGGTTTGCATTACATAATTTCTTGAGTGATAGTATAGCCTGTGCGGCTGAGTTATTATTGGAAAGTTAAAACCAGACTTGTATATATGCAACAAAAGAAGACATAATAACAACTTCATGTCAAAGTTACCTTTACCTATTCTGTGTTAAAATAAACCTTTATTCTTGTTTAACTATCCACTTGGCCTGTGATTTAACATCCATCCAAGCTACTGACCTTTAAAAACCCATAGGTGTGTTGAGTCACAAAGAAGGAAAGAATTGTGAGGTGGTGGGGACATGTTACACCCTGAATTCCATAGCATTGAGCCATGGCAGTTAAAGTGATGCCAAACGGAATTATTTCTGCAGTGCAAATGCAGCCAATGTCTGGATGCAGTACGGGAGGCACACCATGATGCCTTGCATCATCTTGAGTGGCGCACGGCATCAGGGCATCCTGCAGGGGCAGAGTTGGTTATGTGTAGAGTTGCCCTAAGTCAGGACCTCCAAACCGGGACAAATGTAGGACAAATGTAGGACAACATTTTTAAATGTAGGACACAGTTTTAATAAATGGAGGACATGAAAAAAATTGATGATTTTTTAAAAATGTTAATATAAATGCATGTTTCTTAGGCATGATCAAAATGGAGGACATTTTGAAATTTGACAGAAGAAGACATATCCTGGAAAAGGAGGAGGATGTCTGGTCACCTTGTCTCTGGTCCAAAATACACTGCAGAAATAAAACATATCTGGACTGAAATGCCCAGAGTTCCTCACCAAAGCTGCATCCACACTGAGGAAATAATCCAGTTCGAGAGTGACTTAACTGTCCTGGGTTAGTGCTGGGGAATGCTGGGAATTGTAGTACACTGTGGCCCCAGAACTATCTCTGACAGGGAGTCCCATAACCCTCCAAACGTAGTTGAACTGCAGTGCCCAGAATGCTTCACCAGGTGCATCCACACTAAATGGTCCAGTTTGAGACTGCTCAGTGCTGGGGAATCCTGGGAATTGTAGTTTATTGTGGCACCAGAGCTCTCTGACAGAGAAGGGCAAATGCCTCAGACACCAGAATTCCAGAGCATTGAGCCCTGGCAGTCAAAGTTAGAAAAAATACACAGGGGCAAAATAAATATTGAAAATGGCCACGCACCTCCTCCTCCTCGCCTTGGTGCCAAAGGAAATGGCCCTCTCCCCTCTGCTGCCTTGCTGGGACCAAAAAGAGGAGGAGCTCCTCTTCCTGAGTCTGGCAACAATTGTTGCCAACAAGCCTCGAAGATAATTCCCCAGATGTTTGGCCAAAACTCACCAAATCCCCCCCATATCTCACCAAATATTCAGTCAAAATCCCTGAAAAGTCCCTGTAATGTTAATTTGGCAATAAAACGTAGCCCTAATTGAATAAAAATAATTGGCTTATTTCAACTCTCAAAATTACCATTAAAACCAACCATCAAAATCACACCAAAGGCTCTGAAAACTACCCATTTTGGTGTGAAAGTCACCAGATTGGCAAAACCCAGGACAAACCTGAGTCAAGGAGGAAACCGTGCAGGGACGCCCCCCTAGTGGTGAAAAACCGGGAATGTCCCGCCGGCAGGAGGGTTATGGCAACCCTAGTCATGTGTCATGAGGATGCTGCGCCCTGACTCTGCCCCCAGACTGGTCTGTAAAGGCCCTCAAATAGCTTGGGACCTAAATACTTGATGGAATGTGTTTTCCTATATATGCTTGCCTCAGATTTTAGGCCTGCTGGAGGGAGATATAGCACGGTGGGAGCAATACACTGTGGAAGGACACAGGAGAGGGCCTTCTTTGCTAGGGCACTCTGGTTATGGAATATCCTCTGCTTAAAGACAGGCTTGGTATTAACCCTGGTGTCATTCCAGTGACAAGTCAGAACATGTTTTGTTTTTTTTAAAGAAAACCTTGGGGCCTAACTGGTTTTATTCAAATTTGCATATGTATTAAGCTTTACATTACAGTGGGCTATTGGTATCTGCTGGGGTTTGCTTCCAAGAACCCCCATAGAAACCAAAATGCATAGTTTCTTATTATATGCTCATTATATGCAAGCAAAATTATACTCAAAATCCTGCAACCATACATGGAGACAGAAATCCCAGAGGTCCAAGCAGGGTTCAAGAAAGGAAGAGACACTAGGAATCACATTGCAAACATACAATAGCTAATGGAGAGCACCAAGGAATTTCAAAAGAAAATCAGCATGTGCTTCATAGATTATAGCCAAGCCTTTGACTGCATAGATCATGAAAGCCTATGGAATGCCCTTAAAGACATGAGAGTGCCAACACATCTGATAGTCCTGATGAGGAATCTGTACTCAGACAAGAGGCTACTATCAGAACAAAACATAGAGAAAAAGAATGGTTCCCAAGTGGCAAAGGGGTCAGACAAGGCTGCATCTTATCACTCTACCTATTCAACTTGCATGCAGAACACATTGTAAGAAAAGCAGGCTTGGACACACAGGAGGGAGGAGTGAAAATAGGAGGAAGAAATATCAACAATCTGAGATATGCTGACGACAACTTAATACTATCAGAAAACCTCACAGATCTGGGGCAGGCTTACTGTTGAACATAAAGAAAACAAAAATAATGACCATAGAGAACTTACATAAATTCAAACTAGACAATGAGGAAATAGAAAAAGACTTCTCATACCTGGGATCAAACATTGATAGGAATGGGGACTGCAGCCAGGAAATCAGAAGAAGATTAAGAATGGGGATGGAAGCTATGAAAGAACTAGAAAAGATCCTAAAATGCAAAGATATACAACTGAGCACAAAAGTTAGAATCATATAAGTTATTGTATTCCTTATTGCCAGCCATGTATGGATGTGAGAGCTGGACAGTTAAGAAAGAAGATAGGAAGAAAATCCATTCATTCGAGATGTGGTGCTGGAGAAGAGTGCTGAGGATCGCATGGACAGCCAAAAGATAAACAAATGGTTCTTAGAGCAGATCAAGCCAGAAATCTCACTGGAAGCCAAGATGACAAAACCTAGACTGGTGTACTTTGGACACATCATGAGAAGGCATGAATTGTTGGGGGAAAAAATAATGCTAGGAAAATGGAAGGAAGTAGAAAGAGAAGAAGGCCACATGCTAGATAGATGGGCTCTGTTAAAGAGACCATGAATATGAGTGTGCAGGAGCTGAGCAGAGCAACAGAGGCTGGGGAGGGGGGGTGGGCTTACTAAAATGGTGTCCCTTTTAAAAAAAATGTCAAAATCAAGGTTTGGAGTGGGATTTTTTTTTTTTTTTTGGTATTATTTTTTAAAAAATATTTTCAAGACACAGATGGTTGAATCTGTGGATTCAGAATCCTTGGATATGGAGGGCCGATAGTATTTTAAATTGTTTTAACTGGTTTAAATTGTCTTTTTGGAAGTATTAAATGGTTAAGTTTTTCCGTTTTAAAATTATTCTTATTGTTTAAAGCTGCTTTAATCTGATTTTTTAAAAATCTAATGTCCTGGGATCATCAGATGTAAGGTAAGATATAAATATTTTGACAAACTAAATACAGAAATATTATGCACAAAGAAGGATTCTCTTCTTGAAAAGAAAAATAAATTCCAATTGCATGACAATTATCTTAGATTACTTTCTGGGTTCACATTCAGTGGAAGACATCTTTTTCCTATCTTCCAAAAGCATTCAGTGTGCACTTGTCTAAATTTTGTTGGAGATTATGACTCATAAAAGCGATAGGGAAGAACTGATTAGTAAAATCAACTTGTAGTACTCAGCACGGGGCTTGAAGTGCACTGTTGCTCAGTTGCTGTCTTGCTAATCAATTCTCTTCAGTCAACTGAACGTCAGAAAAGTTATGTAAATGAGTGGAAGTTTAAGAGATCTCTTCCTTGATCTGTTGTAACTGTATTACTTACACCCCTGCCATAAAATCAGCATGTATCTGAACAAGTATCAAATACCACCTTGAACAAATTACTCTTCATTCCCATCTGATGGCCCTAGCTGAGAAAACAAACAAATGTGCAGAGCAGCAGGAACAAAAGGCTCTCCTTACAGAAAGATTATGACCATTCATGCATCTCTGTGTTTTAAATGGTATTTTAGTAAAAACAGGCAAAGGCACAAATATCAAAAATGCTGATGGAGTCTAAGTGGGCAGTTACTTCATAGTGTGGGATGCATTTTTAGAACCTCTTTTGAATTGTTCACTGATGTCAATAACAATAGATTGGGGTGGGAATCAGGCCCTCTCTAGATACGGTTGGACTACAACTCCCAATAGCCCTAGGCAGCATAACTAATGATGAGGTGTACTGGGAGTTACAGTTCAACAAGCTACATTATTCCCATCCCTGCTATAGACCATATAAAGTGAACCTTGAGTAAGTTATTTTATTGCACTTTAACTTCTACAATTTCCAGTGGGTAAGAGGTTCTGAGAAGAGGAATGACTTTTCCAGGCTCTGGTATGTGGAAGACTCTGCCTCTTACTTTCAACACATAATTACAAGGAGGCTATTGAGATGAAAGAGTGGCTGATTTCAGTTCAGGAATGGATGGGGGCACAGTGATACATAATCAGAGAAAATGGAAGATGGTGTTTCCAGCATGCCCCAGTTTACTAGCTCAGTCAAATGATTACTAATTAACTCCAAATTTTTTGGAACTGCTATATTCATTTTATTTAGGTTTCAGGGCTGGTTTTGCTTGAATGTCTGAGTGCCTTTTTAGTGGTTCACCATGGTCTCCTTTTGGACAAGCTGGCTGAGTTGGAGTGTGGGGGGGACTATCGTTCCACTGCTATATAGAAAGTCAGTTCTAGACAATTGTATAAGAGCTTATTTCTTTGGCCCAGGATAGTTATGCTATGGAATTCAAAGACCTTACATCTCATGATTTTCAACATCTATCTAAGGGCCCAAACAGACAGGCCAAAATAAAGCTGCTTCAGGTCACTTTGGAGGTATGCTGTTTAAATGATTCATATGTCCTAAGAGGCTGGAAGCCATGCGAAAGCCACGCTCTAGTCCTAAGGACTGAAGCGTAGTTTTGGTGCAGTTCTGGCCTCTTAAGATGTGTGTGTCATTTAAACAGCACATTTCCAAAGTGACCCAAAGCAGCTTTATTTTGGCCTGTCTGTTTGGGCCCATAGATTCTACAAGATAATTCTGAAATAGGTTGTCCAAAGATGTGGACTGAGGCATCAACAATATGCAAATGACTTCCACCACTGACTTATCTTTTGCAGTCAAGGCTAGTGCTTAGAAAAGGTAATGGACTGGGCCAATAAACTGAGTCTGAGCTGAAACAAGATGGAGCTATTGGGTGCATCCATATTGTCGAAATAATGCAGTTTGATGCCACTTTAACTGTCATGGCTCTGTCTTACAGAATGGGATTTGTAGTTTTGGCAATGAAAGCTAAAGACCTTGTAAAACTACACATCTCTGGATTCCATAGAATGGAGCAACAGCCCTTAAAGTGGTGTCAAACTGCATTATTTCTACAGTGTAGATGCACCTATTTGTTGTGAGTTTAGGCTCTGGTGCTGAGGGGCCTTCGCTTTTCATTAAAGGACTGGGTGCATAGCCTGGGTGTGCCATTAGTCACTCATTGCCACTAGCACTGGAGAACATGTGTTCCACATCTGGATCAGGCTCTTTGACAGAAACTGTTCTATCCTTCACAGCTAAAGGAGATGATGGATTTACCACTCCCATTCATACTCCTGTCTTTCCCAGAAAGAAAAGACATATCCTTACAAAAAGAAAGATGCTCAGAAGAAGAAATGTTCAGCCCCCGCCACTGCCCCTGCCCAGTGCTTTACTCCTCTTGGAATAAAACAGATCAATGCAAAATAGAAGGGACCTCAAAATCCTTAGCCATATTGTATATTTGAGGCTTGGTTGTTTGTTTATTGGTCTGCTGAGATTAATGCTGGAGATGTGCCAGGGAGCTATTCATATACTCCGTGGGTGGACCTGAGTGAAGTCTGCAGCTTCAACATCTGCTTGTAGGAAAGTCCATCTCCCTCAGCAACTGGGCAGACTCCTAATTAGCTAGCTTCCCCAAGGTGAAAATGGTAGACAGTCCTCTGGGAGCGAGACTAGGTAAGATGGCAGCTTCATGATTCCTCCACTGCACCCTGCAGTCTACAAATAAACTCTCTGGCATGACTGGAGGCCCCAGCTTATTGGTCTACATGAAGTGTGGACAGCATTTATAGCATTTGAATGTGCAAGGCTGGAGGCTTGTTGAAGCTTACACACTCAATGCTTATACAATCTGTTTAAGCTGTCAGTTTTGGATAAGTGGCCAAATAGGGAGGTTATGTCAATCAGAAAATTTTATTTTCCAAAACTAGAAGAATAAATTTCAGCTTCCAGATATGAGTAGTAGAGGAACATATTGTAAGTAATTTGCATAGATATACTCACTGATGCATATATTCACTAGGGACCTTATCAAACAGAAGGCAACATGCCCAAATTCCATGGATAAATGGGGTTTAGATCCCGGGAATACCTCACAAAAGGGGGATTATTTTCAGACACATCAGGCTAATTGAGCATTAACCCGACATTAACCCATACAGAAAGTGGGCAAAATCAACTGCTTTTTACTTTTGGGAAAACAATCCCACTTTTGTGGGATATTCCCAGATTTAAATCCTGTATATCCATGGGATTTGGGTGCATCCCTTCCATATGATAAGGTCCCAGGTAAAACGGGATCCAAATACAATCTGACATATAAAAGTTTTGAAATCATAATTTGAGGTGCTCAGAGCCCATTTCTGCCTTGAATGACAACAGGATTATACCAGTGTTAACTTACCCAGAGTTTAAAGGTTAGCTTTTAAAACTAATTACAGTTATTGTTCCATAGCTTCAGAAAAATAGTTAGTTGTCATTATACTTACAGGGATCTTTGCTTGAATTTAAAAAGTAAGTACTGTAAAAGATTGCTTTTTGTTACTCATTTATCTGTATATTACAAACAACTGCTCTGTGCCACAATAGCAATAGCAGCTTCATTTATATACCATTTCATTCAACTGTAAGCTAGTTGCCTCCAACAAGCTGGGTACTCATTTTAGCAACCTCAGAAGGATGCAACCCTGGGTTGAGCCTGAGCCTTTGGCTGGTATTGAACTCACAACCTTATGGTTTGTGAGTGAGTGGATGCAATACAGGCATTTAACCACTGCACCACCAGCAGTCTTACAAAACACACCTGAGTAAGGTTAAATAAGAAACAATGACAATCAGATAGGACAGAACAAACAAACAAAATCCATAGTCGTAGTAAGCAAGATTCTCTCATTGGCTGATTTTCTTTTGAATATAATGTTTTTCTCACCTGATGTTTAAGTTTATGTTTAATATTATATGCTGGTATTAGAAATAAACTAATAAGAAATTGACATAACAGTTCATAATTTGCCAGCAATAATATCCAAGTACAATGTGCAGAATCTCTTTTAAATGTAAAAATTACTCTGAAAATGCTGCTGTTAAAATACAGCTCTGTTAAATCTTTAACCACCCTGAACAGCTCTGCTGGACGAGACCTTGCGGACGCAATACGTGCAACATAGAAAGAATTCTTTGCTGCATCTATTGCCACTCCATAGGAATCCATATGGTGTGTCTTGTCAGCAAAAGTTGGTGTTTCCATCAGTGGCGCTCTAGTCGTTGCAGTCCAGATGCTCAAAGAACAGGAATATTCATTCAACAAAAAAGGATGATAGGGATTTAAAACTATTCTTGTTTCTTTGAAAAGAAAAGAAAACCAACATCTGGGAGTAATTCTCTGTCATTTTCCTCTGCTAGGAAAAAGTGGGATATGAATTAATTAAATTAAAAATAATTTTAAAGAATAAAGCCAACAGCAAAAAATAGATGTTTTTTCCTGCACTAATTAAGACTGCAGTATTGTACACATTTACCTGGAGGTATGTCCACTGAACTCATGGTTCCTATATGATAAAAGTAATAATAAAAGTAAATTTAAGAGCTAAAGCCAGACCTCAGAAGATCTCTCCTTACATTAATGAGATCTGGAAGTAGGCTCAAATCTAGCTAGCAACCTCTCTTTTTCAGTTAGTTTCAAAATTGCTATAAGGTCTCTTTGAATACATTACAATAGTTATGTAACTTAGTTTTACTTTCTTTATTGGAAAAAAGATAATTATAAGTAAGTAGAGATTTTTGGAGTTACGTCCCTATAATTTTGTTCAGTATCACACTATCAAGTATTTAAAAGATGGAATTTGATTTCAAGGCAACAAAATAGAAAGAGACACAAAAATGAAATGGTAAATTCATCATCAAATGGAGATACTGGAGCCCTTTAACAATGTCAGTGGACTAAGTGCTGAAAATGAATTATTTAAAAAACTGCCTTTCAGTGAGAAAGTCCTGTAATAGAAACCCAACCAGCAAGTTTCTTTTTTACTTGAGTAAAGGAATTGACAGTACATCTCACTGTGTTCAATGGCATTTACTCTTCAGCAAGTATATTTGGGATTGCAACCTCAAAATGTTGCCAGATCCTTCAACAGCACCTGAAGCAAAGGATTTTAATTCAAGAAAGCTCAAGTTGAAATACATAATTTGGCTGGTGTTAAAGATGCTAGAAGACTTCTCTCTCTTGTAACTTTGTTACAAGAACATACTTGTCTAATTTTACCACTGAGACTTGACATCCTTTCAGAGTCAGCTCTTTACTGCCCCATTAATTTTCTGTCACGATCCCTTTGCTTTGTATTTGCTTTTCCCTTCAAGGTTTATTTCAAAGACTTCATTTCTGTTGTAACGTACTGTTCACAATGAACAATTCTCAGCCAATTCCTAAGAGAAGTATGTTCTTTAAGAATTAAGCATAGTACCACGGATTCTGTAACATATAGCTGAAGAGAGGCAATAGTTGTGAAGAGAGGTTGAAAATGTTTTGGGGAAGACATCACTCTTATGTTGCATATATAGTTTCCCAGTGCCACCTAAGAGGAAACAAGATGTGCAGGTCTATAAAACCAAACTATTGTCTAGATCTCAGTTTGTGTACTGTTTTTGCAAACTCAAGAAACCGCTAAGCCTTGTAACTGAAAATAACTGTTGCCATTAAGACCTGTCTTTTTAAAATGTATCTTAGGACAAAAACCTAAAGCCTCCTGTGATTAACAGTTTAGGATAGTTCAGAAATGAATGTGTAAAAAATACTTTTAAAGCTAGGAAGACTGGAAAGAGAAATATATTTTAAAATGTATTTTAGATGTATTTTAAAAAAGTAAATAGTAAAAGTTGCTCGTCAATAAAATAAATTTGCTCAGACCCATTGCATTACCATTGAAATGCAATGTTACATCCAAAGACAGGAAAATTAGAATTAGAAATGGGTTAGTGTATTGAATTAATAAGCTTAAAAATTCAAATTCAATTGTTTTTTCTGTTAGAAGAGAGTTAGATTGTCATTTTAATTTAATTAAATGCTCACACTAAAAGCCTTACCACCCAAATTTCAAATATGACAACAAATATAATCAGTTTGTTAGATAATCAGGCATATATAGAATTAGAGACCTCCTCATAGCCCCTTACAGCTAACTAGTTACAGGATAATATTAGCAGAGTTAAGAACATCTTGGTTTCAAATTGCCCATATTACAGCAGTTGAACAATAGATCCTTAGAATTACTAAGAACTGGGCTAAAGTCCTCCCAGCTGGGTATGCCGTCAGGGAGCAGATAAGCGAAAGTGGGCGAGGGGAGAGAGTGGCCTTGGTCTATAAATGCATCTTCACTCTGACCAGAAAACCTCTCCAGAAAACAGATCACATCGAGTGCATTTACCTGACCCTGAAGGCTAGGGACAGTCTGGGGATTCTGCAAGTATACCGTCCACCCCATTGCTTAACAGACTCCCTAGCTGAGCTGGCACAGCTGGTCTTGGAGCTGATGTTGGAGTCTCCCAGACTTCTCATCTTGGGAGATCTCAACATCCCCTTCGAGTCTGGCTCATTAGAACTGACAGGTGTAGCTCGGGAGTTCATGGATTCCATGACTACCATGAGCCTGCCCTAATTAGCCTCGGGTCCTACACACTGTGCTGATAATACAATCGATGTGGTCTTTAGTACGGACCAGGAATATCCGTGGGCAGAGGTAATTCATACCTCTGTTCTGTCATGGACAGATAATTTTCTGGTGAAAGTGGGACTGAAGGCTACTACCCATATCCCCCTTGGGGGTGGAGGACCTATTAAAATGGTCCACCCTCGAAAGCTGATGGAACCCAAAAGGTTCCAGGAAGCCCTAGAGCAGGGGTTCCCAACCTGGGGGTCGCGGCCCCTCCAGGTTGGGATTCCCCCCTGCCGCCCCCTTCTCCCTTTTTTCTCACAGGTGCCGGCGCTAGCGCCGGCAACCACAAGGAGAAAGGACCGAGGTCGCCTCCTCCCCTTGCCTTCTCCTCGCGGGTGCCCTCGAAGGCACCTGCGAGGAGGAGGTGAGAGGGCCGGGGTTGCCTCTTCCCCTCACCTTCTCCCCGTGGGTGCCTTTGAAGGCACCCGCGAGGAGGAGGCGAGAGGGCCGGGGTCGCCTCCTCCTCGTGGGTGCCCTCGAAGGCACCCGCGAGGAGAAGGCGAAAGGGCCGGGACTACAAGCCCCAGCGGCCTTTGCGACTGGAAGTCCCACCCCTTCTTCCCCGGTGGCCTCCCTGATTGGTTGGGAGGCTGGGAAGGGGCGGGACATCCAGCCGCAAAGCCCGCTGGGGCTTTTAGGCAGTCAAAAGTCCCGCCCCTTCCTCACCTCCCAACCAATGAGGTAGGTCGCGGGTGGGACTTTCGGCCGGAATGGGGGTCGCGGCCCAAGAAAGGTTGGGAACTGCTGCCCTAGAGGGTTTTATAGTTGGGAACGACAGTGATTCTGTCAAAGCCTTGGTTGATACCTGGAATAACAATCTTACCAGGGCTATAGACAATATCGCTCCCAAGCATCCTTTCCAGCCTGCTTCAAATAAAAAACCATGGTACAAGGAAAATCTTCGTAAAATGAAGTGGACTGCGCAATGACTAGAGTGTCAATGGTGGAAACAACGACTTTTGCTGACAAGACACACCATATAGATTCCTATGGAGTGGCAATAGGTGCAGCAAAGAATTCTTTCTATGCTGCACGTGTTGTGTCTGCAAGGTCTCATCCAGTAGCGCTATTCAAGGTGGTTAAAGAGTTAACCCAACTGTCTCCCACTCTGAACTTGTTATTGGAACCAAATAAAGCCTGCTGTGATGCTTTTAATGAGTTTTTTGCAGATAAAATCTCTCCGATAAGAGCCAATCTGGATGTGGGCATTACAACAGAAACAATAAGAGAGGTGTCCAGTGACTCCGTGGACTATGTTTAACTGGATCCCTTTGAGTTTCTAAATACCAATGAAGTGGACATGCATCTTGGAACAGTAAGGAAGACAACATGCCCTCTCAATCCTTGCCCATCATGGTTGACCGCTCAGGGTGGGGAAACAATAAAAAGATACTATAATCTATAATCAACACATCCTTCAGGGAGTGAATATTTCCATCAAAACTGAAACAAGCAATAGTTAAACCACTTTTTAAAAAAAAAACCTCCCTGGACCCTCTGGTGAGAAATAACTATAGGCCTGTCTCCCTTTTACCATTCTTGGGCAAAGTGACTGAGAGGGCAGATGCCTTCCAGCTCCAGGCTGTCTTGGATGAAACTGATTATCTGGATTCATTTCAAACCAGCTTCAGTGCGGGATACAGGGTAGAGACTGCCATGGTCACCTTAGTCGATGATCTCTGTCTGAATATCAACAGTGGAAGTGTGACCCTGTTGGTGCTCTTGGACATCTCAGTGGCTTTCGATACCATAGACCATGGTATCCTTCTGGAATGCCTGAGGGAGTTAGGAATTGGAGGCACTGCGATCTAGTGGCTCTGTTCCTACGTCTCGGGTAGATTCCAGATGGTCAAGCTGGAGAACAGTTGCTGTTCTAAAAGAGAGCTGACATCTGGCGTCTCTCAGGGCGCCATTCTGTTCCCCATGTTGTTTAACATTTACATGAAGCCGCTGGGTTAGATCATCCGGAGACATGGGGCGCAGTGTTATCAGTATGCTGATGACAGACAAATTTATTTCTCTATGTCTCTGACTGTTACAGTGACTAATGATGGCATCTCTCTTCTGGATGCCTGCCTTTGGTCGGTAATGAGCTGGATGATGGAAAATAAACTCAAGTTGAATCCAGAGAAAACGGAGGTACTTGCGATAGGTACTCTAAGTCTGGGAATGGAGATTTGTCATCCAGTCCTGGATGGGGTCACACTTCCCCTAAAGGATGATGTTTGCAGTTTGGGAGTACTCCTGGACTTGTCCCTACAGTTGTCATCTCAAATAAATGCAACGGTCAGGAGTACTTGGTACCAACTTCAGTTAATACGCCAACTGCGTCCCTAACTGGACTAAAAGGACCTTGAAGCAGTGGTACACATACTGGTAATCTCTTGTTTAGATTTCTGTAATGGGCTCTACATGGGGCTACCCTTGTACCAAGTTTGGAAGCTTCAATTGCTTCAAAATGTGGCAGCCAGACTGGTCACTGGTACACCTAGGTCTGGACATATAACTCCTATCCTAAAATCTCTTCACTGGCTGCCAATCAGCTTCTGGGTGCAGTACAAGGTGTTGGTTATTACCTTTAAAGCCCTACATGACTCAGGCTCAAGTTACTTGCGAGAGTGCCTCTCGCTACACAATATGCCCTGCACTCTCAGAACAACCGGCAAGTATTTACTAAAATACCATAAGACCAGGTTAATGACAACTTCTCATAGTTCACTGCTATGGCCCCTAAATTGTGGAATAGCCTACCGTAGGAGAGCTGTCTTATTACCACCTTAGATGCCTTTAAGAAGGCACTTAAGATAGATCTCTTCCAGCAGGCTTACCCACCTGATCTTACATAGGAGATTATTAAAATGAAATGCTCTACTTCTGACTATGATTGTATGATTATTGGATGATTAGACAATGGTCTAGCTATTTTATTGTACTAATGTTAGCATTTTATTGACTATATTTTTATACTATATTATTTTATTGATGTAATCCCACCTCAATCAACAGGGAGAGGCGGGAAATATAAATAAAAATTATCATTATTATTATTAATGTTATATGGGAAAAATCTGTGTAAATATTTTTTACTGTGTTCTCAAACATTTGCAAAACTATAATTGATTACTCATTTGGCACAAAAGGCAAAGTTTAATTGGGACTCACACTTTTAAAAATCTGTTTCAGACACAGAATTGGGGGGGGGGCGCTAGATTGCCCAACCATACAAATGAATTTATGCCTTGTCCAAAGACTAGAGATAAAAAAAGTTTAGCTGTGAAATCTAACATTTGCTAAAACGTACAAAATTAACACTGCAATCTCATGAAAATGTTGGCAAGTGTGTGGCATGTAGGCACCTTGAAACACAGGTGGGGCTTTCCCCAAAGGTCCTACAATTTGGAATAAAATTGTGAGTTAGTTAAATCAAACAATGAGAAAAATTATCACTTTTTCAGAATCTTTATCAATACATTCAGTCTTTGACGGGCAAATGCAGAACTGCCACATAAAGAACTGATTTAATTCTGATTGCAACAGCTACATCTAAAAGAGTAAGGCTCTGGAAAACTGCAGAAGGACTAGTTCTGTGATGCTGGTTGGATAGGCTCTGGTGGACTATCATTGGTGAGAAATTGATAGCAAAGCTCACTAGTGAGAGGTTAAATAGGAAAAACAAAATTTTAAGAAACATGTTATCCATTCACATCTCATACTGGACAAAGTCCAACATTGATGCTTATAGCACTTTGGAGCTGTTTCTTCTAAACCCAAAAGTGTTGAATATATGGACTATTGAGAATAATATGTCCAAATGAAATAATAATTATGGACTTTGGTAGAAATATTCTAATCAAAAAAGGAAATAAAAGCCTTATGATGATGTAGATGAAAAATGTTAACTGCAATTTTACTCCCCCCACTTGTCCTCTTACTGGTTCCCACATGGATCCCAGCAAAAGTTCTCAACCTTCAAAATTAAGGGCTGAAACAGACAGCTGTATGGGGCAGCTTGATGCGCCTAAGTTTCCTTACACAGATGAGGAGCTTCTATGTGGTGGGGTAGAACAAAGGAAGACTGTCTGGATGCAGAGAAGACCACCTCTTATAAGCTGTGCTTACTTCTTGTTGCTCTAAACTCTTTTAAATTTAGAACTAACTAAACTATCATACTTAATCATGAACTAAAATAAGTGGCTGGAATCTTCTGCTCTAAACATTAGAACTCCCCATTTGTACAGGACTAGCATAAAGAAGTAGTTTAGCAAAAATCCAAAAGCACTAGGCTTTGGGTAAAAAGCCAGCTGGATAATATAAAATTTAAAGTTGAAGGCTTTCATGGCCGGCACCCATAGTTTTTTGTGGTTTTTTTGGGCTATGTGGCCATGTTCTAGCAGAAAGAAACTCTGCTAGAACATGGCCACATAGCCCGAAAAACCCACAAAAAACAATATAAAATTTGTTGGCTCTTTTGCAGACTCTCTCCTTTAATGAATCAATAGCTTTATTAATAATTTAATTCTGGAATTATGTTACTGCTAGAATTCCAGCTTAAGTCAATCAGTTAAGTTAAATAATAAATGTAATTAAGTTTCTCTATCCCAATTGAAAATTTCAAACTTAATCAACAATACATGTTGACTAGTTAGTTTAGACTTTGCTAAAGTGAGATTAGGAATTCTTTGTGGTTCCTTAAAAGTCTCCAGGTATTTAAGGTTGCTGAGAAATGTTTATGTTCATCTCAGAATGTTGCTTTAGGCCAGGCCTGTACAACATAGGGTCTGGGGGCTGCATGCAGCCCACCAAAGGATTTGCGGTGGCCTGTGAAGATGTGGAATAACAACAACAACAACAACAATAATTTATTTATTTATTTATTTGTATCCCGCCTCTCCTGTTTGAGGATCAAGGCAGGTAACAACAAGGAAAATTTCAAATACAAAGTCATAGAAAAAATAACAGTCCCTGAAAACCCCCACCCTTCTACCATCCCTACAAAACAATAACAATAAAAATAAAAATATGTAACTGGAATAACATCAGTTTAATGACTTCAAGGCTCCTCTCCTGAGGAGAAGGACATGCAGAGGAGGAGGAGGAAGGGCAAATGCTCACCCTGCAAGGCTCCTCCACTACTCGGCTTTCTCCTAAGGAGAGGGCTGGGCAGAGGCGGATGAGGATGGAATTAATATTAATAATATTTATTATTAATTGTTACTAATAATTAATATTAATTAATTAATATTTAATTAAAACCTATTTGTGGCCCTAAGAAGTTTAGCCTATTTCAATTTTGATCCCTTCCTACTGCCAAGTTGTGCAGGTCTGCTTTAGGCAAAATTGTTGTGGCAATTTAGGGATATGAAGTGACTTAGTGAGAAAATCCATAAATTTTATTGAAATCCTTTGGCAGGAGGCAGGTGCTGAATATCCCTCTCTTATGGTGGTGTGGCATGGAGCAAAATCCAGTTTTGGGAGAAATGGGGCCTACAAGCTCTTGTATTTACCACTGTGGGGTTTCCTTAAGGGAACTTGGAGGTGAAGATTAGTGAGATCATTCTCAGCATGAAGGCAAAGGACAAGCCTAATTTCCAAGGTGGTAGAGAAACCACACAATGGTGCATCCACATTGATTTCTCAACTGTCATCCTATGAATTCCTTCTCCAGCAGTTGACTGGGGGAACTTTTTTTGTTAACAGGCAGGATAAATGATACCTGGATCTATGTTGCATGATATACCAGCACTACTCAGCTGTATTCAATAAAGCTGTTACTTTTTTCTCTCCAAACATGACTTGTGTGTTCCTTCAGCCCCCACCCACCCCCGCCATCTGGGCCAACAATTTAACATTAGGCTGGTCTGAAAGCCTCAGATGCGTAAGCAGTAATTCATTAACAAAGGTTTAGGTATATGCCGAACTATGTGGTAATTATAATTAGGATATATTGGACGAAACCAATGCCCCAATACAATTATTTTCTTCACAATTGCAGGTAAAATGTATACTGTTCCTTCATAATCAAAACTGTTGCTTATGAGGGATTACTTGCAATAATCGAGTATTTTTAAAAGCACAATTGAACAATTATCTGTTTTAGTGTCTTTATCTTTATCTTTATCTTTTTCTTTTTGTCTTTGCTTGCAGACTATAGCAAACATGGGCACCATAGTATGGGTAGGTGTAACACATAATCCTAAAGCCCCTAAACAAAGACCGGGCTCCTTGGGTTGGTCTTCCTCAGTTTAAAGTTTTCTTACAGAGTTCGTAAACCTGGAGAAACTGAAGGCGGGTAGAACATAAGCCTGAGAACACCAGGGGCTGATATGCCTTTGTTGAGAGCATTGTGTTGAGATGTGTAATGTGGGTGGGATCCTGTGGGAAGCTGACAGTTTGTGGGAAATACATGTAGGAGGAACTGGGTTAGTAAGACCAGACTTCTAAAATATAATCTTTCTGAACCCATTTTCTCACCTCACTCCTCCCTGCCCTCCCCTCATTTCAAAATGCAGTCACTTTGATGAAAGTATTACAGGATGAGTCATGTAGTTTAAGAATTGCTAGGTTACAAATTAACTTTGAACAATTATTTTGAAGGAATGGCATTTGGAAGCAACAATAGCTCTGATGGCATATTAAAGTGCCCTGCCATTGCAGAGAGAATACTACTCTTCTTGTTGGGATTATCAATAATTTCTGTAATGTCATTTGTGATAGATAATACTTTATAAGACCAGTGGTCATGTCCTCTATTGGGACCACTCTGCTATAACATGTTCTGGAAAGAAGCTCTCCCAGAAGATTGGGGGGGGGGGGGGGGGGGGGGAGAGAGACAGAGGAAAAGCAACAAGATGTTACTCATTTACATGGGGCGTATTATGTAGATGTTTGAAGTGGCTTAAGCTATCCGAGCACTTAGTGATGGGCAAGAATTTCAAGCTGCTTGGTGTCTCCCAATCCACCTTTAAGGTCACACTACATGCCAAATATATTGCATCTATCTGTAAAACTGTCCAGTTTTTTTGAATGAATGAATCCTTCTGGGCAGAGGAGGAGGGTGGGGTGAGAGTAAGGGAAGAGAAAGGAGGAGGAGGAGGAGGAGGAGGAGGAGGAGGAGAAGAAGAAGAAGAAGAAGAAGAAGAAGAAGAAGAAGAAGAAGAAGAAATGCTACTACTACTGCTATTTCTGTACCTCTGTTGGAACCAGTCAGTGTTTCTCCAACACATTTCTGGAGTATCCAGCTATTTCCTGCAATGAGAATCTTATTACTTATGGGATCATGAGTATGCAAAATGATGCTTCAGACTAGTCATATAGAATCATCTGTGTGTGTGCCACACATGACAAAAAGTCACTGGACATATTTGTAGTATCCACTTTGGTTCCAGACTCTGGTAACAGATAATGTTATTTTCAACTCAGCCTACCCAGGCAACCAGGTAACCGCATGAAGGTACACTTGAGAAGCAACACAACTGGGAAATAAGCAGTTTGGATGTTTGCTTTTAGCCATGATATATTACATGACTAGACTTTATGGCATGAGTGATTATTTTGTGGAATGAACTTATTGCATTTTGATCCTATTCTTCTTCCACTGAGCACAGAGCAGCCTATGTGGTTTTACCTCTATATGTTCCTTACAATAGCCTATAAGGAATGTACACTATGAAATACCAAGCAATCCAGGGTTTCCAGCCAAAATCCAATTTTCAAATCCGTAAGACTGCACAGTAATATTTTGTGGCCTTGATACTATAAAGACTTTAAAAGATATCTTATTAAGTTTAACTACACTACACAATTATAGCCCTTTGATCCTACTTTAATTGTCAGAGATGTGGTGTCTTAGTGGTGAAGTCAATAGTCAATTCTGACTATCATAAGGTTGTCAGATCAAGGCCCAAGTGCTGCATGATGGGTTGAGCTCCTGATGCTAGTCCCAGCTTCTTCCAACCTAGTAATTCAAAAGTATCCAAATGCAAGTAGATAAATAGGTACCACTTCGGTGGCAAGGTAACAGTGTTCCGTGCAGCCATTCTGGCCACATGACCACTGGAGTTGTCTCTAGACAACACTGGTTCTTTGGCTTAGTAATGGAGATGAGCATCACTCCCTACAGCCGATTACAAGTAGACATTCATGTCAAGGGGAAACCGTTACCTTTACACTACACAACTATAGCCCTATGATCCTACTTTAATTGTCATTGCTCCATCCTATGGAATCCCGGGGTTTGTAGCTTAGTGAAGTACTTATAAATATTCTGCTAGAAAAGTGTAGTGTGGTAGCCCATGGAATTCCATAATATGGAACAATGGCAGTTAAAATAGAATAAAATTGAACGTATCTGCACTATAAAATTGCAGCACTTTCATATCACTTTAATTGCTCCAGCTCCATCCTATTGATTGCTATGAACCTAGACATCCTTGAGCAGGAGGATGGCATGTTCATGGGGTACTGGGCACCAGCTGTTCACCTTCTGAAGAACAAGTTAAAGACTGGAAAATAAACCTGAGTCATACAAGTCTGTTTTTCACTGTTAAAGAATGAAGCCATAAAAAACAGTTTGCACCTATTTTGAGGACAAGAATCTTCTGTCCTCTGGCTATACCCTCTCCAAAATGGTCCAGTAGCAGACATATGAGGACACCAAAATAAACAGGTGAAGTTAGAAAAGAATATAAGCACTTCAAGTGGGTATTCAGACCACAGGGAATGCAGAAGTATATAAACTAACATTCTGCTTTCATCCTAGCAATAGCTCACCCAGATGCAACAGTGAATTATATAACTTTTTCCCACAACTACATTAGTGATGCAGTTTCCCAGAGAAAAAAGAGCTCTTTGAAAGAAGAAACCTCAATATATCTGAAACATGCAGCATGGAAGTGTCGTCTCCCTTTGAGACTTTCCATGGATTTTCCATGTCTTTTCTAAACACAACACAGGCATGTCATCCAGTATGGTAGTTAAATGTCTCTTTAATACTGGTGAGAATATCATGACTGATAAAAAATACACAAAATATCTGATAACATGCTTAAGAACCTGGGTCTTTTGAGACAGAACTAAGTTCTTGTGGAAGGCAAGTTTTAGCTTCAGTAGAGGACTCTATTACACTGTCTTTTTAAAGCTATACACTGATTTCTGAGAATTGTTCTTGGAGAGTATTATCGACAGGAGGTGAGGGAAGCAGTGGTGTCACAAGGGTTGGCGTCAACTGGTGCAGTAACTCATAGTGTCACCCTCCATTGACCTCCTCCCATAAAATACCCATACAGAATCCTTAGCCATTTCTTTTCAACTAATGTTACTCATAAATCATAATTCCTGTATATCAATGGCAATAGTTGTGATACAAAGAACAAGCAAAATTAAAATTATACCTTTAAATTACAAAATCATATATACAGCTTAAAGGCATTTACATGTACATTGTTTCATGTGGTCAAAATGAAAATTTGGTAAGATGTGATGTTTTTAAGGAAAAATGAAAAAGAATTTTATTTTTTAAAACATTAAATTAAAATATCAAAATGTTAAAATTTATTTTTTAAAAACTAGGGCCTCTCCTTTATCTCCCCACTGAGCCTCACCCACTCACACATATCTTCAGTATTTTCAAGGGATGCAGGAAAACACCACAGCCCATTTCTGCCCAAATGTAGATGTTTAGGGACCTCTCCTTAGGCTGCACGCCCTTATGATGCCCCTGGGATGTAGAATGGGCCTAGATATTGTTGGTGGGGATGGGGGTAAGCCTAGTTATAGTATATTTATAAATTAATGTTTTTGTTTCCTGAATCCTTCCTGTGTTCTTGTGCAATTCTTGTTTACCTCCCACATTCTCTTTCAGTGGGTGGGTTTTCCATAATCCATGTAGCTGTCTCCTTCTTCCCCAAGCTGAAAACAGGGATAGTAAAGTGATGGATGGGATTTTCCACCTGCATATTGGAATGGTTATTAGTGTAGTAATTCAAATGTCAAATAAGAATTAACATAAGTGGAATAAACATCCCCCTTTATTGCACATACTCAGCAAAAACATAATTAACTTGCATTTTCTTAGCTATTTTAGTATAAACATAACATAGTGGTGTGCAGTGGCATAGTGGTTAAGACACCAATTCTGACAATCAGAAGATTGGAAGGTTGGCAGTTCAAGGCCTAAGTGCCGAATGATGGGTTGAGCTCCTGTCACTAACCCCAGCTTCTGCCAACCTAGCAGTTCAAAAGCATTCAAATGCACGTAGATAGATAGATGTCACTTTGGTAACAGTATTCAATGCAATCATGCTGGCCATGTGACCACCAGATTCGTCTTCAGACAACACAGACAACACTGGCTCTTCGGCTTAGTAATGGAAATGAGCACCACTCCCTACAGTTGGTTATGAGTAGACATTCATGTCAAGGGACTACCATTACCTTTACCTACTTTACCACTAATTTTCCTGCCTGTGGTGATGCCACTCTCTTATTTCTTGGTGGCTCTGCTTTGGCTACAGTACTGGTAGCATTCACTCTCACTTGGGAGTGGTACAGTCTCCAATGATGATAGATATTTGCATGTACAAGTTGACATTTGAGTGGCATACACTCTGTATAATTTTTTTATGAACACATATTCAGGAAAGCATGCATTACCAGGCCATGCATAGTCTGTTCTAATAAAAACTTCATAGACTACAAACTGGTTAATCTAAATGGCTGTAGGGGAGGGGGCATACAGAATGATTAACAAACAAGAATATGGATAAACTGGGAGGTTTTATGTTGATATGAACTCATGTAAATAGGTCTGATAATGTCATTTTACTATGTTAGTCACTGATGATCAATATGCTGTGTTCAGAGTAGAACATACTATACTGAACCGGTGATGTTTGGCTAATACAGTGGAAGAGTCTACTAGAATACATATTTTTTAGACCATTCACATGGTTGTCCCTTTGAGGTTTTTCAAGGGGTCCCTTCACACTACACAGTTATAGCACTTGTGATTCTACTTTAACTGCCATGGCTGCATCCTAGGGAATTGTGGGGTTTGTAGTTTGGTGAGGTAATAGAGAGGTGTCTGGCTGAGAATTATAAGCACTTAAACTTCAGGATTCCATAGGATGGTTCCCTGGCATTTAAAGTAGAATTTCAGTGCTATATGAACGTAATGTGAAAGGACCCAAAGTAAATTATAAGCTACCAATCAATCTGAGTTGTGAAATGCTCCCCTCCTTGGGCAGTCTCACATTGGCCTAATTTTGACAAGTTAAAATTTGACTCTTGACCCAAACATGTGGGGTCTAATGGCCCTAGCTAGTCTCTGAACTTTTGGATGGTGGGCTTTTGTCCTCTGCTTTTATTCTGCTGAAATCTCTTGAATTGTTTATAATAGCTTTAACTTGTGCTTGCTGTCTGAACCTTGCCCTGAAATCTCCAAATATAAATGTATGCATGAATGAAAGATGATGACCTTAATTTTAGCCAAGAATCACTTATGTATCCATCCTGGAAATTGTTTTCAAGCTACAGGATATGTGACTTTACCCTGGCCTCATGCTCAGAGTCAGAGGAGGATGAACCAGCTGATCCATGGCTGCTGTACCACTGTCTGAGGAACAGAGCCATATTTCTGAAATGGACCTGTGGAAGAATGACACGCCGGACCATCGCCGCTGCTGCCGCTGCCAGGACTGCGCCCTTTTGCCGGGCGGCCTCCTCCCGGGGTGTCGGAGGTGCGCTTCTGCGCACCGCCCCGGGAGTGCCGCCCACGGACTAAGGAGCACCGCTGCTGCGTACCTGCGCAGTTGCGCAGTTTTATTGGGTGTGGGAGGCTGTGTTTTAGCCTGGGAGCAGAGGATGCCTGTAGTGGCTAACCTCTGCTCCTTTATTAGCCATAGAGGGGTGGGGGGAGGATAGGGATGCGGGGGATGCCTGGGCTGGGGATAACATCTTGGTGGGCGGAGCTCCAATTGAGGTTGTGTGGGGCAGGGGGAGGTATGGCGGTGGGAGAAGGGACTGCCGTTCCAGGGGAAGGCGTGATCGATGCATCATATCTATCTCGCCTTCCTGTCCCCCTCCCAGCCTGAAGGACCTGAGGGTCTCTCCAACCGTGCCACAAACCCTGTCGCTGCTCCTGTGCAATGCCAGGTCTCTTAATAACAAGACCCACATCCTCCAGGATCTGTTGGAGGACTCTAAGTGTGACCTGGCTTGCATTACCGAGACCTGGCTGGGGCCTGAAGGGGATGCTGTGTGGGCTCAGGCCCTGCCTGCTGGGTACTCGGTGAAGGACCAGCGCAGGTTAGGTGGGCGGGGGGTGTGTGGCCTTGGTACATAGGAACACCGTGTCCCTCTCCAGGAACCACATCCGACAGACCTCCTATATTGAGTGTATCTACCTGACCCTAAAGGCTAGGGACAGTCTAGGGATTCTGTTAGTGTATTGGCCACCCCGTGCATTAGCGGACTCCCTTAATGAGCTGACACAGCTGGTCGCTGAGCTGATGTTGGAGACGCCCAGGCTTCTTGTCCTGGGTGACTTCAACATCTCCCTCACGGCCAGCCATGTTCCATCTGGTGCGGCTCGGGAATTCATGGAGACCATGGCGGCCATGGGCCTGTCCCAGCTGATACAGGGTCCTACGCACTGTGCGGGTAATACTCTCGATTTGGTCTTCTGCTCGGAGGCGGAGAATCCGTGGGTGGAAATAGCTAATGTTTCCCCCCTGTCATGGACGGATCATTTCCTGGTAGAGGTGAAAATCAAGGTCTCTACCCAGATCCCCCCCGGGGGTGGTGGACCTGTTAGGATGGTCCACCCTCGAAGGCTGATGGAACCTGAGAGGTTCCAAGAAGCCTTAGAGGGGTTCACGGTTGGTATCGACGGCGACTCTGTTGATGCCCTCACCGGTATTTGGAATACCGGTCTTTCTAGGGCTATACACAGTATCGCTCCCAAGCGCCCTCTCAGGCCTGCTTCCAAACGTAAGCCCTGGTATACGGAAGATCTCCGGGCGAGGAAGCGGGTTCTGCGACGGCTAGAGTACCGTTGGCGGAAACACCTTTGCTTAGACGACAAGGCTCTCCTAGACCAACTGTTAGAGGACTACGGAGAGGCAATACGGGCAACAAAGAACTCGTTCTATGGTGCTCGTATTGCGTCCGCTGAGTCGCGTCCGGCAGAGTTGTTCAGGGTGGTCAGGGAGCTAACTGATCCCTGTCCCTCGTGGTTAGCAGCCCAGGGGGGACCGGTGGTAACATCATTGTTACACCGGATAATTAATACATCCTTGAGGGATGGGCTATTTCCATCGGATCTTAAATTGGCCATTGTAAAACCGATCCTAAAAAAGCCCTCCCTCGACCCCCTGGTACATAATAATTATCGGCCTGTTTCGCTGCTACCATTTCTGGGAAAGGTGATCGAGAGGGCGGTTGCGATCCAGCTTCAGGCGGTCTTGGATGAAACGGATTATCTGGACCCATTTCAAACTGGCTTCCGGGCGGGTTACGGGGTTGAGACGGCCATGGTCGCCTTGGTCGATGATCTCCGTCTGAGCATCGACAGGGGAAGCGTGTCCCTGCTGGTGCTCTTGGACATCTCAGCGGCTTTCGATACCATAGACCATGGTATCCTTCTGGGGCGCCTGACAGAGGTGGGAATCGGGGGCACTGCGCTCCAGTGGTTCCGCTCCTACCTCTCCGGGAGGTCCCAGATGGTGCAGCTGGGAGACGTGTGCTCCGACGAGAGACCCCTTAAAACCGGGGTCCCTCAAGGGGCCATTCTGTCTCCCATGCTATTTAACATTTACATGAAACCGCTGGGAGAGATCATCCGGAGACATGGGGCACGGGGTTATCAGTACGCTGATGACAGACAAATTTATTTCTCTATGTCTCCGACTGGTGCAGTGACTGGGGATGGCGTCTCTCCTCTCGTGGCCTGTCTAGAGTCAGTAATGGGCTGGATGAGGGAAAACCGACTCAAAAACCTTCTGTTCTCTCTATACACACTGTCTCTAGGTAAACTCATCAGTTCTTTTGGTTTCTCCTATCATTTGTATGCCGACGACACTCAGCTGTATCTCTCCACCCCTGACCTTTCGACGGGGCTTGAACAGCAAGTTTCTTCTTGTCTGACTGCCATCTCTCAGTGGATGCGGCTTCGGCGCTTGAAGCTCAACATGTCTAAGACTGAGCTTCTCGTCCTTCCACCTAAACCCACCCTTCATTATTCCTTTTCTGTTTCTGTCGACGACACTTCTATTCAACCGGTTCATCAAGCCTGCAGTCTTGGCTTCATTTTTGACTCTTCTCTGTCATTTATTCCCCAGATCCAGGCCACCGCAAAGACCTGTAGATTCTTTCTCCACAACATTGCCAAGATCCGTCCATTCCTCTCAATCTCTACTGCCAAGACTCTAGTCCATGCCCTAGTGGTTTCGCGACTAGATTATTGTAACCTCCTTCTAACAGGGCTTCCTCTTTCACACCTCCATCCTTTAATATCTGTCCAGTATTCAGCTGCCCGTATTGTCACATCCGCTCGCCGCTTTGACCATGTTTCTCCTCTTTTATCCTCCCTTCATTGGCATCCGGTGCAAGCTTTTGTTACTGACTTTCAAAGCCCTCCATGGGTTGGCCCCTCCTTACTTATCTGACCTTCTTTCTCCTTACATTCCTACTCGCACCCTCCGCTCTGGTAGTCAG
The DNA here is from genome assembly GCF_019175285.1 of Sceloporus undulatus. NCBI lineage: Eukaryota > Metazoa > Chordata > Lepidosauria > Squamata > Phrynosomatidae > Sceloporus > Sceloporus undulatus. The sequence continues at coordinate 73,482,315 of NC_056524.1, forward strand.
GGTCTCCTGTCACAATGTAGGACTACCACTGCCCCCTCCCGAATTCGTCCCTTCTCGCTTGCTGCCCCTTACTCCTGGAACCTTCTTCCCCCACATGCACACCTCATCACTTCTCTGCCCAGTTTCAAAACTGAATTAAAGACTATATTGTTTAGAGAAGCATTCCCAGAGGTGAGCCCCTCTCTGACCCAGGAAGCCTCCTTCTAACCATCCATCAAGAAGCCAAGCCCTTCCTCCAGTCCATCTGCCTTGGTCCAGGCCTCGGAGGTGGAAAAGATCTGCTGGACCTGATCCTATTCCCCACCACCACTCCCTTCTCCTTTTGTGTCGTGTCTTTTAGATTGTAAGCCTGAGGGCAGGGAACTGTCTGACTAAAAAATTGATGTACAGCGCTGTGTAAACTTACAGCGCTTTTTAAATAAAGGTTAATAATAATAATAATAATAATAATAATAATAATAATAATAATAATTTGAATCCAGAGAAAACGGAGGTACTAGTGATAGGTTCTCCTGGTCCAGGAATGGCGGTGGTTCCACCTGTCCTGAACGGGGTCACGCTCCCTGTGAAGGACTCCGTGCGCAGTCTGGGGGTGCTTCTTGACTCCTCGCTTCACCTGACCGCTCAGGTGAATGCGACGGTCAAGAGCACCTGTTATCAGCTTCGGTTGATTCGCCAGCTGCGTCCATACCTGGCCCAGAGGGACCTAGAAACTGTTGTACATGCTCTGGTAACTTCGAGACTGGATTTCTGCAATGTACTCTACATGAGGCAACCCTTATACCAAACTCGGAAGCTGCAAATGGTGCAGAACATGGCAGCCCGGCTGGTCACTGGTGCTCCCAGGACCAGCCATATAACACCGGTTTTAAAAGATCTCCATTGGCTGCCCATTCGCTTCCAAGCTCAATATAAGGTGTTGGTAATTACCTATAAAGCCCTAAATGGCTTGGGCCCAGGATACCTAAAGGACCGCCTCTCCCCGTACATTCCGCCTCGCACCCTCAGAACGTCTGGGCAGCAGCTACTGAAGGTGCCTGGGGCCAGATTAGTCTCCACTACTCGGAGGACGTTTTCTATAGCTGCCCCAGCCCTTTGGAATGCGCTGCCCACAGAGCTCCCCTCGTCTACTACCCTGGCCCAATTTAGGAAGAATCTTAAAACCTTCCTATTCCATCAGGCATTCCCCGAATAAATATCCTGTGGGCCTCCCTCCTCTTCCGTGGCCGAGAGGTTGGGCTATGGGGCTTTTTACTTGTTGGTTTGATTTATTTATGTATTTATGTGTTTTATTATGTATGTATTTTAACTTGTTGTGAGCCGCCCTGATCGTAGGAAGGGCGGCATATAAATAAAAAATTTATTATTATTTATTTATTGTTCTTCTTCCATTTTAAATGGCCATTTAAAGGGCATGATTCAGTAGCTAGAGTAACTTAATTTATAGATCTGGGATTAATAGGGAGTACATCCAGACCACTTGTTTTCACGTTGATTTCTTCTTCCAATGGGGCAAATTCAACCTGCTGTTGAATTTCCCAAACATCACCAGAAGAGGCAACTCTCCAGTCTGCTGTTTTTTGTGTAGATCAGGAGTGTTTCATCCTCTTATTATGAATCCCTAGGATTGACAAGTGGCTCTGCCTCCCTCTAAAATGGTTTGAAAGGCCAAACTCCTCTTCATGTTTCTTTCTTTGTTTGTTGTCTTTTGCTGTTGACTAGTGGCAAGGAAAAATAATAGCTCATTTTATTTGACTGGTAATAAAATGCATTAGTTGTTTTGACATTGTTTATTTGTTATAAAACTCATCTGATTTGTCTTTAATATGAATAGATTATATTGTTGCTGTTGTTTTTGTCTTTTTGTTGTGAGACATTTTGAGTACATTGCATATGGAAAAGCAGATAAAAAGTTATTATTGACAACAGCTATAGGGAAAAGTGCAAATGCATGGGCATGGTGAATCACTGGCTAGTTTTACAATATGTCTACAGTCTAATATGCAGGGTAACAACTTGCTTTCATACATATGCAATGCCTGAATCTCATGCACCATTCCTGTGACTATTAAATGTGTCTATCTGTCTCTAATAGACCAGGCATTTGAAGAATTCACAAAAAGTAATAAATATTTGTTTACCGCTATTAGAAATTATTAGCTGAGACTGCTGTTCACTTAATGTGGGCAATTCAGAAGATCCTGTAAATTAGTTCTGGTTTCTAATTAGTAGATTGCTGGGGTGTTTAAGGAGGCAGCCCTTGAGTCACATAAATAAAATATCAAACAAGAACCATTCTAGTGTGAATGTAAGTTTAATTCCAAACTGAAAACTCAAGATTTTTGGTACAGACAGTTTTTATAGTATTAGCAACACCCACGGATTTGCTATGCTACCAGAAAGCCAACATTTCCAAATTAATTATGTTGGAAAGAGAGGTTGAATTCCATATGATTTGGAAAACAGTGGTAGGTCATAACTTTTATGGAACACTGTGTAATAAAACTCAGCAGCCCAAAGAAAGAGGGGTGCACCCATCTGCAAATAGTTAAACCCTTTGCCCCTACCAAGTAGGCCAGGGGCTGCATAACATTCCATGTCTGTAATTGGCTGATGGCGATACAGGGATTAGTGAATCCCAGGAAAGTCCAGGTGGACTTCTTGCACTGTGCTAAATCCTGCAGCTGCCTAAACCTACAGGGTAGCAGATCCAAATCCACCTTACCAAGTCTGCCCAAAGTAAACTTCTGCCAAATTATGGTGATGTGCATTCTCCCCATTTACTGTCATACTAGCCAACTGTGACAAAATAGCACATCAGTCTGAAAATGGGTCTTATGAATAGTTATGTAAAGAACTGTGTTGTGAGGGTTAAATGTTCTCCCACCCTTTGTAAAGCAAGTTCCTGTTTTAAGAGCCATAACCATACACTTCAGGCGAAAGTATAAAACAGGGGTGAGAACCATTTGCCCTCTTGGATGTTGATGTGCTGTGAACTCTAGGGGCTCTTGTTGGCATGGCTGACCACAAGGAATAATAACCTCTTGGTATGGAGGTTGACTGATGTGTACTGTTCAGGTGGAAGCTAAACCTGTTCTATGCTCTGTGTGGTGTAGTACTTTGAGTGCTGAACTACAGCTCTGGCCACCACTGTATTTAGCAGCACAGTGCTACAGGGAAACCAAAGGTTTATATTAGCATGCTTGGGAGAAACTCCCCACTGTGCCAAAGTGTGCAAATATCATTAAGGAATCTCCCTCCAAAGGGAACAACAATATCCCACTCCTATTGCCTGGTAGCTATTGACAGCTCATTTAAGGGACATCCTTTTAAAAACAGTTTAAAAGCAATTGTGTTTCATTATTACAGCTTATTTACATGTGTTTCAATATTGCACTGTATTGATTCTATATCTGTATTTTTTTTAAAAAAAATCATGGTTTAAAGAAAATAATGTGAGCTGACTTGCATTCTGGGAGAAAGATGGCATATGAATCAGACCAGCATCCCAGTGAGATATAAGCATGCTCTGTAGACAGAGAATGCTGAATTGTTTTATACAGAAATCTGGGGAGAGAAAGAATGAAATAAAGAGCAAAGGGGCTGGAACACTGAACAGAAGCACACCACACTGCAACATTGTGCTGCAGGTCCAACTTGTACTGAGTAAAATTTGGTGGCCATATCATTTCCCTGGCTTTCCCACATGTTTGATGACTGGAGGCTGAGAAAGTGCATCAGACCATAGCCTGGACCTAATTAACAGCCAAGAGCTAGAATTTTTTAAATTCCTGGGATTTCAAGATAAAGAGGGAAAGTGCTCTTAATGGTGCCAGAACACAGTGCCAAATAAATCACGAGAACCTTTATTCCTCCCCCCCCCCATTTGTTAATAGGAAGAGAAAGGTCAAAGGCATCTCTTGGAGTGGAAGGAGAGGCGGTAAGTTTTGGAAGGCAGCAAAGAGGTACTGCAACAAATCTATTGCTACAGCAGACCATTAATCTGTTCTTTTGCCAGAATTCATCCGGCCCATTTTATTCAGTACCAATCTGAAAAGATAGCTGTGTTGATTAGACTCAGCTGTAAATTGTTCTGATTTGATGTAAAACAAGTTAGGAAAGGCCACATGTTATTGGGAAGAGAAATAAACCCCCCTTTTTAATGATGTGGCAGGCAACAGTGTTAGATCTCCCCTAATGATCTTCTCACCAAACAATGTACTACATACAGTGGGCCCTTCTCATTCACTGGGGTTAGGGATGTGAGGCTACCATGAAAGTGGAAAAACCACAAATAAAAAACCACCAATTTTTTTTAACCTGAAGGAATCTCTGGGTGCTCCAGTGCCCTTCTATGGTCAAGATACACTGGATGTTGACTGTTTAATTGTGGTGAAGGACTTACAAATGGCTTGAGAAGTGTTCTCTGTAGAAATCTCTTTAGTCTTTCATTGCAATAACTGGTGAAAGATGGCCATAGAGTCATGCTGGAGGACCTAGTAATTCCTAGAAAGCTCATACTAATCAAAACCACAAATAACCAAATCCTCAAAAGTCAAAGCCGCAAATGTGGAAGGCCAACTGCACTGTGATAGTTTCTTGCTGAGCGAGAAGCCATGGTCTAAATCCAATGTGGTACTTACAGTAGAGCTGAGAATCCAGATTCTGCTCTTGACTGAGCGCATGTTGAACTCTGGATAGTTCCAACTGTGTGTCGTGTGGAACACAGTTAGAATCTTCTGTCTGCTTGGAACCTTCAATTTTACATACACTCATGTAGTTTAATACTATTACATCTTTAGTATTGTAGTTCACACTCAAGCTCTTCAGCAGAGAATTCTAAGTACCTCACCTATCAACATAGCTTTGTCCTAGGATATGACAGTTACAGTGGTATCAAACTGCTATCACTGTGTAGTTAATACACAGTGGTTGAAGGGAGATATGCACAACATATCTCCCTTCAACCTTTGCGTGCTCAACAAAGAAAATTTGCCAGTGGGGTTAGAATGCTGGGAGTGGAGTCAGAATGCTTTAGCGGCAGCTTCTATGTCAGAGGGGTGATTAACCTACTCTGGCTTTTAATCCAAACTGTAAAAGAGCTATCCAATAGGAAGAACCTGGAAACAAGGTCCAGCAACTTGAATAGATCCTTTACAGTTCAGACTAAAATCCAGAGTGGACTCACTGTCCCACCGAAATGGAGATCCCCAGCTCCCACTAGTGTACATGGTTCTGTTCCCATTCTCTTGCATTCTTTGTTTTATTACATTGACACAAGGACACTGATTTCATGAAATGACAGGATAGCCTCCAATGAAAAAGATACTCACATACTGGAGCCACAGAGTGACCATTTATGTATGTAACTATGAATGTGTCCATAGTTCTGTAAATGCATGTTAAAACTCAGGAATAGCTATATTATCTTCCCTTTCTATCTCCTGGCTCAGATGATACTATGTGAATAGTTTTTACATCATGAGACCAAGTGGAAAATCTGTTTGTTAATAAAAAACAAGAATGAAATGTTCTGCATTTAGGGGCTAAACAGCTCATTCGTCTGCTTAGAAATTAAGAGAAGATGAGGGAGTATGGGTAAAATTCTGAAAACTCCAGATGGCCTTTTAAAGTCTCCAATGAAGAGCTGAAAGAGTGGGTTGTGAGAGAGAGGGTAGGAGGCCTTTCTCCTACATCCTTTCTCTCCAAATAAAACAAATAATTCTGTATGAGTAATTTTAAAAGATGATACACACATATTTTTTAAAGAACAGAATTACAAATTGTAATAATTAGTCCAATAAATGCTATATATATATATATATATATATATATATATATATATATATACACACAGTATATATATATAAGCTCTTTTAAAGTAGACTGTGGCTACACTGCAGAATTAATGCGGTTTCACACCGTTTTAACTGTCATGGCTCCATCCTATGGAAAACTGGGATTTGTAGTTTGTTGTTGCACCAGAGCTCTCTAAAAGAGAAGGCTGGATGTCTCACAAAACTGCAAATCACAGAATTCCATAGCATTGATCCATGGTAGCTAAAGCAGTGTCAAACTGCATTAATTCTGCAATGTAGATACAGCCCTAGACATTATTCCTGGCTTAGAAAAAATGACTCTTTTGAGCAACAGCTCTTAGTCACTGTAGCCATGGGAACTGGGGAGAATGAAGGAGTTGTTCAAAAAGCAACTTTTCCTGAACTCTGAGAATAGACTCCCTCCTAAGTCCAATTGTAGAATCACACAATCAAAGTTGGAAGAGGCTACAAATGCTATCTAATCCTACTCCCTAGCATGCAAGGAAAGCTTTCCTGAAAAGTGGCCATCCAACTTCTGTTTAAAGGCTTCCACAGAAGGAGAGCCTGGACCATCCCCTGCAGCAATGTATCCCACTACTGAACAGTTCTTACAGTAACAGTTCTTCCTAATGTGGAATCTAAATCGCTACCATGTCAGTCTTCTCCAAGCTAAACATACCCAGCTCCTTAAATTGTTCCTCAGAAGGCTTGGTTTCCAAACCTTTGATCATATTTACCATCCTTCCATGGATATGTTCCAGCTTGTCAATACCCTTCTTGAACAATGATGTCCAAAACTATATACAGTATTCTAGTTCAGCTCTGATCAAAACAGCTTTCTTACTTCCCTTGATATGGACACTGCTCTCCTGTTAATGCAGCCTAGAACTGCATTGGCTTTGGTTGGGTGTTGCATTATACTGATTCATGTTTAGTTTGTGGTTTATTAAGACCCTTGGATCCTTTTCACATGTTATCAAACCAGATCCTATCCATCCTATATTTGTGCATTCCATTTTTCTGCACTTAATGTAGTACCTTATATTTGTCGCTGTTGGAATTCATTTTGTTAGTTGTGTCAGCAAAAGCCAAAATTCTGGCAGCAGAATCAATCATTGGCAGTACTCTTACACAGCAACTCAGGAGGTGTGTGGGTTGCATCTTGTAGTTTGCCACAGTTGCCTCTCATGAGCATGTGGGTGAAGTAATAAAGCACCTGGATACGTTAAGGGGGAAAAAAGACCAATCCATCCAGGATTGTATTCATCACTTTGAAGTGGGCAAAGACATCCGTCTTTGGGATATTTGAGCTGGACTGTTAATCCTTGTGGTGGTCTTTATCTGGATAAGCTTGGCTTCTGGCATGCTTGAGTTACAAGTCTTCTCCATAGCAGGAGTAAGAGTGACGGAATGACTCCTTGCCATTGATAACAACAGCCAGGAATGGGTACTTCTGATAAAGGTTCTTTTATGAGACAATAGAAGATCAGGACTAGGTAGAAACATCTTTGCTTGTCTTGGGCACACCCTCTTCTCTATCTGGATTTGGTCCTGAAAGATCAAGGCAAAATGAGGTACATGGATGGTAAATTGTAAGGAAGCACAATCTGTGATATCCTACAACATCATTCTTGATCATAGAGTACAGCTGTTGAGACAGGCACCTCGTTCTTCATTTACTAGCTTTCTGGAGTTTGAGTCAACTTGTGTGGAGTACTCCCCCCCCCCCCCGCAGTTCCCCTGGATGCTGGTGTTTTTTTAGCATAGGTCAACCACTGTATCCTACCTTCAGTTTGTTGCAGCAATAACACCAAAAAGTCTTCTTGAAGGTTATTATATTTATTAGAGCAGGTTTTGTGGACTGCCCTACTGGATGTACACACTTGGGGCAGGGTGGGGTCACCTGATGTGGACTATAATCCCATGCCACACTAGTGATGCCATTGCTATGGAGTGGAGTTTGACCAAAATGTATGGTTGGTAAATGGTCAGAAAGGCACATACAATGGTCAAAAAGGCACAGTCCAAAATATATCAGAGATGGACGGAGCTGGAAGAAATCTAAATCCTGATGTAGTCAGGCCATTATGTGACTGAGATTACTGATCCACGTGTAGCTCTTCCTGTGCCATTTCATGAAAACCCTATAATTAGATAGGCAACTTAAGGCCTCTTGGATAGCAAATATATGATAACTTAAAAAAAACAAACACCCAAGTTTGGAAAATTTAACTTTTCAACTACAAACCTCAGAATTTCTGATGAATGGGGGATCCTGGGAGATGTAGTAACAACCTCTACCCCCTGCTCCCATAAGCTCTGCTTTTCACTAAACTGCAACTCTGTCAGCAGTTGCCTTCGAGTGGCTGAAATCCATGATACATGTGGTGAGATGGAGTGGCTGGGAAGTGAAAGGAGCATGACATGGGCCTGGCTGCTGAAAGATTTTAAAATCCCCACCATGCCTTATGTGGTTATGGTGCTGCTTTCTGGGGATGGAAAGCTAAATTCCATTCCAGTCTTTCCTGCCTCTCACTTTTCCAGCCAAAATTCCAAATTCCAAACAATTACAACAAAGTACTGTATTTCTCCTTCTCTTCTTCTTCCCTCGTCCCCCCCTCGGTTATTATTATTGCTGTTTATTTATTTTATTAAAATATTTCCCACCTTGTACCTAAAGATCCTAGGGCAACATACAATGAAATCAATTTAACTAATCTAAAACAATTTATAACAGTGTATCAATTATTATTGTTGCTGTTTTTGCTTTCAAATAAATCTATTAACTATATGTAGGTTATATGATACACATAGAGATTATGACCATCAGCTTGCTCATCTTGTCAGAAAATTTTATATAAAAATATAAAATAAGACGTTTTGGCATTGAAGTGGCAGCTTCAGCCACAAGTACAGATAAGAGTGTCTTCAAATGTTGGACTTACAAACCACAGGAAGGAAAAACAATTTGACAATGATCACCTTTACCTAACAACTAAATAAATCCTGCTGATAAACAGCATAGCTTGTTTTAACTTCTTTTTAAAACACTGACATCATGTTTCAATTAATCAATTACTGTTACTATGTAATTACAATTACATCTTATTTCTTCTTTGGAGTTTTTCTTTTACTACTTGTGTAGAGAAGCTCTGCTAGAGTTTGTTGTTGTTGTTATATGCCAGAAGTAGTACTGTCTCATTTATTATTCTATATTTTTATATAATGTGCAAATTGATTATTGTATTCCTTTGGCTTATTCTTTTGATTTATATCTGTTTTCCTCCAATTAGTTCAAACTGGTGTAATACACTCATTTTATCCTTACAGCAACCCTGTGAGATGACTCAGGCTCTGAGTGAATGTAAATGGCCCAAGTTCCACAGTGAGTTTTGTGGTTTTACCACGTCCACCCAGTCTAGTACTCTTAATCATCACATTACCTTATAGGAATCACTTTCTGCATCTTTCTATGTAGGGACTTAAATCATTGCAGTGATTTCCTACTGCACTGGCTTTCCTACCTCATGGCACCATTTTTCCTTATCAGTGCATTTACCTTCCCCAAAGCTTAAGAAAGCTGCTACTTTAAAGCTACTCACTGTGCTACTAACATTTTCTGGGCTGACAATGTTGGCGCTGCAGCAAGATTTGAACACTTTTGGGAAGTTTCTAGGTTTGATATGGAAGCCTTAGCACAGCTGGATCACTGGAGACCTTTGATGAGGAAAGTCTTCTTTGCTAGCTGTGTAACGAAACAGGTGGCTGTATACCAGGGATGGGCCCAGTGTGACCCATGGCCTGCATGCAGACTTTGTTGTTGTTGTTGTTGTTGTTGTTGTTGTTGTTAGCTGCCTTTGAGTTGGCCCTGATTGATGGCGATCCTGTGGGTGAGACCTCTCCGAGATACTCCAGGACATTTTTTTTAAATTCTCGGATGCCTGGTAGCATTCCCTGCCCTGGATGTTCACAAATTTTTAAACATTAAAAAATTGCTACTTCTTCTTCTGGAAGCCTTTGGAAGAAGTTTGGTTATTTTTTGTTTTTGTTTTGTTTTTTGCTATAAAATAAGGTGTGCCCTTGGGTGTTGTTATGAAGTTCCTCTTCAAATGACAAATATACCTCTGCTCTGAGTGCTTTTAGGTTTTTTTCTTGGGGGGAAGGAGTGGACTGGTATGACCCATGGTGGATTCTAATGCCCAGGAATTGATCCTCTGAACTTGCCCTGTTCAGGTGTAGACTGAATGATCTGACTAACACCTTGGGACTGACACTGTTGTCACCTAGTGATTGGTGCCATTGCTTTCCATCCAAGTGATGGGCAAGGGTTGTCAGTGAGTGACATCATAACTAGTGGATGATGATAGCATTGCCCATGATGCTGTGCTGGGAGGAGGAACTTATGTTTCTGAAGTGATGGTGATGGTTGAGTGCACAACTGATGGAGCCCTGGTGGCACAGTGGTTAAATGCCTGTACTGCAGCCATTCACTCAAAACCACAAGGTTGCGAGTTCAAGACCAACAAAAGGGCCCAAGCTTGACTCAGGCTTGCATCCTTCCGAGGTCGCTAAAATGAGTACCCAGACTGTTGGGGGCAAATTAGCTTACCTGCTAATTAGCTTACTTGCTGTTCACCGCTATGATCTTTGGAATAGCGGTATATAAATAAAAAACAAACAAACAAACAAAAACCAAAATGTATCTTGTGGTTTGGTTCCAGAACCTCCGGTGGATACCCAAATCCATGGATGTTCAAGTCCCATTAAATACAGTGGCTTATAAAATGATGTTCCATATATAAAATGGCAAAAATCAAGGTTTGCTTTTCAGAATTTATATTTTTTTTTGAATATTTTCATGAAATATTGGATGCATGAAGCCATGGATAAAGAATCTGTGGATATGGAAGGCTGACTGTACTATTGAACAACCATTCAGCACAATAAGATTGTAGGGTTGTTCTGTTAGGACTTTATCACATGGGGGACTTATGTGCTTCCATCCTGAAAATTGTTAAAGTGTTGGCATCCCAGAAAAGCTAATGCTTATCACACAGAGAGCACAACAACAGGTAAAAAGCACATTACTTATGCAAGAAAGTGGGTAGAAAGTGAATTTGGATTTCAGACAGATGAGGACAAATCTTGTTGATAGCTTAGAAATAACTTTTTTGTACATGCTCAGAACTGTTATTTCCACTAGTGCATACATACACATGCTCCAGAGAGGGAAGGGAAACAGGGAAGAAAATCCTCTTTACCCCAGAAGTTGTTTCAGAGGAAGGAAGGCTGATGTTTCCCTTTGCAAACTCCCATAACCCCCCCCCACACACACACACACTAGAGAGAAAGAGGAGGTGGCTGGTCCATAAACCTGCCTGATTTCAGCGAGGGTTGAACCTCCCAGATGACCTCCTTTTCCAAGACATATTCTCCCTCCTGTACAGGAGGAATTCCAAAATGTCCTCTCTCTGCCTTCTCCCACCAGCTGTTCCCTTGGCTGCAGGAGCAAGAGACCAGCCCCGCGAGGGAAAGAGGTGTTTGTGTTGTGTGTATGTCCCTTTAAAAACAACACTGCCTCCCTCTTCTTGGCACAGCAAAGGAACCATGGGAAATCTGACAACAGGGAGAATCTGACACATGGTTTTCAGACTGCTGCAATTATGCAAAGAAAGTAAATTTGTGAACAAACTTGAAATTAAAATCCGGCGGAAAAGGTATAGGTAGTTTCTATCATATGTGGTGGACTTGCCTAAAAAATTCTGGATCAAAATACATAGGAAGTTAATGAAAATAACCCAAAGGGAATTTCCATTACTTTCGGAAATGTGCCGTGCTGAATATAATCGAAAATAAGAATTAAGGAGGGAAAAGAAGATTATTATATTGATTAAAACAGCTAGGATAGTACTAGCAAAGCAGTGGAAAGTAAATTGTACCGGATGTGAAATGTGGCAGAAAAAGTTTAGATATATTAGAAATGGATAAATTAACAATGACATTAAAAGAGAACGATGAAGAAGAAAATGTTGCTTGGGCAAGGCTGCTGCAAATATACCAATCTGATAAGAGAGAAAATAATTAGCTAAAATAAATAAGTATATAAATGAATAAGTATAACAGCAAATTAAAGGGAAGGGATAAGACTTGGTTTTTGTTAAAATAAGATAGAAGAGGATGTGGGAACATAGTCTTAGTAATTAAGCAGAAGAGTAAGGAGTAATAAGAGATAAGGATTACGTGAAACGCTTTATGAGGAATTCAAAATTATAGCTAAGAGTTCAGCAACACAAAGAACAATAAAGGGGGAGGGGGGAGGTAGAGGAGTTAAGGAACAATGGATGATTATATTGATTGTATTGAACAGGAATGTGTTTGACTTTCTCTTTTTTATATTTTAAAATTCAATAAAGATTATTTTTTTAAAAAAACAACAACACTGCCTCCCTCTCCTTGGCACAGCAAAGGAACCATGGGAAATCTGACAACAGGGAGAATCTGGCACATGGTTTTCAGACTGCTGCAATTACGCAAAGAAAGCAAATTCGTGAACGAACTTGAAATTAAAATCCGTTAATTTTTGCAAAAATGCCAATTCCCTGACTCACCTCACTTTCTGTTTGGATTCTAATCGATTTGTGCACAGCATCATCTGAAAAGTTATCTGTGAAATTGTCCCTAATGCTCTGGATGATCTTGCCTTGTGACCAGTTTAACCTTCCAGTTTTCCCAATGTGATAAAGACCTTATTGAACATTATTAATTATGAAGGGCAACAAATGACACTTTTACAAGAGGTGCAGAAATTTAGCAGCATATGAAAAGATGTTGATATCCAGCATTAACATAGAGGATCATAAAGCTCTGTCTGCACTGGGCTCCCTAATTCCACAGCTGTGCAATGTAGCTTGTTGTTACCCAAGGACAATATAGTGGTGAAGTGGTGGTGGTAGTGGTGGTGGGGTGAAGTGCCCAGGCATTATCTGGCTGCCTTGAAAAACAGGGAGGAGAGGATAGCTGTCACCCATCTGGACTTCCAACTTAAAGCATACATCATAATGTATGGAGCATAATGCTACTTCCTTCTGCAATATCCATCAGAGTACATACATTAGTGTGGCTAATGGTTACACTGATAGAATTCTGGTCACTGTGTTATTAATAACCAACAAAAGAATATACTTCTATAAAGTGCATATAGGCTTAATGCAAATATCTGTATTAATGCATCCTTTTAGGCTTTAGATCTCTATATGTTAATTTTGAATGACTATTATGTCTGATTCTTAGGTTGGACTATTTAAATACTTTGGGGAATGTAAAATTCAGTGGAAATTTAAATTCCTCATTATTATATTTCAACAACTAGACGTAACCTGGCATAGTTCCAGAATAGGTCTCACTGTGTAACCTGCACATGCTTGCTCAACAGTAAGCAATGTTAAGATCTATGGGTTTGCTCCCTCATGCCAGTTTAGTGGAGGCATAGATTTTATACCACAATATTTATTTTCTTGAGCTCATTAAGGTATTTGTTTTCTTTTTTGACTGATTCCAGCCCACCCTTAACCTACACATCTTGTTTTGTTTTATTATTTTAGCATTTTGTAATCTTCCCAGAAAACATTTATTATTGGACAGATTAAAATTATAATAAAACATGGTGGCCATGATCCAATTATGTACTTCTCTTGGAACCTGATACTTCCCCAAGTGCTGGCAACACCCATCCTCCTGCAGCCTCCATCCAAGGACTCTAAGTGCCCACTCTGGAGGGCTGAAGCAAGAGAGGAAGGGATGAAAAGCTCCAGTTCCACTGGTGCTGGAGACCAAAACGCACCATTGAATCTTGGCCAGGGAAAATGGAAGCTGCTTCTCTTTCTGAGACTAACTGGGGAATGCCTCCTCCCCCCCTCAGAGCTTTCTCATGAATTCCATCTGTCCTATTCCTAAACACAGCAGGTAGATAACAATAATTAATTACTGGTCTCCCCATGCCACATATGGCTTATGCTACCTGTATGATCAATCCAAGATCATTTATTCTGAAGAAAATATCTTCCAGTGTACTCATACAGGGTGACAAGTGAAAAGGGGAACAGGGCATGATGCTATGTTATGCCTGCTGAAACCCCTTCTCTTCCCTGAAATAACTCTTTCAGGGATGTGACATCCTGCTCTCTTTTGTATTTGCTCAGCGCATGTGCCATAAGGACATGATAACCTGGGCGCTGTAGGCTAACTTAGAACAGCAGGGGGGAAAATATGGGTGATCCTGCCTAGTGCTAGGTGTTGGACATTTGGTCCCTACCCAAATTTCTTTTCTGTGGAATGATAGTATTAAAAAGATGACTTCCAAATGTAGACATAGACCATATTGAATTACAGTCACTTATACATGTCCCTTTGAAATCTATAGAGTGTGAATAGTTACTGTGTCTTTCAATAGGATTTAGGACGCCTAAATGCCTAAATACCCTGAAGACACCAAATTCTGGAAACTAAGCAGGATCAGGACTGGTTAGCACTTGGAAGGGAGCTCACATGTTGTTAACACATGCTATAGGCTATATTCAGAGGAAGGCAATGGCAAGTCTCCTCTGATTATATCTTTCCAAGAAAACCATATGATAGGGTTACAGTAAGTTGGAGTTGATCTGAAGGCACATAACAACAATAACGAGCAACAACATACAGTGGATTCTGCCCTGTAGGTGTTTGTGTTTCATGTGACTGCATTTGGCTTATTGCGTAAACTTGTGCATATTTATACAGAATAAATTCCACCAAATCCAACTGAATTTAATTCCCAGGTAAGCTTGTATAGTGTTACAGGATTCATTTCTGAAATCTGAAAAGATGGAATGAAGAAGTGTGTGTGTGTGTGTGTGTGTGTGAGAGAGAGAGAGAGAGAGAGATATTGTAGGAGTGGTTCAAATGAAAGTTATTTTCAGTGCTTTGAACCATGCCTTATTTTTCCCACAGGAATTTAATTATTCCGAGCAAATTATTCAAGCTTTAATTTTTATTTGGGGACAGTTCCAATTAATGTGAAAAAAGAAGAAACAAAATCTAAGCTGAATAAATGGATCACACCAGCTGAGAAAATATTTTTCTGTGACCATAGTTACCAGATTTTATATCCTTTTAAGACTACTTTCATAAATCAAACGAGGAATGGTGCAGGTGAATTTCTCGTGGAGTATTACTGGGTTAACTTTTGTTGTGATTAGTGAACATTTCAGCTGGCTCTTAACCACAATTACTCAGAAATAAGTCACGTGGATTTCAATAAAACATTTCCAGATAAGTATGCTTAGGACTGAGTAACTGGTAAAAACCACTCCATCTACTAGCATAATTTGTCTCCTGTGTACACAGAGACTCTGGGCCACCAAAGGTGACGGAGCAAGTGAGATTCTAATTTGTGGGTAGCAACATAGTTGCCAGGGATGCCACCAGAGTGGTTACCGTCGTTGCTAGTTTGACTTTTATTCTGTTGCATTGCTGCTCTTATTTCTGCTATTGATTTTGTTGGTGGGGAAGCACAGAAACTGTCTACTTGATATTAAAATAAGTCCTGGCATAAAGGCAGACATTTTAGCTGGATCATAGGCATGATGTGAATTTATCTTGAGAAATGGCATCTTTTTAAGTGGCTCCTTGTCCCACCTGTAAATTGTGCTCTAATATTTTAATTGTTTTAATTTTGCACAGGCATTCATGGAGGAGCACCAATGGAAACTCTGAAGATCATACCAGGGGCTTTCCCCATTTTTACCACTGTCTTGACAGAAGTGATTGTGGCTGGCTTCCATATCAGTGGAACAATTAAGCCACTCTGGCTTTTTGTCTGAACTTTAAAGGAGCTATAAAAACTCACTCTCACACACACACATCAATGTTCTGAACCTATTAAGGGGATAGGCATCAACACTTTGGATAACCCTTATGATTGTCTGACTAAAATGCACCACACTGATGTGGAAAGCACCAGTCACGTCTGCCCAACAGCCTGAGGAAAAGGAATTTTAACGGGCAACAAAGTGATAGTCTTTACATACATGGGGTAGGATAAGAATTGATTTGGTCAACTCTTAACAACATTGCAACAAGTTCAACTTTTTTTTTTTTTGTCACTGGAGGAAAATTTACCAGTAAACCTAGGGTTCTTCTGGATGGAAGCACTTCCAACACAACCAAATGATGCTGTGTAGGTTTTCCATGTATCCTTCCTTTAAAGATTCTCTTTGGGAACTAAAAAAGGCAAGAGAAGTGGTGAGAAGATAGAGGAAGGTGTCTAGAACAGTGTCTAGAATATCTGCCTCTCTTCCCCTGCCTTCTGTGGCATTTTCCTTGGATGAGGTAAGGAAACTGCATGCAATGAAAGCCATCTTCTTGAAGTCAATTGCCTATCATTGAAAGAGTTGCAAATACAGCTGCTACCAGGAAAAATGATAAGAACATTATTGTTGTGTGACTTCATCATTTCTGACTTAAGTCAACCTTAAGGCAAATTTATCATGGGGTTTTCTTGGCAAGATTTGTTGGGGGTGGGTGGGTTCCCTTTAACTTCCTCTGATGCTAAAAGAATGTGACTTGCCCAAGGCCACCCAGTGGGTTTCCATGGTGGAGTGGGGATTTGAATACTGCTCTCCAGAGTCACAGTCCAATGCTCATACCACTGCGCCATGCTGGCTATCCATATTTTTTTTTCATTGTCAAAGAGGACACTTTGGCAGCCTATATTGAGTTAAAAGAAGTTTTAAGGAAGTGCATAGACCCTTAAGGCACTATTTGATAGATAAGAAAGATGAAAAAGAGGTTGTTGTGTCAATGAATAGGCAAAAGAAAGATGTGGATGCATTTCTTTAAAGGCTGGATGTCTATACTATGTTACTGTATTGTTGATCAGTAATATTTCTTAACAACAAAAATATTTGCTTGTTTTATTTCCTCCCTTTAATCTTTACTGATGGGGTTCTCCCTATCATCTGACTTCTACTTTGATATCTTAAGTCATCAAATAGACCCGGGTTAATTGTTTTAGATGTGATGTAAGTACATCAGGATTTCATCAACTGCTCTTTTTTGTATGCGAGTTCTTGTCTGTTTTACTGAGTTAGCTGTGTCCATATATTAATGACTGTTTGTCTTTAGATGTGACACTGTAATTGAAGTGTGTCATAAAGCTATGCAGCAGAATTTCACTATGTCTACTGTGATTTATTTTTAAGCAGTAACATGAAACTAATCAGTAAGCGAGTGTTTACAGAGCTCTTCACATAAGCTCACAGTGGAAAATATTGTAAATAATATTTTTACAACAAATAGGTACACTGGGAAAAATGATTGGCTTATTATTTTATAATGGCTAAGCCAGAAATCTTCAGACTATTTATTCAAGTGGACTGAAGTAAGTGTGGCTACTCTGGTGAAAATTGGTTGCAGATGACTGCTTAACTAGCATGTACATTATATGAATTATAAAAATGAAGTTACAAATGTCTTCAACATTTTGTGGGAATTAATTAATGATCTAAGAGATTTAACCATGGCTCTAAGTAAAACAGAAGGGCAGTAACATCAAGTAGTCATTTCTGTTTCTATAAAATACTTTGTATAGTTTAAAAAGAAGCAGTGTGATGTAGTGCTATTACTGTTGGACTATGCCTCTGGAGACCAGGGTTCAAATTCTGGCTTGGCTGTGTAAATCCATTGGGTGACCCAGGGCAAGTCACACTCTTTCAGTCTCAGAGGATTGTGATGGCAAACCCCCTCTGAAGAAACTTGCCAAGAAAACCCAATGATAAGGTTGCCTTAGGGTCACCAGTCGGAAATGACTTGAAGGCATACAACAACAACAACCAACAACAGTTTAAAAAGAAATGTGGTCATGTGGTGCATGATGGACAAAAAAAAAAAAGAGTTTGGTAAAATTTTTACAAGGTATTTGGGTCACATTCACACAAAAAGCAAGCTTCCGTGCTCTCCAGAACTGTTCATCAAGACACTGAAAAATCCAAAATCCAGTCAAATGTTATGACCGTTAGATCTGCAGTTGAACTGAAGCTCAGAGATGAAACCACAAGGAGGAAAGTAGCAGCTTAAGTCAGAGTAATATTGGTGGTGTACAGACTGCCCCTTTGGGGTGGCATGCACCTGCCCCTTTCCCCAATGGATTGGGGCCTCATCTGCCACAGCGGCAGCCCTGAGGCCCCAAGCCGCCGCTTTTCCAGGCTGCGGGGAAGCGGCAAAAGGCCACTTCCCCACACCCTGGAAAGGGGTGTCCTTGGGGCTTCATGCCCCAAGGACACCCTGGCAGCAGTGGGGAACAAGTGAAAGGGGCCACTCCGCCCCTTTCTCCTTTGTGTCACTGGTGCAGCCATATAAAGGCTGCGCCAGCGACACAAACAAAGGAAGGAGCTCCGTTTTGGAGCTCCTTCCGGCACCGCCAAAAGGGCGCCACATGCGCCCTTCAGCAGCGCCAAGATGTCACATCCGCGCCACCCTATTTGGAGGCGGCACAGCTGTGACGTCGTAATGACGGCGCCCATCTAGAAAGGGTGCCACCATTACAACATGCTAGGGTTGTGGGGCATCTGGAAAGGACGCCCCGAGGCAACCTTAGTATGTGTGCTGGCTGGCGCAAAGTGCCGGTCTGTACAGCGCCATTGTTACACCTGGAGACAAACAGTACCAACCAAACAAAATCAACCTTTCTTCATCTGTACAAAAGTAAGAGCCAGTAGGCACTAGTGATCTGTCTTTTGCTTTTAGAGAAAAAATATTGGCTCTTGTGTTGACTTGAAACAGAAGAAACATGGCAATCCCCATATCAGCAAAACAGGAGATGACCTTGTGGTATGGTCATTGTAAATCACAGGCTCCATTCTCATTAGCCCATTTGCTCTGGGTAGAACTGGGTAGATCCAGTTGCCCCCATACCGAATCAGCTACAAGTGCCCACTACCCTTTGCCTTGATCGGGGCAATTTGCCCTTCTGAAGTTCACATTTGCAGTACCACTTTAAAATGGAGCCTCCTTTGTTGTCAATCAAATTCACTTCCGCTTTTGTCAAAGGTGACATATCCTACAGCCATTGGGCAACCGAATGGGTGCTTCTCCCCTCCTTTAAAAAAAAAAAAAAAACGACCCCATCCTGGGGTTTTCTTGGCAAGATTGGTTCTTGCCGAGAAAGATTTGCATTGCCTTTCCCCTGAGGCTGAGAGAGTGTGACTCCCCCAAAGTCATGGGTTTCCACAGCCTTTCCTCTGAATGCCAGCCTCTAGTTTCCCCTTCGCTTCCAGCCCAGCATTTCCTCCTATTTCAAACCTCTTCCCTTGCCTTCCAGCCCAAAGCATTCACATAATCTGTCACAACAACAACAACAACAACAACAAATGTCACTTGCAGGGAAGGCCACCTGAATGCCATCTCTGCAACTGCTTTCCCTCCAACTGCCACCCCAGAATGCCATCTCTCCTTACATACACACATGTAGCACAAACATTTACACATTGTATCAGTTTGACAAATTGAAAGGGAAACATTTGTAATATTCGCATTGTAGCATTCACATATTCTGTCACACACACACACAAATTTTTTTTTTAAAAAAATGCCACTTGCAAAGTGACCTGCCATGCTGGCAGCAAGCAAATGAAAGGGAAATGTAGCACAAGCAGACGCATTCTATCAATATGTATCAACCTGTAGAACAAGCATTCGCATACTGTCAAAAATAAAATTACAAAAGGGAGAGAGAGAGAGAGAGAGAGTGAGGCATGTTCCACCCTCTGCCCTCCCTCTGCCCTAAACCCTTCCCCTGAACTTGACCCGATCATGACTGGGGCCAAGTTCACATTTGCCAGCAGCAGGAAAGAAACGTGTTTTTCTAAAAGATACAAGAAACAATCCACTTTCGGGAAAAAAAAAGTTCTAAGGGGATTTGCCCTGGACTGGGTGTGAAAGACCCTAATTCTGATGTGTTTAAACCAGTGCCAATGGGAACTTCCAACTTTTAATCCGGGTTACAATTCGATACAAAAGGTAGTATGAATGGTCCCACAGCTGACTTGAAGGCACATTACAACAACAACAAGTTTTAATAGTAAGACAATAGCCTAGATCACAATGAAGCCAGTTCCAATAAAATAAAATAAAATTTGGGGAGGAGAGGAAATGCAGGATATACCCTGAAATTTTGATCATCTCCCATCTGTCAGTATTTCTGGAACTTTTGTGGCTAGATAGTGTCAAGCAAGAGCTATCAAATGTTATAAAAGAGAACTCAATAATAAAAATTTGAATGACATCAACATTTGAACCACACCAGTAATACAACTACACAAACATTTGTTGCAGATATGCACAATTGTGCTAATAACACTTCATCAGATAACGAACATCAAGCTTCTGCTTAAGTGCAAAAACAGATTCAAATATATATGAATCCATGATAATATGTTGTAACAAGCAGGAACTGACAAAGCCAAGGACAGCCTGACCCATATGCCACAACCATGATGGGATGGATATGGGGTGGTCTCTTTCTTTGTCCCCACACATTTTTGCAGAATGTCCAGTTTTAGTGGGAAAAGTTCCACTAAAATATAGCATCAAATAGTGTGACTGATTATGACTCCCTGATGTTATCAATCCACATTTTGCCTGTGTTTTGGCTTCAGACACTTATTAGCAGTGTCCAGTGCATTTAGTATTAATTGTTACATCTTTCCTTAAATATACACAGCATCTTTAGACTTCTGTACACTATAATGGTATTCCTTAATTTTTATCTTCACTATTAAGATGAAATGGAAATGAGTATAATGTTGGTATGGTCAGTTGTTGTTTGTGTGGTCAGTTGATTATCTGCTGCAGCATGGATTGTTTGGGGCTTTGTGGAGACCCATTTCAAAGGCAGAAGAGTAATATCTGAAGCTAACAGTCAGCCCTGTTGAACTCAAATGACACTCAAATGGCATGCATAGGCTTGCACTCAATCTCTGAATAAACATGGAAAGGCTTGCACTGTAACAATTTATTTACAGCAAAAGGTTTACACAGAAGATAGTGACCTGGTGCTTAAGAGTACACAATGAACTGCTTTAGTCCTATAGGTTTTATTTTAAAACTAATATGTTCTACCAAGAACGAGGCTGAGAGCCTCCATTCCACCATATCAGTGAATTACAAAATCACACTTGCTAGATTAAACCCACTCTCTTTACTCACCAAATAAAAGTAATCGGAATTAAGAATTGTTACAAAGAATTTTTTAAATAAACTATCATATTCATGATGTTATAGAATGGGTAAAATTTTAACTGTGAGTTTAGTCAAAGATGACAAAATAGTTTGAAACAACTTATTTCAAGCCCAAATTGTCAGCTGCCCATATGTATTGTTAATAGAATCTTCAAGAAAATAATAGTACTAATTTTGCTAGTATTTTTACCTTCACTTATATCAAGTCGGAATTAAATATGGTTACTATTTGTTAAAGACTAAGTGGTTTGAGTGTTGGACTAAGGAGATCAGGGTTAGATTCCTTTCTTGAATATAAAACCCCAATGGGTGGACTTGAGTAAGTCACACTCTCTCAACCTCAGAGAATGGCAATGGCAAACCACCTCTGAAGAAACTTGCCAAGAAAACCCTATGATAGGTTCATAAGTAAAAATGACTTGAAGGCCCACAACAACAACAACAAACAACAACAACAAAACATACTAGCATATTTACATGATGCCAGCACTGGTCTATGTGAAATAATATTTTAAAAAATGTGAATAGAACAGCTACTGATTTCATAACATCACAGCTGAATGGTCTTCCACAAATTCCAAAATGACATTTCAATAATGTAATAGGAAGTTACTGGTCTTTCAGGACAACCATTAAATAAGGTAAAAAGTAAAGTATTATGTGAAAATGTAAACTTTTCCAACAGGTTGACAGTTAATTTTGTAGGATACATTCTAGTGTTTACTGTTAAGTCTTTAGTACATCTCCTTCTGATGTGATAAAACTGATGTGATTAAAAAATCTGAAAGATAAATACAATGTTCATAGCGAAAAGAGCTTGAAAAGCAAATTCAGAGTTACAGATATCAGGCAGACATGTTTATACCAAAGACATAATAAAATGGGGTGAATGTACTATTATTTTGAGGCTGAGTGTCTGAAAATTAAACTGAAGGAAGAAAGACCAATATATGGTTATTAATTCATTTCAAAGTGCAAGGATAAAATTGAAATTTCATTTTGTCTCTGGAAAATTATCATTTTATTGAGTGTGGATTCCATACTAAAGTACAAAATATTAGTGTTCCAATGCACTAATTGTTCTGTATGTGTTTGAAATCTTTACACTGTGAAGGGAAACAACATGTCACCTTTTAGGCTGTGAAAGGCTAAATAGATGTCCCTTTTTTCCACTGTCCAAACAATGTAGGACCAATAGAATGGTGATGTAATTGTTGAAGTGCTGGACGAGGACTCCAGGGGACCCGGGTTTGAATCCCCACTCGGCTGTGGAAACCTACTGGCTTACCCTGGGCAAGTCACACTTTCTCAGACTGCATCTGCATTGCAGAACTAATCCAGACTGATACCACTTTAATTGCTCTGGCTCAATACTGTGGAATCCTGGGTTTGTAGTTTGTTGGGGCCCCAGAGCTCTCTGACAGAGAAGGCAGAATATCTTACAAGACTGCAAATCTCTGAATTCTATAGCATTGAGACATGGCAGCTAAACCAGTGTCAAACTGCATTATTTCTACAGTGCAGATGCGGCTTCAGTCTCAGAGGAAGGCAATAGTAAACCGGCTCTGAACAAATCTTGCCAAGAAAATCCTTGTTTTCACCTTAGGCTCACCATAACTCAGAAATGACTTGAAGGCACTCAAGAACAGAGTTTGCTTTCTCTTGTAATAGACCAAATTACCACCTATTTTAATCCACCCAGTCTGGATTTCATTGATTTTATGTTTCTAAAAAAAAAATTATCAAACACATGCTCCTGGGTCAAATTTCTTGCTGATAAAGGTTTTGCAGCTCTCTCTGACTGGCAAGTTCAGATTTGCATTTGCTGTATAAAATAAATCTTTTGTCTCCTGAGACAGTAAAAATGCTTGGAAGTGATCAGGACTGCGTCTTCTTACAATTAGCCCTCTTCAAGACTGCAATCTTGCCCACAGTTTACCTGGACTGTCATTCTGATAAAACTGTCTGGCTAGCCAAGCATAGGATTGTGTTACATACTCATGGAAATCCATGGGATTTGGGCTGCACCTGCACTGCAGAAATAATCCAGTTTGACACCACTTTAACTGCCTTGGTTTAGGTCTGTGGAATTCTGGGAAGCATGGTTTGTTGAGGCACCAGAGTAAAGCTCTCTCGGTGTGTATGCTAAAATGTCCTCATACATAGTGTGCCTTCAAGTCATCCCATGGCGACCTTAAAGCGAACATGGGAGCTAAAGACCATAAAGGCACCAGATCCCCTCTGATCTTGTAAGCTAAACAGGGTCAGCCCTGGTTAGTACTTGGATGGGAAACCACCAATGAATAGCTGATGCTGCAGGTTATATTTCAGAGGAAGGGACTGGCAAAGCCACCTCTGATTATTTCTTGCCTAAAAAAACACTATGAAATTTATGGGGTCACCATAAGTCGACAGGGGACTTGAAGGCACATACAAAGACACACACATACAACACGCACACACACACATGAGAATTTATAACAGAGTTTGCTGTGCACTATTTGTTCGGGGGGGGGGGTTGCCATTGCCTTCTCTGAAGCTGAGAGAGTGTGACTTGCCCAGTGGGTTTCCATGGCCTGGTGGAGATTTGGCCAGGCTGCTCTCCACTGCTGCCCTGGCTCAATGCTGTAGGGAATTCTGGGAACTGTACTTTTGTGAGACATTATTAACCTACATTCAACCTTCTTTGTCAAGAGAGATTGCTCTGGCTGCCACAACAAACTAATAATTCCCAGGGATTCCCTAGGACTGAGCCAGGGCAGTTCAAGCAGTCTCAAAGTGGATTATTTCTGCAGTGTGTCTCTAAAGAAGCCACAAGAGCAGACTGTTCACAGTGATTTTTCCCGGCAGGTTTTTCAGTTCTATCAGCAAAGGAGACAGGATGCTCAGGGGACATACTAAAACAAAGGACAGTACTTGCCCATAGGGAAACCATTCTTGCCCATAGGGAATAATAGGAGAATCCTGGCCCATAGAGAAACTTAGGGGCCATTCCCACTGGGCATATAACACAACGTATATCGCTGTGATTCTGACTTGGATTTTTTTTTTCCGAGTCGTAATCAAATCTGACCCATCATTCCCATTAAAAATGGGTGCAAACAGACCCGGGTTTTTATCCTCCTGTGTTCATTGCCATTGGTATTTTCCCTGTGGTAATTTGAAGTGGGTTATTTTGCTTCCTGTTCCCATTGCCCATCTGGGACCTCTTTTTTTAAAAGCAGCTGTCAATCAAGTGCCTAAGCGCTTGTCGTCACAGCCAATCAGCTGCTTAGGTACTTTTCCCCTTGGGAAGGGGAGAAGGGAGCCTCTATTCCCCTCAAATCCCTTTGGGTCCCAGTCTTCTGTGTCTTCCCATAGTTCCTCTGGGAAAGAGGGAAGGCGCCTCTATTCACCCCAATCCCTTTGCATCCCAGGCTCTTCTGTGTCTTCCCTGCTTCCCACTCCACCGGCGGAAAGGCTATGTGACCGGGTGAAACTGTGCTGATAATGCAGGAAAGAGAACAAGCCAGTGACAGCCCCAGGCCAGCCCCTTGAGCACTGCTCCTCCCATCCCCAAGTTCCCGAATCAGACACCCTTGCCGTTCCCATTCGTAGGCACTGAATCAGACTCAGGAGGTGCAGGAGGACTTGCTGAAAATGCGCTGTTAAACTAAACCGGTTTATCAACCACTGAGTCGGGTTTTTTCAGGATAACAGTCACATGGGAGTCAGATTCGCATTCCAATGAGAATGATATCAGACTGATGCGGATTGAATGCGTGCTCAAATGGGAACGATGTCCTGATCCGTGTTATAAGCCAGTGGGAATGGGGCCATAGAGGAATACTTGCCCATAGAGAATACTGGGGAATACTTGCCCACAGGAAAACATAGGGCAATACTGTACTTGCCCATAGGGAATCATAGGGGAATACCTGCCCATAGGGATTACATACCCATGGGGAAACATAGGGGAATGCTTGCCCATAGAGTTGCCTATGGGCAAGTGTTCTCCGTGAATCTTTATGGGCAAGTATGGTTTCACTGTGGGCAAGTACTGGCTTTCCTCTGCTTTCTCCTCCATTTCTTTCTCTTTCGGGGGGGGGGGGGGGGGGGAAGTTTCCCTCATCCGCTGCCCTCGAGAGAAGGAAAAGCCTCTCTCTCTCTCTCTTTCTGCCTGGCTGCTGGGTCCGCAATGCTGAGGAGAGAAGGGCTGCGGCGGCGGCGGGAGCAAAGGCGGGGGGCGTGCAGCTCCTGTTCCCGGAGAGGCTCGGGGGGAGTGGGCAGCCAGGCAGGGAAGAGGGGCTGGCTGGGTCGGGGGCTGAGGAGGAGGAGGAGGAGGTGGGCGCAGACAGGTGGGCTGGCCCCAGGGTTTCTGCCAGGCGGCGGGGGGGGGGGGGGGGGGGGGGGGGGGGGGGGGGGGGGGGGGGGGGGGAGGAGGAGGAGGAGGCGGTGATGCTGTTGTGTATGTGTGGCATAGGCCTGTGTGTGGGAGAAGCAGCCTCGTGAGGTGAATGCCTGGCTCGCTAGGCAGACTGGGCTGACATGTGGGTTTGTGTGTAAGTGTGGGAGGCGTGGGTGTGTGGGGAAGAGGCAGGCTCCTGAGGTGAAGAGTGCCTGGCTCCCTACTCTGTGTCCGTGTTTGTGTGGAAGAAGCAGGCTCTTGAGGTGACTGCCGAGCTCCCTGCTCTCTCTCTCTCTCTGTGTGTGTGGAAGAAGCAGGCTCCTGAGCTACTTGGCTCCCTAGTGTGTGTGGGGACAGCATGTGGGTGTGTGGGTGTGTGTGAGTGGTACGAGTGTAACTGTGGCAGAGAGCCTCCTGAGGCGACCGCCTGGCTCCCTCCTCGGTTGTCTGGAGCGCTGTGTGTGTGTAAGAAGCAGGCGCCGGCGGTGACTGCCTGGATCCTTGCTGTGTGTGGGGACAGCATGTGGGTGTGTGTGAGTGGTACGAGTGTAACTGTGGCAGAGAGCCTCCTGAGGCGACCGCCTGGCTCCCTCCTCGGTTGTCTGGAGCGCTGTGTGTGTGTAAGAAGCAGGCGCCGGCGGTGACTGCCTGGATCCTTGCTGTGTGTGGGGACAGCATG
>NC_056524.1:73508482-73518062 GCF_019175285.1 Sceloporus undulatus
GGGGTGCGTGCGTGTGTAAATAAGTGTGTGTATGTTCTTGTGTTGGGGCCCCAGAGCAAACTCCAAACTCCCAGGATTCCATAGCCTTGAGCCCGGGTGCTTAAAAAGCGGTGCCAACGCGGGTTATTTCCCCAGTGTGGATGCAGCTACTTCGTCTGGAGGAGTTGTGCCGGGCGAAGGGGGAGCCGCTGCCCAGGCCTCCCTCCCACTCGCCCTCCTCCTTCCTTCCTTCCTTCCTTCCTTCCTTCCTTCCTTCCTTCCTTCCTTCCTTCCCCTGCCTGCCTCCGTCCTTCCCTCCATCCCCAGGAATCCCAGGCGGCGAAGGAGCGGCACCCGCAATGCGAGGAGGAGGAGGAGGCAGGGAGGGAGGGAGGGAGGCAGGGGCCCAGAGGAAGACCCCCGGCTGCAAAAAGAGGGACTCCTCCGTCGCTGTTTCATCCTGCAGCACCGGGAAATGCACCCACAGACCCAGAGGAAGCACGAGTGGGAGGTCTTGCAGCAGCAGCAGCGGCAGCGGCGGCGGCGGTGCAGCCGCCTCCCTCCTTCCCATCCCTTCCTATCTTCCCCCTTCGCTGCCGGGCGAGGAAGGCGTCCCAGGCGCGCAGGTGGGCGACACCCGTTTTTCACCGCATTATTATTGTCGGAAGCCTCTCGTGGCTGCAGCCAGGCGCCGGCGACTACTCTGGCGGCAGCCAATGGTGAGCCCGGGATCTTGGGGGGTCTTCTGGGAGGGAGGCAGGAAAGGAAGCTTGGTCCTGGTCCGCCTCGGAGGGAGGCAGAAGGGATGCTGCTGATGCTGCTGCTGCTGCTGCTGCTCCTGGTGCTTCCAAATTGGCTGCCTCTCTTTTCTCTCTGTTTGCAGCCAGATGGATTTGCAGAGCAGAGGAAGGGAGGCTTCTATGCTTCTTCTTCTTCTTCCTCCTCCTCCTCCTCTCCCTCCCCGCTTTCAGTCTGCATCCGCGCTGCAGAAATAACCCGCTCCGACACCACTTTTTCAGCTGCCCTCGTGGCTCAAGCTGTCGTTTTTTGAGATTTAGCCTACAGCTCTGGGGTTACAACCGACCACGATTTCCCCCATGATCCCATGGCCTTGAGCCGTTTGACGGTTCAAGCAGTGCCAAACCGGGTTATTTCTGCAGTGCGGATGCAGCCTCGAGTCGTGCATGCGGCCATAATCTAGAGGTGTGTTTGTGTGTTGCGCCACGTTGGTTAGTCCTCTCGTTTTAAAGCGCCCTGGCTCAAAGCTATAGGCAGCTCTGGGAAGCGTACTTTTGCCAGACATTCAGCCCAGGGATTCCCTCGGACTGAGCCAGGGCACTTCAAGCGGTCTCAAAGTGGGTTATTGATGCAGTGTGTCTCTCAAAGGGGCCACAAGAGCAAACTGTGCAGAGTGATTTTTTCCAGGCAGGTTTTTCAGTTCTACCAGCAAAGGAGACAGGAGGCTCGGTTGCCTCTGCTTTTTCCTCCATTTCTTTCTTTCTCTCGGTGGGTGGGTTTTAACGCTTTCCGTTTATTTAATCATCATCTTCTTCTTCATTTCTCTTTCTCCTCCTCCTCCTCCTCCTCTTTCTTCTACTTCTAAAACTTTGAGTTTATTTAATCTTCTTCTTCTTCTCCCCTCGTTTTAAAACTGTCAGTTTATTTAATCTTCTTCTTTGCTCTTTCTTCTCCTCCTCCTTATGTTTCTTCTACTTTTAAAGCTTTGAGTTTATTTAATCTTATTATTATTATTATTATTTATACCTCGTTTTAAAGCTTTCAGTTTATTTAGCCATCATCATCATCGCCATCTTGTTGTTGGTGTCGTTGTGACAAATGAGTTGTCACTTATTAGTGGGCAGGGAGGCTTTGCCATGTGCAAGGCACAGGATTCCTGGATTTCAAGGGAGGAAGAGACCAGCGCATTGGTGTTTGTGTGTTGTGTGAGATGCCTTAAAGCGCTGTAGTCAGGCGTTGAATAAAATAGCAGCTGTCAACTCTTGTTGAGATCCAGGACTAAGGGCATCCCTGCAAAGTAACATTTTAGGAGGACAGTTCTGATGGCAATAGCGTAGAGCTGCATGTGCGGAGGGGGGGACCCCTCCTATGGCTGGCTGTCATGTTCTTCTCACTAGTCACATATGGGGATTTTGAGAAAACCAAAATTCAATAATCTTGCCTTGAGAAGGCAATAACTGTTAAGGGTGATTGCATTTGCTGGTTGAAGTTAGCAAGTTGTTTGCGTAAAATACTGTACACTTTGATTGTAGAGCAGATAAGTGATCTTTAGAAAGCAGGCAATGTAGCACTTCTGTTAGAAAGAAAATGGAGAAAAGGTTCTGTCAGAGGAAGATGATAGACTTCAGCTGCAATTTTGTACTTGCCTAATGAGTTTGGTGGCTCTTCTGAAGAGTCATGATTAGGATTGCCATGTAAACACATTTCATTGCAATGAAGCGTATTCAGTTACATTAGAGATTAGCGTACAAGTTGAGTCTCCTTTCTCCAAAACGCTTGTGACTAGAAGTGTTTTGGATTATGGATTTTTTAATTTTTATTTTGGAATACCTGTATCTGCATATATATACATGATGAGATATCTTGGCAATGTGGCCCAAGTCAAAACATGAAATTCATATATGTTTTGTATATGCCTTATACAGATAGCCTGAAGGTAATTCAGTCACATTAGAGATTAGCGTATAGGTTGAGTCTTCTTTCTCCAAAATGCTTGGGACCAGAAGTGTTTTGGATTATGGATTTTTTTTAAAGGATATATATTATGTATATTGTACAACATTTTAAAACAATTTTGTGCATGAAACAAAGTCTGTATACACTGAACCATCAAGAAGCAAAAGTGTCACTCTCTCAGCCACCCATGAGAAAAGATTTGGTTTTGGAGTAGTTTGGAATTCCGGATTTTGGAAATCTGGATAAGGGAGACTCAACCTATACTAGCTTCCAAGAGGTATATAGATAATCTTTACAGCATTTAAAATGGGTGCCTAAAGTGGAATTTCTGTATGTAGTGGTAGGGATGGTATGTAGGCTTAGGGATGTTTTCATGTACTTTGTTGATGTTGTGATAGTGGCCACATGGAAGTCAATACAAATAAGCTCCATCCAGTGCAAGGGGTTAAACAGCCAGGTGGCAAGGACTTCTTACTTTAATTCCTAACTTTCACATAGTCTGGTGATTTAAGACAGAGTGAATACGTACTTTAAAGCTGCAGTCCTAATCCTCCAGAAAATTCTGGACTCAGTGAGACCTGTTTTTGCGTAAGTGTGAATAGGATTGTGCTGTAGAGGAAACTGTAGAGTGTCTCTATGCCTTTATTACTGGTGGGAAAGTCTTGTTAATACAGTCTAGAATAAGAGTTTGGATATGACAGTTGGCTGTAGGAGACTGACCAGACATCTCATTTCTCCTGTTTGACTATAGATGGCAGTACGGAAACCAAATACATACACTGGCAGAAGTTATTTTTGCTCTGGATGAAAAAATGAAGAGAGTACACATGACTAGGCTCGGGAACTTGAGAAACCACAGGTATGTAAATTGATTAATCTAACTGCCTATAGTATTCCCCAGTATTTACTGGATTCTGACAGTTGGCCATTTTAAACAGAATTTAACTTAAAATATCAAATAGATCTGGACACATTTCAAAAGCCAAATGGTACAGAAAAACATATGTATGTTATCAGTAGTTTAAAAAGATCTGAAGAGGAGCAGAGAGCTTAGGGAGATATCTTGAAAGCTATACTCTAGATTTTAAGCAGAGTCCCCCGCCCCACCACCAATATCACATTAAATACGCTGAAGATTGCCTGCTGCTGCTAAGTATTGCTAGCAAAATTATGTATATTCCAGTTCTGTAAGGCATTTATTTCTCATATGTGTAAGCTAATTAAAACTGGCAGCTTCCTTTTCAAGTGGTATAGCACCACAATCTGTTTGTTTATTTATATCCAGAGTCTCGGTCCTTTTCATAACTGAGTTAGAGTAAAATCAATGGGAATATGCATTTCTGTAACTATGTTTAGATTGTAAGAGTTCTAGCCAGGACTTGTTTCAACATTTACTGTTGATTAAATAGTTATTTCTCTGTGTGTAGGCTTTTGGAAAAGAAGGGAAAGGTCTTAGCAAGAACAGAAAGCATCTATGCTAGGGGTCAATAGCGTTCTTGCCAGGGGTAGGTGCATTGCCTGATGAGAGACAGGTGAGGTTCCTGGCACCCTCAAACCCCCATATTTCACCAGGAGTTTGCTGTTAACATAGAGGAAGATGGAGGATTCTCCCTGACCCCATGCTGGGGTTTAGAGATGTTTGGAAAAACAGCAAGTTTGGGTGTTTCCTGGCTATGTCTGAAACTCAGCATGGCATTAGGGGCAAGATCTTCTCCTCCTCCTCCTCTAGGTTGTGGGCAGAGTGACTATCCTGACACTCTGGCATTTTCACTGGGGGTTGGAGGCATTTGAAAATTAATATGCCGTCTCACTGCTTTCAAACATTTCCAAAGCTCAGTGTGATGTAAGGGACGAGAGCTCACCCCTCTCTTGACCCAGGAGAGGATTGGCAGTGCCCACAGTTTTTGGATGTCTGACAAGCTAACAAAATCTGCAAGCTGTTGAACATTGCCTCCAAATTACTACACCAGTAGAGAAGCTGTTCTGCTGAAGCTCACATTTCATACTCCAGTGTCTGCTAACCATAAACAGAATTGCATGTTGTAAGAAACTGTGTGCTGACATTACCAGAAGTATACTTTGCAATGGATTTATGTAATGTGAAATTACTATCGTTTATAAAACTGAGGTGATTTACAATAAAAAGGTTATTAAAATGAATCCCTTTTAATGTGGGACCATTTTGTATATAGGAGGAGTGAAAGGTATGAATGTAAAATTGGAGTAATTATTAGTCTTATTAGCTAATACAGTTTTAATTAAATAAAGAAAATAACACAATCTTCAAGAGCTTTAAGATATTATTTTCTCTTATTATTTTGGAACAGTCCAAGTTACAAAAAAAGAGAACTTGAATCCCAGTTCCACATGAGTGTTTATATCATGCTAATATCTGAATTTTTGTTCTATTCGATCTATTTATCATATGTCAAAAGATTTTAGCCATTTTCTCTTTGGAGAAATAAAGTAAATTAAGAATAAAATATATAGTTCTTATTCTTTGACTATCTAATGACTAAGGGACGGAGCAGCCCAAGTCCACTCTGGCCAGAAGTGGGTCCAAACCCTGCTGACCACATGGCCCACTCTCAAGGAGCTGGATTAGCCAAGCTCCTTTTTGATCAAATTCTGGAGCACGGCTTCAGTGCAGCTTGCTGCTGCTTTGGAGGCATGTGTTGTATAATCGGCACGCTTTCAAAGCAGCTGGAAGCAGCTTCTTTCTGCCTGCCTATTTCACTCCAAAGAAAAATACTTATGCCTCAATCCTAAACATTGAAGGGCAATGAAATCAGTGAAATTTAATTCCCAGTTAAATGTATTGAATTGTTTGGAGTGAAGCAACTGATTATATAAAGGGAAACAATGTCCCTGCTTTGTAACAGGTAGACATAATAATTTAAAGGTTTATTGTATTTATTATATTACTGGTAAGTACTGGTAGGCCTAAATTACCTAAAGGCACCAGATCCTATGCAGGGTCAGTCCTGATTAGTACTTCAATGGGAGACCACCAATGAATACCAGGCACTGACAGAACCAGCTGTGTGTATTCCTTGCCTAAGAAAACCCTATGAAATTCATGGGGTTGCTATAATTTGACAGGCCACTTGAAGGCATGCGTGTGGAGACACACACACACACACACACACACACCAGATGAAAGTATAAATGCATAGACATACATGTAAAAATATAGTAATATGTCATCCTATTACAGTAAGCAGTCATAAAATATTAACTATAATGTCTAATGTAAGAGAAGCAATAGGCAGAGTGCTCTACTGAGGGTTCTTATTACACAGACTTCACTATGCTGCTAGTACCATTACTGTACATTTTGATGAATTGCCATAAATAATTGAAATAAACTGTCATCACATTCAGAGTGCTTGATCTCTGTCTTTTTGGTATGTTCACAAAGTAATTGGGGGAGAAAAAAAATTACCATTCAGCAGGATTTCCCAGCTCTTCGTGTAAGTGGTAATAGTATATTACCTGAGTGTCAAATTGGGTATTTCATGATTAATAATCTTGTTAAAAGTTTCCATTGTGGAACTGCTTCTGCACCTCTCCCACCCTTGTTCTGTGTGGTGTTTCACTTACTACATTGCAGCCATCTCAGCAGCTTGCATTCCTGCTGTTTAAATACTACACAACATGGATCCTTACATTCTTTTTTATGTGAGTCAAGCCACACAGATAATGATCAAACACTGGATTCCAGCCAGAAGGCAGATGCTGATAGTTTTTCTTCCAGACGCACTCCAAGAGTGGAGAGCCTGTGAATACAGCTGGCATCCTGAAATACTTACCTGCATTGGAAGAAGTCATTGAAACAGTGAATACCCTTGTAGCTTCATATGGTTTCCTGGTGAAAGTCTTAGCCGAATGACGAACATGGAAAAGTTGGTTAGTGGTAGAATATTTGTTCTTCATGCAGAAGGTCCCAATTCTATCCTTGGTATTTCCAGGTAGGCCTGGAAAAGATTTTTGTCTGAAACCTAAAGAGCACTGATGCAAGTCAGTGTAGTAAAAGCCAGTGGTTCTCAACCTTTGGCCCTCAGGATGGTTTGGACTTCTTCTTCCAGAATCCTTGGCTTTTGGTCATGGTGGATGTGGCTTCTGGGAGTTGAAGTCTAAATGTGTGGAAAACCACAGGTTAAAAATCACATTTCTAGACAGTACCAGGCTAGATAGACCAATTGTCTGAATTTACAGTAAGGTGGCTTTCTGTGCTTCTTCAAAGTGCAAAGCATCAGCAAGAGCTTCTTTCCCAGCTGGAATCAAAGAAAACTCTTATGATGAGATAAGAGGCTGAGATAAACCTCATAACAGAGGATGAATGTAATCATTTTATATGGATTTGCTGTGATGTGGATTGGGTTCTCCTTCTGGATCATTTTTTTGCATATCTACAGTGGACTGAAAATTGTGTAATTCTGGTGTAAATTGAAAATATTGATCTTTCTGTTTAGCATGTGATTTAAGACACATTGCAGTAAATAGTGAAATACAATTTATGTGCTGTAACTCACCATATGTCCATTAGTGGTCATTTATTTGAATCCCAGAGCCGAATTCAGTTTCCATGAATCATAGAATCATAGAATCATAGAATCATAGAGTTGGAAGAGACCACAGGGGCCATCCAGTCCAACCCCCCGCCATGCAGGAAATCACAATCAAAGCATCCCCGACAGATGGCCATCCAGCCTCTGCTTGAAGACCTCCAAGGAAGGAGACTCCACTACACTCCGAGGGAGTTTGTTCCACTGTCGAACAGCCCTTACTGTCAGGAAGTTCCTCCTAATATTGAGGTGGAATCTCTTTTCCTGCAGTTTGCATCCATTGCTTCGGGTCCTAGTCTCTGGAGCAGCAGAAAACAAGCTTGCTCCCTCCTCAATATGACATCCCTTCAAATATTTGAACAGGGCTATCATATCACCTCTTAACCTTCTTTTCTCCAGATTTCAGGGGACACATTCAAATGGTAGGCAGGGCCAAAGGCAAAACAATAGGGCCAAAAATATTGAAACTTTTCAAAATAAACTTTTTATGCCTTAAGAGAAGCATTCCAATATTTAGGAATTGGAAAAGCTGGGGAACTTCCAAATGATACTGTGATGGAGGAAAGAGGTGCAGCCACCTGGGAAACCCAACAGACAGAATTGGAATACCAGAAAGGTGTGCAACCTGCTATATTTCCAGGACCCTGCCCCCCCCCCCCGTGTGGATACCATGCTCAAACCCCATTAGATACAGAGGGGTAATAAAATGGTGTCCTTATATAAAATAGCAAAATCAAGGTTTAGTTGGGGGAATTTATATATTTTAAAAATATTTTCAAGCCATGGATTCTTGAATCTGTTAATAAGGAATCCGTAGATACAGAGGGATGACTGTATATTGTTAGAAAGATCTTGGTCTCTAAGAAGGACTTGGTCTGGATCCATCCCCTGCGATCCTCTTCATGCTGAGTTTTGATCCAAGTTATATGAAAGAAAGAAAAACAACCACCGGTTACTCTTCGAAACTAGCGTGGGGAATCTGAGGTTTCTGATAGGGTCCTCTGTCATTTGTAATGTATTCAGCAAGGAAAGAGATCATTGTTAGGCAAGTGGAAGAAGTACAGTCACTCCTCCACTTTTGTGGGGGTTAGGGGCCAAGGACTCCCACAAAAGTGGGAAAACTGCAAATATATTAGTGCCACCAAAATGAATGATCAAGAATCTTCTCCCACCAAGAGCACTACCCATAACTATCTTTGCAACCTTGAAACACATAGCCTCCCCTACATTTCCAGAGTGCTTTCACTTTCAATCTGATGTTATCAGTCATTTTTGCAAAGGATCCACCTTCTCTCCTCCTCCCTCCCTCCCAGCCAGACAAAAGCAACACCGCATCTTCCTCACCTTGACAAACTTTCATTGTCCTCATTTCCAAAGACTTTCTACTCTGAATCCAATGTTTGCAGCTATCACCACAAAGAGAAGGTGCAGTGTTGCTTTTGTCTGGCTGCATGAAAGGGGGAAGAGAAAGAGGAGGGGAGAGAAGTTGGATCCTGGCGGGGAGGGCTGGAAACATTGGATTCAAAGGGAAGGTCTTGGGAAATGAGGAGGATACAAAGTTTGGCAAAGCAGGGGAATATACTGTGCTGAGAGGAAGGGTGAGTAGGAGGCAGATGAAGATGTTCAATTTGTTAAGCAGCAGCTACAAAGTTGCAGATAGTCAAAACTGCAAATCTGAAACCCCTGAATGTGGTGGGCCACCTGTATACTGTTTTGATGTTGTTGAAGGAATCAAGATCAACTCACATGAACTGAGTTGAAATTTTGGAAAACAAGCTTGTTCAGGGCCCTTGTCACTTCTTCTTGAGAAGTAACAAGAATTAGAAATCTCAAGGTGTGCATCCCACAGATAAGATCTTTTTAGGGATTTTTTTTGCTTTGGTAGAAATAGACTAGTTTGGTTTTGGGTCAACAACCTTGTGGTCCTTGTTCAATTACAGAAGAACTACAAATGTGGATTGGAAAGAGAAACAGCAGAATTAGAATTCATCCACAAACTACAGTCCTTCAGCAATGGATTGAACAAAGACAATGGTTTCCTTACTCACTACACACACTTCAACACTATCTGACCCCACCTTCATGGGGGTGGCCTACAGTCATCTATTCCTCTCACCACAGGCTAGTCCCATTGCTAAACAGGATTTGCCAGTTCATCTCCATACACAAAGACCAGTTTCCTATGTCTTTGTGCACAAACGACCATAGTTAAAACTGGGCCTGCAACTTCATTTCCATACACAAAAGATTTGTAATTTGAATTGACATCCTCACATACCAGTGACATAGATAGATAGATAGATAGATAGATAGATAGATAGATAGATAGATAGATAGAT
>NC_056524.1:73518072-73565096 GCF_019175285.1 Sceloporus undulatus
CTGTGCTGTGCCTGGCTTCCACTCCACCAAATGCATCTGAGGAAGTAGACTGAAGTCCACAAAAGCTCCTGCTGCCTATTTCTTTCTTTCAGTTAGTCTCAACGTGCTACAAGATCTTTCCACATACTGTGGCAACAGGCATTGGTCCCAAAGTAATTGGCTAGCTAGTAACTAACTGCTGCTTCTCTAGGCAGGAAATATTTACCAACAAAATGTGTTCATTTTAACCTGCTGATTCATAGTTAGCCACAGTGAGAGCAGACTGCAGATGCATGTGTCCTTGAGGAATGTTGATAAATCAGAAAGCCTGCAAAAGAGTCCATATCTCTCCCCAAATTGGATGCCTGCCTGCTATGGAGTACAACAATTTAAGCAGCAAATCTGCTTAAGGAGGCTGAAAATGATGCAAGTAGAAAGGATTCTCTTCCCAAAAGGAAAAATATCCAACATATACTAAGAACTCTTTGGGCTCATTGTAGAAGTACTTCCCAGGGAGAGAGAAGTGTTTATTAACAGAAGAAGAGCTCTTCTGGATCAGACCAAAGGCATAAGTAGTCTAACATCCTGTTCCCCAGTGGCTGATCAAGTGCCTGTGAAAAGTCCACAACTTGGGCTTGAGCATAATAGTACCTTCTTATTCATATTTCCCATCAGTTGGTGTTCAGTGATATACATCCTCTGGTAAATGGAAGTAATATGTAAACATGCTAATCAAAAACAAAAGGTGGCAGTAGTATAACACTTTCTAGAGTTTATAATTATTTTACATGTGTTACCAGTTGTTATATCCTGCTGTTGAACTTGATGTGCTAGACAAATCCTATGCATTATCTCTCATCATGCCAGTAAAGGAAATGTGACTGAGATAGACTATCTTTTCTAAGGGTGCCTAGAATAATTTTGGCAGAGCTTTCATTTGAATCAAGGATAACCTGATTCACAATTCAGTATCTTAGCCACTACAACACAGCAGATTTGTTGGCTGGGAGAAAAATGCATGAAAGATTCAAATACAGATTAGAGAAATATTTGAATTAACCAGTTAAATGAAAAGAAGCACATTCATGTAGGTAAGGGAAGCAGAAGGAAGCACTGTATGCATATGTCACACACAAAAGGTGAGGGAATGTGATAAGCAGTTTGCTAAAGCATGAACCAGTACTCGTGTTTTAAAGATAGAAACTTAGAGCAAAAGCACTGGCAAGAAATGTCAAGTTAAGACATGAGATATTGCTAATCACTCCAAAGGTGTTACATAAAAGGTGTGTTTGTAAGACTGGTGGAGTAGGGGGAAGCTTGAGGTTGGAGAGAACGTTTTAAAAACAGAATAAGACTGAATCTGTGGTTGTCATATAGAGAACGAATAGAGGTTGTTCTATATAAACATTGCACAATAACTGGGAATTATGGTGTCTTACATTAAAACAAAACTAGGAAGAGGTTGGAAAATGCCAAAATCAAAGGAGAACATGCCCAAGGAGGTGCACATGTTAATAAAATGAGTAGGGAAAGATAAGCATTGTAAGAAATCTTATTTATTAAAGAAGAAATAAACTGTGAGGGAACCTTTGAGCAAATGAACTTTCATCAAGCAACGATAAAGGGAAACCCCATAAAAAACAATAATGTGAGATAGCTGGAACACACAACATACTTCTCTGTGTTTAAAATCCCAAGTGCCCTATGGAGTGATGAACACATTATGAATTTTAAGATGATTGATGTAAATGTCTCAGAATTAGTCAACCAGATATCTCAGGTGAGAGAAAATCAGTAATTATTATATAAGATACATGAACTAACAATGGAAGGTTCAGAGTATACAGTCAGCCCTTCTTATACACGGTTTTTTTATACACGGATTCAAGCATACACGGTTTGAAAATGTTCCAAAAAAGTATAAATTTCAATGATCAAACCTTGATTTTCCATTTTTTATAAGGGACACCGTTTTGCTCTGCATATTTAATGGGACTTGAGCATACACGGATTTTGTTATACACGGGGGATCTTGGAACCAAACACCAGTGTATAACAAGGGTCCACTGTATTTATTAGACCATCTAAGATTTTCCCCAAATCCTTGACTGAACATAATTTTTAAACATTCTGCGGTTAAAATTCACCAGTATAACAGTACACTCCTTTTTTTAATGTTTTGAAGGAGCCCTGGTGGTGCAGTGGTTAAATGCCTGTACTGCAGCCATTCACTTGAAACCACAAGGTTGCAAGTTCAAGACCAGCAAAAGAGCCCAAGCTCGACTCAGGCTTGCATCCTTCCAAGGTCGCTAAAATGAGTACCCAGATTGTTGGGGGCAAATTAGCTTACTTGCTAATTAGCTTACTTGCTGTTCACCGCTATGATCTTTGGAATAGTGGTATATAAATAAAACAAATTAAAATTAATTAAATTAAATTGAAATAGAAAACTGGACTTTTTAAATACAAGAACATTGTATCCTTGAAGCTTATGGGGATTATATATCTAACGGCTGTCTGTCTGTTTGTTTGTCTGTCTGTCTCTCTCTCTCTCACAGACAACATGAACTCAATTTATGCATTGTACTGTACTACATTCTAGGCCAAATGAGAGATGCACATGTTTGCCAGCAAGGTGTCAGTATGCAGGTTCTTAGCCTGCTGTGGACAATTAAGTGTTCCTTTGTTGAAATTTTATGTATGTTATTAAACTGTGGCAAGGAATTATGTTACAGTATGCAGTTTTATAAAACAAGGATAACCAATTGACAGTCTATTTGCAGGATCTAATGCATTTTTATCATCTTTTGTCTATGTTACATAGATTATTAAAATGAGTTCATAACCTTCCTGATAATTTTGTATTTATAATTGTACTCTAGATATTGTATACTTTTGTCTTGAAATATGGTCTAGTAAAATTAATTAATTACAGAATATTAATTAAAATATATAGCCATGTTAGTCTGTAGAATCAGTACATAGAGAGATCTTGTAGCACCTTTGAGCCTAACTGAAAGAAAGAAATTGGCAGCATAAGCTTTTGTAGACTTCAGTCTACTTCTTCACATGCATTTGGTTGTATTAATATTAATTAATATTTTATTTGTGGTCTTATGTGAAAAATCATATATACCTAAGTGCTCCATCTGTAGTTTTGATGTGCACATGAATTTTTGACTTGAGGTCATTGGACAATATTAGGATATTTGATGTAGTACAAAAGATCATGACATTGTTCCTTTTAAATGTTAGATTTTTCCAGTTGGAGGGAGGAAAATAATGCACTTGCCTTATAGTACCTTTCAGGTTTCTTATTCCTTTCTCACTCTGGCAAATACTATATGAGAAGAAATTATACCTTTTCAAGGGATAAATAAATATTTTATTTGGCAGACTGGATTACTTTCACATAAGTTTCATTGAAAGAAATGGTAGGATATAATATAGGTATCTTTATAACACAACCTGAAGCACTTCAAGCTCCTTGACTTACTTGAAGTAATTACATGCAGAAGTTGGTAACATTCTGACTTTGGCTTAAACGTCAAGAGTTGAAGGTTCTTACTTCAGTTAAGGGGAAGGCTAGTCAAAAGAGATGCTTTTGATGGGAGATTTCAAAAAAGAGCAAGGGTAGTCTTGATCATGATTTAATATTCTTATATTTATTGCAAGATCTAAGAAATAAGGAATGCTAACTTATACTCATGTATAAGTCTAGAAATTTAGGTCACAAAATGGATCCCAAAAACCTGAGTTGATTTATCCATGGGTCAATGTAAGTAGTGTATCTTAACTCTTAGTTAAAAGAAGGTGAAAAACAGGAGTATAATATGTGAAGCACTGATCCCCTCTGCTCTCTCATCCATCCAGCCTTAAGAGTAAGCACAAATAGTTATGTTTGCTGGACTTTTGTAAGTTCTTTGACATTGTTTTGCTTTGCTTCGTCCATTAGATCCTTTGCTATATACCCCTAAAGTTTACCCTCGACCTATCCATGGGTCATAGCAAAATCCTTATTTTTGGCCCTGAAACTTGCCCTCGACTTATACATGAGGTCGACTTATAGTCAAATATATACAGTACTACTCTCCTTATAAATAGTCTCAAAGGCCTATAAGAAACTAGTATTAACATCGTACTTGCTGAAAATAGCAAATATGTGGAATGTCTATGATGGAAGTTAAGAAAGAATGTGCAAAAGCAGAATTACAGTTGAATATTAAGAACACAAAGATAATGATCAGAGCCAGCATGGTATAGTGGTTGGACTACTACAACATGGTTTGACTATTGGAATGTTGGACTAGGACACTAGGAGACCAAGGGTATGATTCCCCCTTGGCCATGAAACTCACTGGGTGAGATGGCAAGTCACATCCTCTCAACCTCAGGGGAAATCAAGGGCAACCCCCCTCTGAAGAAACCTGCTCTCAGGAGCTAGGAAGAGAAAGGATCCAGCATGCACGTAGTAGCCCTTGCTTCTCCAAGGATCCTGTCCACATCATCAGGCTGCACAGATTGAAACTTATCTAATAAAACAGGACAATCAGATGCCAAGATTACATCTACTGAACCTACAGCATCCAAGTCAGAGCGAATCTGAGCCATTTTGTCTGCAAAGTGTCTTGCAAATTCTTCACAGTGAGCTGTTGTTTTCTTCTTGGGGTCAGAGTGTAAAAGTCCCTTGACCACTCAGAACAGCTCTGCTGGATGACACTGTGCACATGCAATGGCAGCAGAAAATGTAATTTCTTCACTGCATCCATTGCCCCACCATATGCCTTCCAATAGGCCTTAGCCTATGTTTGGCCGGACTCACTCCGGGTTTTCTGCCATCGTCACTCTAGTCTCTGTCCCACTCGTTTCATCAGCGCCAGCTCCCTAGTGAACTAGGGAGCATGTTTGGCTCAACTTCATGGCAGGGGCAACTGCCCTGGCCATTTCCCTGTTCCAGAGATCTGCCAGGACTTTGATAGGATCACCTGCCAAGGGAACCAGAAACTCCCCAAGAGCCATCAGGAATCCATCTGGATCCATAAGCCTCCTGAGGCAGACCATCTTAATCAGCCTTCCACCCCTGCAGAGGCTCTGAGTCCCAGTGAGTCTAAACCCTACTTGGTAATCACGACAACAGAACTACAGAGAATTCCTCCACTCCCAGATCACTGTCATCCTACCCAGAGCAAAAAAACAGGTCCAGAATGTGTCTTGCTGAATGGGTGGCACCAGATATTACTTGGGACAACCGCATGGTTGTCATGGCAGACATGAAGTCCTGAGCTGCTCCTGACAAAGCAGTCTCTGCATGGATATTGAATTCCCCCAGGACAACAAGCTGAGGGGACTCCAAGGCTAGAAGGGGTTTGCCATTGACCTCCTCTGAGGCTGAGGGAGTGTGACATGCCCACAGTCATCAGTGGGTTTCTGTGGCCATGCAGGAATTTGGAGTCTGTCTCCCTGTGTCCCAATCCAACACTCAAACCACTCTACCATTCTGACTCTCTGCAGCAGTATGTGGTTTGCAAATGTTTAACCCCAAGCTCTTTCACAAATTTGCCTGTTAATTGAAAGCAAGACCATTCTCTTCAATGAAAACATTTGCTCTTAAAGAAATCAAACATTGGAGTGATAGTTTAATGACTTGGATCTTTATAATGTTTTCTGCTTTTGGTTCATTTCTGTTTGTTAATTTAATTAGCATCATGATGGATTGTGGGGAAAAATGTGCCAGTCAGACTTGTAAAAGGTAAAGAGTTGGAAAGGGTGTTAAATGCTAAGGAAGCTAGAAACTACCATGTGATTATGATGCTTTGAACAAACTCCCTGAAGTCAACAGTTAGAAATTCAATAAACAGAAGCATAAGGTAGTTCAAGATGAGAATAATCAAATACACAAATGTTTGATAATTTGCAAAGCAGCCATCTTGCAGATGTGAAACTACAGGCTAAATTATATATTGAGCTGTAATTTACTATATTGCATGTTCATTGCTAACCAAAGATCTTATCTGAAATCGTCTTTTGTATTCATACTCTGGAGAAGACATCAAGATACCAGAGAACAGCAGGAGGGTTAAAAGAATGACAGCACCCAATATACTTGTATCGTAAATGCAGTTAAATTTGAAAGTATACTTCTGACATGTTATCTAGGAATCTTAGATTCAAGGGAATTATATTTTGGCAGATTGTGTAAAACATAAGATGTTAAGGTACTTAATACATTTACATGGACCCCAAGGGCTAAATAAAACTGCACATTGTGGAGAAGTGCAGCAAAATAAATATCAAATAAAAACTTGGGCTTATTCCTCCAGAGCCTAAAATTTCTTGATTGATGGTCCCTAACTGATTTGATTTGATGAAATGGACATTTGTATGAGCAGATATTCATAAACAGATAACGTTATAATCAACATGTACTTATTAATCCTTTTCCATTTATATTTTCTTGTCCTTTAAAATGTGTTGAAGAAAAGAAAGTTTCTGTCCTCTTGAATGCTTAGGCATAAAACATGCAAAGATAGAAAAGTTAACGGATGAGGGCTGATGTGTTAATTGTTAACAATATTTTTTTTTAGACAATCATGTGTTTACTTTAGAAGGGGACTTTAATTAATTTATTTTTTACAGTTCTTAAATTGACATTCAAATTGGAGTCAAAAAGCCTACACTGAAAGCCTTAGAAGAATTAAACTGTAAAATATTATCCAAGAGTTTACTCCCTCTACACTGCCCTTGTTTTGAGCTTAGAGGAGAAGCTTTGCCTTTCTCTGGTTTTTCCTTCTCTGGCTTTCCTGCCTTTTGATTGTGTCTGGACCTGTTTTAGCTTACCGATTTACACAGAGATCCCAGAAAAAGCCCCATCCTAGCCCCCAAGCATCACAGTTCAGCTTCCTGGGACAGATGTGGTCCTACTGGACAGCTATTTTCCCTTGTGTGTTTAGGCACGCTCTTTCTATAGAGGTGCTAGTGATCTAAAGAGAATGAAAGAGAAATAGTGGAAATGCTTTACCTCCCAGTAGACTTTACTTTCCAGCTTGGTACTTTATAGATGCCCTCTTTTGGCTGGTGGTAGATCAGGAGCTGGAGTAATTGTGAGTTACTGGACTTGTACTTTCACACATCTGGAGGGCAAAAGGCAGGTGAAGTCTGATATGGACTATGCGGGTAGGGGAGAATCATCAACATCCCTTTGATTGCTTGAGCAGTTTAATGAGTACTGTAACGGCAGCTTTTCAAAAACTTCCAGCCCTGTGGATTTTGATATTTTCCTGACAGAAAAGGGCCCCCATTTTAGGCAATTGTGCAGGCAATGGGAGAGTTGGGTTGAAGCTAATTAGATGATTATTGATCAAAATGACTAGATGCTATAACTTCAACCATGAGCCTACAACTAAAATAGTTGGGTTAAAAAAAACCAAACACCAGTGTTGCACAGATATTGCACTGAAGTTGAGCCATAACATCAGTCCAGAGACAACCAGTCAGATATCCTGTCAGCCTGTGCTTCCCTCATCTGGGGCCTCCAAAGATGGGAGATTGATTCCCCTGAGAAGTTTCCCTTTTATATCAGTGGTCTCATCCGTCCTAGTGCCAGGCAGACTACACTCAAAGCAGCAGGCAACTGAGATGCAGTGTACAGTATTACTAGATATTTATGGGATGAAGATTACTGTATTAAAGGTCTTTTTTCCTGATGAAAAGGGTA
The DNA here is from genome assembly GCF_019175285.1 of Sceloporus undulatus. Lineage (NCBI taxonomy): Eukaryota > Metazoa > Chordata > Lepidosauria > Squamata > Phrynosomatidae > Sceloporus > Sceloporus undulatus. The sequence continues at coordinate 73,525,766 of NC_056524.1, forward strand.
GAGCTTGGAAAAGGAAGCCTAGTCCAGCTGGCCTCATTTGAGTTCCAAACTCACAGGTAAGCTCCCTTCTCTACTTAAATAAACTCAGGCAACAATTGCATCCTTTAGACATCTACTTGTGATCAAGATAAGCCATGAATACTGCTTGAGTAGTGTCAGTTTTACATGATAATTATATGCACTCAAGAGAGAGGCAGCCATGCATTTGGAATACAGTAGTAGTGGTTAAATTGGTTGAGTGAATTTGATATAATGAACATTTTGCACAATCCCATGCTTGTTAGCAAGACTGAATGGACAAATGTCATTGGTGTCAGAAAAAAATATATAACTATAGTCAGCCTTCTATATCCACAGATTCATTATCCATGGATTCAAGCATCCATGACTTGAAAATATTTTTTAAAAAACAAAGAAAACTTGATTTAGTCATTTTATATAAAGGACACCATTTCACTATCCATTTTATTTAATGGGACTTGAATATCCATGGATTTTGATATGCACAGGAAGTACTGGAACCAAACCCCAGCTGATATCAGGGGTCCACTGTACAGCTGTGTTGGAGAGAGATAGTTTAAAGCAGTGAATTTACACAGCCAGATAAAACGGTCTAATTTCCACAATCAGATACATTTTATTTAAGCAGACCAAACATTGGCTTGATTGGCTTAAAAATCAGTACTGATTCATAATGAGGAGAACTGATTGTGATACTTGATCATTCAGGCCAAGAACTGAATGCACAGTATGTGCTGGGGAGGCTACTGTTCCTTTAGTTGTTCAACGTAAGTCAACTCAAGCTGGTATAAGCCAACTCAAATCAGTGGGACGTGTATTCCTTTTACAAGCAGCTTATCTTGAAAGGCAAATCCATTCACCAAAATGTTGCTGTCTCTACCCTTCCTCCACCCCTCACTTTGAAATTACCTATTCTGTATTTTAGCCTCCCAAATATCTGTCCGATGGCTTTCAAAAAGCTTCCTTGTTTCATTTCCACAATAAGCTATCCATGTATTTAAAAGATAGTAAAACATCCAGAGCTGTTTCTATAATTGCTTTATTTTATCCAAGAGCCTTTTGCTCTTTTTCTACCTAATATGTCATTTGAGGGACTAAGTTTGTTTCACCATTGCTCCTTAGGTTATGTGACATGGGTTCTAGGGACATTTGTGTACTTGTAGCTTCAAACAGATTTTGCTTCAGTAGAAATGTGTTATGCTGAATTAACAAAATGTTTGTTCATTAACACACGGGAAAAAATGCTTCCCCTCCACTTTTCTGTCTGCGTAAATCATGATCAGAAGTCGATATAAATAACACAGAAAAATTCAGGGCTTAAGTCTCATGGATGAAAAGTGCCTAAATGTAAAAATATTTTTATTCCTTTTAACAGCTCTGTCCACTACCACTGTGCATATTCCAGAGATTAGGAATATAGAGATTATAAATTAAATTATTTTCTGTGAATATACAGTATTTGCAGCATTCTAAAACATCACATTTTCCCTGATGCCAAATACCAATTTGTGCAATAACTTAGTTTTAAATAATTGATTTGATGATCCCTTCTTCATAAAGTGATTGGAAGCCATTTTGAGTCCTGTTCCTGGGGAAAAGATTGGATAGAAAGTGGTGGTGATAATGATGATGATTTGAATAATAAAAATAATAACATTAACATGATTAATACTAATAGTATTATGACTAATAATAATGGAAGTGGAGGTCTGGGATGTGCAAGCACTTTTTTGATATAACAGATGGGCCAGATCTTGTGTTGTATTTGAGGGGATTTCTGCATCTTCTTGAAATGACTTTGTTGCTGAAGGGAAAAGTAAGCTACATAGTTTGACTTACAGAATAATGATCATATGAAATAGTTTCCTATAAGAAGTTTATCTAACCAACCACAGAGTACTGGTAATTTTGCTATCATTTACTGTGTGAAATGTAAACTTACTTTCTTGATGGGAATGTGAAGGTAATTTCTATCTTTTGTTATTTATATGTGATCATATTAACGTTTCATATGAATTTCCCCAAATATAGAATTAATGCAAATGATTTCATGAAATATGGAGGAGGGGGAATATGTTTGGCTTTCTGGAATGATTCTCTACATGTCCATTGCAAAGTTCTAACTAAAACCACATTTTATTTCCCCCCCTTTATTAAAAGTGAATGGTGAAACTAATTTAAAGTCAGTGCAACCTCTTGTCTAAGCGATACCAAGAGCATCAGATAGTTGGTGAATCAAACAATATGTTACTGATATAGGCTGGAGGGAATAAGAAGTTCTATAGCATATGTACAATTCATTTTGATGTCTAATTTGCTAATTACAACTTTCTTCCAGCCCCCCCTTCTGTGGTCTTGAAGATAATATGAGAATGAAAATATCCCAGTCATTAAAACAGGCAGGAAAGCTGAAGGAAGATCTGGGAAACTAAGGTTCGGTCACTAGTCTTTGTAGAGAAATGGGTAGAATTAGAATTTGTGAGCATTTTGATTACCAGAAATGACAGTGGATGTGTCAGGAAGAAATTCTGCCAGATTGAGCTATTTCTATTTTATTTTTTAAAGTTGGGTTCCTGATTTTGTGGATGGTGGGGATTCTGTGAACATAGTTTATCTTCATTTTAGAAGAAACATTGGGCAAAATCCCACATGATAATTTGTTTGGTAAACTGTCTGAATTGGAATTAGACTATAATAACGTTAGATGGATTCTCATTTGGTTGGAGAGCCATACTAAGTTGCTTTCTCCAAAATGTTGGGTATTTCCTGACTGCTGTGAGAATTCCAGTATATTGAGGGTTATAGTACAGTTAGCACAGTGGGAGTTCGGGTTAGACTTTCACATGTGCATCTTGCATTTTCTGATCCCAGTGAGAATTTCAGCGTAGAGCCAGCTCATCGACAAGTGGAATACATAGCTTTCATACCTCTCAATTCTGAGTCAGTGAAAAATATAGGGCATTACATTGGCTGAGGCAAAAAGTCCCCCAGTGGCAAAAAGGAAGAGATTTGTTTGTATGTGTTTTTATCCCACCTTTTTTGTTTGAGGGGGAAAATACAGTAACCTTGTATAGGAATGGCTGAAACTCTGGGACATTGTTTACAGCTGTTCATGATGGCAGTAAATTGGCTTAGAGATAGTACATGTCAAATGAATCCTAGATTGCAGTCATTCACAAGTTAGCAGTATGATGCACCTTCAGAAAATGTGAAGGTGATTTTAAACTGCCCCAGAAGTGACTTAGACCTTATTTGTGTCCAGTTTTAAGTGTCAAAATTTAAGACAAATGTAGAAAAATTGGAAGAGTTTTTGAGAAGAGCAATAATAATAGTTGTAAGAAAAACAAATTCTATGAGAAAAGCTTGAAGGAAGTACCTATATTTACTATGAGATGAGCTGTGATGTCATTCTTTTTAAACTTTAAGTGCTGTCACATAAAAGAGGGCAAAATCTGGTATCCTGAGAACTAATAGCCTTATGTTATGGGAGGATAGATGTTGGTTGAACATCAGAAAAAACTTCTGGCTGGTAAGAACAGTTTGACAGAAACCAATTATGTAATGCAGAGGTAGGCAACCTTTTTGAGCCGGGGGCCGGGTTGCTGCTCCTCAGACAACTGGGGGGGCCGAAGCCAAAAAATAAATAATTAAATAATTTAAAAAAAATTAAATAAATAAATAAACCGGGACAGATGTAGGACAACATTTTCAAATGGTGGACACTTTTTTTAAAAAAGTGGAGGACACGCAAAAAAAATTGCTGATTTTTTAAAAAATGTTAATATAAATGCATGTTTCTGAGGCGTCTATAGACAATTGCCTCCCTTGCCCCTGCGTGCGAGAGGCCAAAGGCCCCGGCGGCAATCGGCGGCAGGACCAGGCTGGGGCCGGTCCCAAGGCCTTGCCGGGCCGCATCCGGCCCGCGGGCCCCAGGTTGCCTACCCCTGATGTAATGGGATGGCAGGCTCTCAGTTGCTGGAGGTCTTCAGGCAGAGAGGTTGGACAGCAGCATTTTCAGGGTTCTTCAAGTCTAGATTTCCTGCCACAAAAGGGGGGGGGGGTTGAATTATATAGACCCCTCTAATACCTATCATTCTAAAAACAAACCCAAAAACTAATATTATCACTACTTCCACACCTATATAAAAACAGTTGGGTTGGGGGAAGTGCCTTAAAATACTATCAGCCTGTTTACTGTTTTCTTAAACCTGCAGGATACATAACGTGGAAGTTTTGTGAAGAGGAAACGGCTGGAAAAAGTGTTCATAGGGCAGAATAAAAGAAACTGAGACATTTCCTCTTTTATTTTTGTTTTAAACTCTAGTTTGTGTACTTAGTTGTATTTTGTAGAATCGTGTCTCCCCTCCCATATGAAAAGTCTGCTTGGACAGCAGTCCTCCACTTCAGCAGTAAAGTCATGTGCAATGCTATCATTACACAAAAGCCAATCATGGCTGCTGCAGAGGAAACTGCTGCTGCGGTGACTACAAAGGACTTTCCAGGAACTTGACTGTGTTTTGCAGAAATCTGTTCTGGCTATCTACAGGTCAGATGTAAATTCCTACAGCCTATTAAAAGCTAGAATAATAATAATAATAATAATAATAATAATAATAATAAAAATATGTGAGTTCCATCAGTGGAGGAGAGGGGATTTCAGTGCAGGCCTTTTTGGTGAAGAATAAGTAAGCTGTAAACAATATTTGAACTATACTACAGACTGGTAAGACAAAGTGAAGGGAGCATATGTTACTCCTTCAGCTGTATTTCCCCAAGGAGGGATGGAAAATCATATTAATTATCCTCATGAGCTGGACAAAATGCATGGAAATTAGGTTCTGAAGTGGCAGCTGCAAATCATCACCTTCTCCAACTCCAGGAATGCCTCGGTATATGCAAGGAGAATACCATGAAGTACTTTGCATTGTGAAAAACCTAACTAGTAGTTTATATCACTATCTAAGTGCACATGTTTGCAAGGCTAAGCTGTTCCTGTTTAAAAAACCCAGTAAAAGTAAGCATTCAGAACGTGAAAATTATACTTCAGTTCAGAGACATAAACAACGAATAAAAATGTATTGGAGAAACAGTGAAATTAATACTGGAGTGGTTATTTATTTATTTATTATATTTATTTGTATCCTGCTCTTTTCCCAGGACTGGGACTCAGACATTTAAAGTGATTTAAAGTCACATAGGAGCCTTATAGTGTTGTAGGAAAGCAGGCAAAAATATTAATTATGGCAAAACCATAATTTATGAAAGAGCATATGAATGCATAGAATGTTAATCTATTAAACCAGTTGTTTAGTTAGTATATCTTTGGCTATTCACTAGTGGCTAAACTGATGCATAAGTGGTTAAAATGATGCAAAATTATTTTGGGTGATACAGAAATATTAGTCTCATGGATTTCTTCTTGTAAACCATCCTGTAACATGGTAGTAATGTTTTTGCGTCTGTTTAGACAACTAATGCAAGTTCCTTTTCTTTAAAAAATCTTGCTATTTCAGGATGTAGCTGCTATATTGGAGCAGGGCTGCTGTTTTTCTCCTGGCAGAGCAGCAAATGGCATATTCAGTTGGAAATAATGTTATGTGGATTTATTTTTAAAAATGAATCCTGTGCCTTATCTCACAAAGGCTTCAATGATTTGCTCCCAAGTAGAGTAGACCATTTCGAATAATTGGGATTTACATATGTGTTAGCTCACAATTCAGTAGTTTATTGAGTGAGTTTACTCTATTTGGGACTAGCAACTGGATTTAATCCACAATTTCAGACTAACATAAAACTCACAGATTTTTTAAAAAACTCCATCGCCTTTTTTACTTGTTTGCATGCATGTATGTGTGTGTAATAAAAATAAAATGTGAAATCTACTTGCATAGATTTTGAGGAGAATTCTACATTTGTTCAGAGCTTTAAGGATGGAATCTCTTAACACTGTTTTTCTTGCATTGCATTCAGTTGAATTTATGAAAGTTACTGCATTATAGTTTGAGGAAATATTCCCTAAATTTGTTCTGAAAACGTCATAATCTCTATAGAAAAGAATTTGCTATAACCTCCCTTTCCTTGTCCTCACCTGTCTTTTCATTTTAAGTGTGTCTTGTCTTTATGTTTAGATTAAAATCTTATAGATAGATAATGCATTCTTAATTAATAAAGTACCAAAATATGTATAAATTTTTTCAGTGAATTGTGGAAGATCAGAACAGAAAGTATTTATGTGAAATGTTTCCTCTTAACCCTGTGTTTTAGATATATTTTTGTATTAGTCCCACATAACAAAGGAGTATTTGTTTAGCTGTTCATATCACATTTGCTCACTTAGCTCTGTCAACAACAGAGTTATTGTTAATTGAAGATTTTGTTATAAACCATTTGAAATAAAATTGTCTGTAAAATCCAGAAAGTCTGATTGCAGCTGGAATAATGATACATGCAGAAGAGTAAAGTGTGAAAGTCTTGATCTGGTAGATTGCCCTGTACAGTATGTACTGATTTAGATTAATGATCAACAGATTTCATTTTTTGTTATTATATCATGTGTAAAACAACCATTCAAAGGTCATTACAGTTCTCAAACTAGCACAGTATGGAACAGGGCTGGGCTCTGTAAATCATATTTAGGACTCAATTTTAAACTCATTAGAACTCAATTCTAAAACTTCCTAAAAATCTAACATGCTATGTTAAATAAAATTTCCACTCACTGTCTGTTGCCCTGAATATCTCTGAGTGATTTTCAATTTATATACTTATGACTTATTACTTATAGTTTACACACTTATTACAATGTTAAGCCATGGCAGTGAATTGATAGAGCATTTACCTGGGGCTCACAAGCTTGTAGAGTTTCACAGTTCTTAAAAAAGAAAGAAAGAAAGAAAGCAGTAAGAGGCTGTACAAATACTATACAGTGAGTGGGAATCAGAGCAGTGAGGATGGGGTGGGGACCCAGGATTAAGTCATTTGCCATGGGCCAATTTTTCAGTTAAAATTGCACTGCCTCATCTGCTTTTCCATCTATGTGAAGAGATGGGGGATAATGGCATTCTTATATCCTTTGCCTTGCAAATTGGGAAGGGCAATTTTATTGTACAAGGGATCTTACATATAGTTTACTGAGTCTTTAGAGACACAAGTGTATTATGGAATGTGGACAGTTGTTGCAGTTTACAGCAAGGAATTATCAGCCAATGGGAAGTGTCAATAGTTTCAGGGTATAATTGTACTATTAAGCAACTAAGTTAAAGTTAAGCTGCTAAAAATATTCTATTTGATTCTTTGACTCAACATAAAGATCACATTGTTAGAATCATGGATTTATTGTAGATGCAGACTAAATCATCAAACACCATTTACTGGGGCATGACAGACTACCAGTCTGTTAAAGAAATGCTCAAATTCATCTCATGGAGATTGCTTATAAAATTTGTTTGAAAGCATTGAGCTAGGGGCTCATAGTGTGTACTGATAGTAAAAATGTTGTTGAAAGATTTCCAAGGAAGATTAGACATATAGGCAGAACAAGGACAGCTGTGGTTGCTAAGTGCAAAAACCTAGAACAAGCTAGTGGGAACTAATATAAATAAGGGGAAAGTATTGCTATGGTGACACAGCACTTTCTTCTGAAGACAAGATAGAGTAGTGGTGGGTTTTACACAAAATCGTTGACTTAGAACAGCAGTAGACATGAATTTTGAAGGAAATATTATACATTTGTGGAAATTGATAGTATAAATTATAGAATTGAATATACTTATAGGGATCTGGGAAACTGTTAAATATGTGAAATTATTTCTGTGGATCACAATATATATATATATATATATATATATATATATATATATATATATATGGCACATTGTGAGAAGCATAGTTTAAATTGATAGCTAAGCAGATTTCCTCCTAGGTTTTCAGTTATTTATTTTTAAATAGAGATACTGTATTAACCATCTTGTGTAAAAATAATATAATTACATTTCATTAGAAATGTTCTAAGATTATTTTGGTCTTGAGTGAGATACCTGCTTGCTCTGTCTCTTGGGATATCAGGGTGCTTCCAGAGTAATTTATTCTGTGTCTCCTCAGAGCCATGACACTCATACTAACCCAGCTGACACATTACTTCTTTTCTCTCTCTCTGGTAAGTACTTAGATATCCTGGAAGATCTGATATACAATATTGAACTTCTCACAGCAACCTCTCCATAAAAAGAAAATGTCAGAAGGGTCTCTCTGTGTCTCTGTCTCTGTCTCTGTCTCTGTCTCTGTCTCTCTCTCTCTCTCTCTCTCTCTGTGTGTGTGTGTGTGTGTGTGTGTGTGTATAGTTTATAACTAATAGCTCTAGGTTCCAATCAGGGAATGATTTTAGTAAGACTCCATAATCATAGCACTTTTGGGAGGAATGCTGAAGTAACGTACCAGAAGTTGTTGTATTGTTTTCAGCGTGTTTTGCAAGTCATTTCTGTACCAATTTACCAGGTGTTTGCCTGCATTTATCCATCTAAAATTTCACCAGGAATTTATCTTGGGATACTTATATATTGTATGTGAAATTGTTGCAAATTGTTCAAAAAGCCAATAGAATATATAAAGATATGTATTGTAAAGGCTTATGTAAAGGTATAAGCACTTGTACTACACAGCAACCTTTGCTTTTTCTGACGTTTGGCTTGTATGCCTGGAAATATAGCAAATGAGGAAATAATTTTCAGCTTTGGAAGATAAACCAAAAGCTAACCATTGCTTTGAATCTAGACCAAAGCAAAAATAAAAAATAAAAAAATAAAATAAAAATAAAAATAAAAAAGAGAGAGAGAGAGTTGTTTGTTTGACTCAACTCTTGCATCCTCCAGATTGGAGAATTTATTGTTGATCCCTATAACATGTGTCAGAAACTAAATGTGGTGGATCAAATTTCCCCTTTTCATTACCTGCATGGCTACTTCATTACAGTATCTTTACATATGTTATAGATTCAATTTATTAGCCTCATGTTCTCTTGGAAGTACTCCCATGTGTATATAAAGAGAGAAAAATGTCTTCCTTCTCATATTTGATCCTATGCAAATGAATTTAGAAATCAAAACTAGGAAGAAGATCATGCAATCTCTCAGAATATTTTTTCTGTCTCATGGAGCTAATGATTTTTTTTTAGAGCTGAAGGGGTTAAGGTTATGCATTATGCTTTCATTATACTATGATACAGACACTCTCCTTGGAAAATCTGTATTCATACCTGTGGTGAAAAGCATAATGTTTGAGGCAGGGGTGAAAAGGACCCAGAATCCATGTAGCTAAGCCACCACTTGCAAAGATATTCTGGGAGGGGGAGAGTGAAGTATTGTCACCTTATTCTCCTTCTTGAATAAAATTCCTGAGTCATTCTGTTGGCTAAGCACACTTTCCTCCCCCTTGCAAACCTACAAAGCATACTTCCTTGTGTTCCAAGATGGAAGTGGATTTAACTGAAGACAATTACGCAAGGAAAAACATACATTAGGCTTGTTAAGGCTGGCAACTGAAAAGATATAGAAATGGATACAGACCAATAGTCATACTTAAGAGAATACTCTTGGAAATTACTGTAACATAAATTTAAAAGTCCCTTTGATTGCATTGAGGCTGAACTAAATAAGACTAAACCTGGATCCAGTCCAGATATTATCAATTTCTTTTTTCAGAGGAGCAGGATTTTGAACTTGAACTCTGAAATAATTTTGTATACACATCAGTAATAATATGTAGACTTCTCCATATTATAATGTAGTAATAGTAGCTACTCTTCAAGCAGTTAAGAACAGATGAGAAGCAAAAGTAAAAGGTGAAAGAGTCAGACCTCTGAATGGAGCTGTTCAAGATTTGTGCACAGGGACAAGGAGAACTACTATAATAATCAGTGCAGCGAAATAGAAGGTGACAGCAAAAAAAAAAGGAACAACAAAAGACCTTTTCAACAAGATAAGCCAACAGTGGGGATATTCTATGATCAGCAACGGAACACATTATATGACCAAGTAGAAATAAAAGGACAATAGAACCAATACACAGAAGAACTATATAAAAAGATGAAAGGATCACAGATTCATTTGAGGAAGAACCATAGGCAGAGGAACCTCCAGTTTTAGAAAGTGAAGTGGAAGCTGCACTGAAAGCACTTGGGGAAAAATAAATCACCAGGAACAGATGGCATAACAATAGAGTTGTTTCAATCTACAGACACAGAATTTACTCTAGGTCTAAGTGAAATCTGTCAACAAATATAGAAAACAAAACAATGGGCCACATATTGGAAATGCTCAATATGCATTCTGGTCCCCAAGAAAGGAAGCACCAGAGATTGCAGTAACCATTGTATTAATTTCCCATGCAAGTGTCCAAGCTGTATTGTTCAGAAATAGAAGAGGAACTATACATCATATTGCAAACATAGGTTGGGCAGTGTGTGCGCTAAAGAAATTTCTAAAGAAAACCAGTCTGTGTTTCTATAGCAAAGCTTTTGATTGTATAGAGCATGGAAAACTATGAATCACTCTGAAAGAAATGGATGTGTCAAAACATTTCATTGTTTGGTACTCAAGACAAGAGGCTACTATTAGGACAGAATATGGAGAAACAGAATGGTTACCAGTTGGCAAAGGGATCAGGAATGGCTACCTTTTATCACCTCATTTATTTAACTTGTATGCTGAACATGCATTTGGTCCTCCATATCCAAAGATTCTATATCCATGCATTCAACCATCCACAGCTTGAAAGTGTGTGTGTGTGTGTGCGCACGTGTGCACGCGCGCGCGCGCACACACACACACACATATATAATTCCAAAAAGCAAACCTTAGTTTCGCCATTTTAAATAAGGGCCACCATTTTACCACTCCACCGCATTTAATGGGACTTGAACATCCACAGATTTTAGTATACATGGGGGAGTTGTGAAACCAAACCCCAGCAAATACAAAGGGATCACTGTATCATATGTAACAACATTAGACTGAATGGAAGGTGGCATGAACATTAGAGGAAGAAAATTTAAAAATTAAGATATATATGTGACATCATAGTACTAGTAGAAAATAGCAAATACTTGGAATGATTACTGAAGAAAGCCAAGGAAGAAAGTGCAAAGACAGGTTTATAGTTGAACATTAAGAAAACAAAAATAATAGTTCAAGATTTTCCATACCTTGGCTCAGCCATTAATCAGAATGGAGAATGCAGTCAAGAAAACAGAAGAAGGGTAGGACCTGGAAGGGCAGCTATGAAAGAACTGGACAAGATCCTGAAGTGTAACGATATATAATTGAATACTAAATGTTTACTTGTCCATGCCATCATACTTCCCATTTCTATATATGGTTCTGAAAGCTGAACAGTGAAGAAAGCTGATAGGAAGAAAACCAGATCATTGGAGAAGAGTTCTACGGATACCATGGACTGCTAAAAAGACAAGCACTTCTGGCTCTTCTCCCCAGCATTTCCCAGCCGTCTCTCTGAGACAGCTGGAGGCTGGGAAAATGGGGCAGAAGTCCTGCCCCTAAAGGGCAGAAACACCACCCCTAAAGGGCAGAAGTCCCTCTCAGCACTGGATAGAGCCCAGTGCCACAATAAAATTCAGTTATGGCACGCAGCCTCCAAAAGGTTTGCCATCACTGTACTAATGCTTGGTAAGGCAGAAGGCAGTAGGACTGCATTACAGATGGATAGACTCACAAGGAAGCTATAATACTGAGTTGGCAAGAGCTGAGCCACTGCTCTTGACAGGTTGACTTGGAGGTCTCACATTTGTATAGTTGCTGTAATTTGAAGTTGACTTGATGGCAGTTAACAACAACAACGTAATATGTGTCAAACTACAAACAGATGCTTCTTTAGCTTGAAATGCTACAGGAATATATGGTACTAAGGTAGTTACATTATAATTCAGTTGTCATGATTTGATATTTTTCAATGCATTTTATGCCATTTGCTATAAGAATACAAGGTCTGGTGAAGGCTTCTGGACAACTTGTATTGATATCCATAAGCAGTTAGACTTAACTGAAAGCTTCACAAATATGGAACTAAATTGTGTTTAAATTAGAGGAACTATAATTTATATCATACTCTGTTGATTCTAGTATAGCATCACAAATTATAAAAAAGTTACTGGTTTCTATTTAAATATATATATATATCATTGAAAGTCAAATGTTTCTAAGAAGGCTTACTAAAGAAGGTTTAATTAAAAGGCATACAATGAACTGTTAAAATCTTTATAGAAAAAAACTTAGCACACCCTGCCAATCCTGATTTAATTCCCAAGTTACTAACTGCTGACTCCTCTGAAATGTAATATATTTTCAGCAGTATCAGAGTGCTATGCTCAGGACTTTGGGAGAGTAGAATTTTACAGCTGGGACAGAACCAGAGGGTAAAAACCTGCAAAAGAGAACATGAAACTGACCCAGTAATATTGCACTAGATGAAGTTGTGAATCACTATTGTCTTCTCAGTCTTCATGTAGTCATCAAATGCATATATATATATAGTTATACCCTCTGAAGAGTTGTTTAATCTTTTTTAAGCTATCCATGTTGGTGTCCCATCACTATATTTGTGGTAGTGGATTGCATTCTTTAACAGTGCTCTGAGTATGGGGGGGAAAGCAATAAATCCTTGTAAAGAACAAATTCTTTACTTTGTTTGCTCTTTTCTGCATCTTACTTTTATTTGTCCTGAATCTCCCATGGTCCAGCTCACTAGAAGACCCAGATTCCAGGAGTATGCGAGGTGGAGGTTTCCAATCCATTTTACACCTTATGCATAATTTTATATATCTATAGCATGTCTCCCCTTATATATCTTTAAGCTTTAAAAAAGCCTGAAATGTAACCTTTGCTCAGAAAGGTATTGATCCACTCTCTTTTAGATTTATTAATATTGTTATTAACTTTATTTGTAACCCAGTCCCCCTCCCCCTGCCAAACTCAGACTTAAGTCAGCTTACAAATGAACAAATTCTTTACTTTGGTGCGTTACAGACCACCTGTTTCGGGCGGCCAGTATCTGGCCCTTTCCCTGCTGGATTGGGGCCTCAGCTGCCACAACGGCAGCCTCTGAGGCCCCAATCTGCCGCTTTCCAGGCTGCGGGGAAGTGGCAAAAGGCTGCTTCCCCTGGAAAGGGGTGTCTTTGGGGCTTCAAGCCCCAAGGACACCCGGCGGTGGCGGGGAGGAGGAGAAAGGGGCCGCTTGGCCCCTTTCTGCTCTGCGTCACTGGTGCAGCCATGTAATGGCTGTGCCCAGCGATGCAAAGGTGGAAGGAGCTCCGAAACGGAGCTCTTTCCGGGGCCACGGAAAGGGCACCCCAGGCGCCCTCACGCAACCCCAGTACATCACTTCTACGCTGCTCCGTTTAGAGGCAGCGTGGTCGTGACGTAGCAATGGCGGCCCCCGTGTGGAACAGGTGCTGCCATTTTGTATGGACCCAGTCCGTAATAGGGTTAGGGGCGTCAGGAAGTGACACCCCTTCGTAACCCTAATACGCCCCTTCCTAACCCTAATACGCACTATAGGCGCGTCTGTAACGTGCGTTTGTTCGCTCTTTTCTGCATCTTTTACAGTATTCCAGAAGTACTTGTACCATAGTTTTGTACAAGAGCAGTACGATATTCTCAATTTTGTTTTTGATTCCTTTTCTTATTTTTCCTAATATGGAATTAGTCTTTGTTGAATCAGCCTCAACACTGGTTTGAAATTTTTTTTGAGCTGTCCAATGCAACCCCAAGACTTAATCATATCAGCTCTGATCCCATCAGTTTATATTTGAGGTTGGGAATTTATACACAACTAGAGCCAACATGGAGTAGTGATAGTAGTGTTGGATTATGACACTGGAGATTAAGGTTCAGTTTCCCATTTGGCCATAGAAACCCACTGGGTGACCTTAGGTAAGTCATGTACTCTCAGCCCTAGAAAACTGCCTTAGGGGCACTGTAATTGGAAATGACTTGAAGTCATACAACAATACGTCACTTTACACTTGCCTACGCTGAAGCATGTTTTCTATAGAGAGAGAGATCTATTTCACAGTTATCCCCATCTACTCTAAATCAGGGCTGGGGAGTAGGAGTAAGGAGTAAAGGAGCAAGTGGTTTTTTACAGGAGTAGGAGTAGGGGTAACATTAAGAAAAAATGTCTTACTCTGGAGAAAGACAAGGAATAACTTCCAAATCACCACTACTCACCAGCCCTACTTTAAGTAACTTGGTGGTGTCAGCAAGCATGACTATTACTGTTTTTACCTGTTACTTCAGATAACTCATGAGAAAGTTAAAAGGCTCCAGTTTCAATGTGAGTTGTTGGGGAGGGGGGAATTTTTATATCACAACTTTACAAAAACTAATCATGTATGCCACTTCCTGTTTTTTAACTAATGATCCATAAGAGGATTTCCCATCCCATGACTAATATCTTTGTTCATGAGTCTTTGGTAAATGCCTTGTCAAAAGCATTTTGGAAGCACAAATAAACAAATATTTATTGGATCACCCTGTTCACATGTTCATCAGAACTCTTGGAGTCTTCTAACAGATTACATCTTTGCAGAAGCCGTGTTAATGCTTCTTCAACAAGACTTGTTCTTCGGAGTGGTTTGTAATCTTTAATAATGTCTTCCACATATTTATTTGGAATGGAACTTAGGTTAATTGAGCATTCATGCCCAGATCCTCTTTGGCCATTTGTTCAGAACTGGCATTATATTGACCACTCTCCAGTGTCTGGTACCAAGCCGAAGCCCAAATAATTTTAACCTGGAGTTTTTAATTAACTCAGATACTATCTTGACCTGATGATTTTTTTTAAAAAAAAATGGCCAGTAATTCCAGAATTTATCACCTGTTAACTATGGTTTGCCTCAGTTTCTCATACTCACTTCATAAAAATATCAGTTCAGGCATGGACATATTCTCCATGTCTAATGCAGCTAAGATAGGTGGAAACAATTATTTCCATATGCAATTATTTCCTGAGTGCAATTATTATCACTTTGTTGACTTCCAGTGGTCTGACTGACTTTCTTGCTCATCTCCTGTTTCTGAAGAACAGTAATAAAGAATAATTTGTTGTTGATATTGATGATGTTAGAGATTATAGTTGTTGTGTGCCTTCAAGTCATTTCTGAGTTATGGTGATCCCGAAGGTGAGCCTATCACTGGGGTTTCTTGGCAGGTTTCTACAGAGAGGGTTTTCTATTGTCATCCTCAAGGCTGAGAGAATGTGACTTGGAAGGATTCAAACCTTGTTCTCCAGAGTCCTAGTCCAATGCTCAATCCACAACAGCATGATGGCTCCCTATACATTGCTCACAGTGCTTATTGTCTGCTTCTGTCTTGCTTATGCATGTTTGTATCCTTCTTTATCCTTTTCATTTGGGCAGCACTCAGTTGTCTGAAGGAAATTTTCTTCCCACTAAAAGTTGCCTTGACACTGTACCACCAATCCTGACCAATGTACATTCTAGCTGATCATCTATTATTGTAGTGATCAGTACATCTCAAAGTGTTTTGGAAATAATTGACCTCTTTGACACTTCTTTTCACTTTCCTTTTTTGCCAGTTTCCTTGTTCTACAGAAGTTCTTGTTATGTAAAGTCAAATAATTGATCCTTTTGACACTCCTTTTCACTTTCCTTTTCCCCCAGTTTCCTTGTTTTACATAAGATCTTGTTAAAGTCAAATGTGACTTCATTTCAGTATGTAAAAAGCAATTTTTCTCTTATTCTGCCATAACAGTCAATGAAGATCATTATGATGCATGGTAGATATATGCCTATCTCTTTTAGAAAGTGATTAATATGCCACCTAAGCTCCTTATTGTATTCTTTTAAAATATTTTCCCAGTATTTCTTCTCTCCACATGATGCAGTGGAAGTGTGCAAACTAGTGCTGAGCTATGGTGATTTGCCTTGTTTTGTGCTTTGGATCGCATTAAAAATAAATTACATTGTAGACATTTTTGTTGCTTAGTCCAAACAGAACCATACTGTTTGCACTATGACCAGCATTATTTGCCCATTGACATTTGCTGTGGAACCCATATGATGAGATTATGAGGTCATCACCACAACAGATACAGAACCAGTTATTCCCCATCCCCACCTGATAGGCTATTTGCATAGATTACCACAATAGTTTAAGGAAAGTATCTGTAAAATGAAAGAACTGCAAACAGCATCACAGCAACATTTGTTTTTAAGACTAACATGAGCATTTTAAAGTAATTTGGCTGTGTTAAAATGTGATAATGTCAAGGAAGATATTCAAATTATAGAACATTTGTGGACTTAAAAAAAAATGCCACAGAAGGAAAAAAAGCAAATGATACTCTGCCAAACATGCATCGGAAAACATGATCCTGAGGCTGCTCTAAGACATGTATCTGTTTCTGGATCTCAGCTAATGTAACTTTAACTTATAGCTGAACTGGAAGACTTCTGCTTGAGTGAGACAAATGTGGAATGTTGAGGGAGGTTTTAACCTTCAAAGAGCTCCTGAAAACATTTGCAGGAGGATTCAGGAAGCAAATGGAAATGGTGTTGGAATCGGATGAACAAGAGAGCTTTCAAAATGCAGCAGTAGCAGCTGGATGGTTGAATACTGGAAAGGGCATCATAGTGAAAGTTTGATTTAGATTTCTGTATGGGAGTTTTATGGAAGCCTATATGGAACTGAGCTGAGTAGAAATGGTGTTTAATTGGATTAAAGGTAAATGTAAAGGAAGTCCCTTGACATCAATGTCAACCGTAACCAACTGTAGGGGGTGGTGCTCATTTCCATGTCTAAGCCAAAGAACCAGCATTGTCCAAGGACTGCTCTGGTGGTCGGGTGGCCAGCATGACTCCACTGAATGCTGTTACCTCAACAATTACCTCCAGAATATTAAAAAGCATAGGTCGATAAGTCTGGCCACCAAAGTGGAAATTATAAGAAATGTGGAGGCTGGTGAAGGGGAGAAGGGACATCCCTGGAAATACTGAGAGATTTTTACTTATGCAAGTCTTACCAAACATGTTTGTTTCATTTCACATGTACCTACTGCTAGTTTGGGGCAAAATGTTTGTTGAAATGTGTTGAGCTGCTCTTCTCTTTTGTGATATCCCTTTTTTCTCCTTACTTCGACATCTGTACCTGTTTAAGAAGTAACGCCCACAAACACAAATTCTTCATGAATAGGGGGTTGACTTGCACTTACAAAAGAGATATTATGTTTGATATCCTTTGCCTTCAAGTTGTTTCAGACTTATGGTGACTCTAAAGTGAACATATCGCAGAGTTTTCTTCAATACATTTTTTTCAGAATGGGCTTTCCTTTGTTTTCCTCTATAGCTGAGAGAATGTGACTTGCCCAAGGTCACCCAGTGGCTTTCCAAGACAGAGTGAGGATTCAAACCCCAGTCTCCAGTACTTAAACAACTACACTGTGCTGGCACTCAAAACCACTATATACCTTACAAGATTTTTTTGTTTGTAATCTAATCAAATATATTACGTTCTCTATATTAAAGTACTATAATTTTGCCAACTCCTCTTGATTTACAGAGCTTGGTTTGCTTGTAAAATCTCTTTGGTGTATAAGGACTGGTGTACAATATTAGTGAAATTAAGATGATCTTAAACTTATTTTCTCTGTAGTACTGACTGTTAAGATGAGATATGAACCTTCATAGTAAGGTATAGGATGGCTTGTGTTCTAGATTTTCTCCATTACTATTAGCTAGCAATTAATTATTATTCAACTTTCTTAGGTATAAGTCACCTTACCCTTTCTAAAATCTTTTGATAACAAGCTATAGAGAGAGAGATGGAAGAGGTGGTTTAGAGAGAGATGGAAGTCTGTTAAAACGTGTGTGTGTGTATTTACAAAAAAACTTTAAAGTTTTCTTTTTTATTTCAGCAGCAAAGTTTAAACAAATATAGCATTGTACTGGATAATTATTATGTTTTGACCTTTAGCCATGGCAAACACAGTTCATGCCTTTCTTTTAAAATTTCCTAATAACTGAAATATTACTCCCAAGAATGGTATCAGCACCATGCAGTATGACTGATAAAAATCTTTCTTAGCACAACTAGTCAATATGACACCTGAACAGTATTTAAATATTCAAAGGAATTATGGAGTAAAAGATCCATCTCCCTCCATCACCTTTAATAGTAGGTTACTTCATTCATTCATTGGGCTGCTTTGTTATAATGCTGACATATAGTTCGGTCCCACTTTTGCTTTTGTGATATTTTAGCAGCTGCTATAATTGGTTTTGGAAGTCCATCAAATATATAACTTTCTAGCAATTGGTGAAGATCCCTCCCAATATTCCTTTTGTTTGATTCAGCTTTATTTTAGGAATAAAAGGAGACCAAATAAGTAATTCAGTTACTTTACTTTTCCTCGATATATTTCAGAAAGTTTTTTGAAATACATCCAGGAAAAGTAAAGTACAGTAACTAAATTCGTTATGATTTTTGCTTTCATGAAATGTTCATACCTTAAAATAGTTACATTGTGTGAGTTTATAGTATAAGGCTTAGTAGTACATGACACTATACTGTGAAAATATTGATCTTATTATTGAAAATAATAACCTTACTCCAAATTTATATCCAAGTATCCTGTACTTATATATACTTATAAATATAACCTTTAAAAGTTCATATAGCCTTTAAAATAAACAGAAGTGAACACACAGACCTTGCACAAAAATTGTCTCTTTTTTTTAAGCTGCAGAAATACCTAAGTTCCTTTCTGGTGTGTAATGTTAGGTTTTTAGCCTTCAAACCAGTGCTTTTTTTTTTTTTTTTTGCAAGGAAAAAGAAACCCAGTTAAGGTACTTTCCCCTCCTCTCACTCTTCATTTAAAGACGCCAATGGCACTATCAGGATCTCTTAGGGACAGCCCCATGCAGAGTATGAATTTCAGGTCTGGGGTGTATACAATATATTTCTGTAAACGGACAACAACATGTGCTTGGTTTCCCCCCTCCCCAGAACATGATTTTCAAAGTGGCATTTGATTTCCTTCTGAACTGGTATGCCTAGTGAGTGCTAAGTTGCCTTCAGGCAAC
Organism: Sceloporus undulatus; assembly: GCF_019175285.1. Lineage (NCBI taxonomy): Eukaryota > Metazoa > Chordata > Lepidosauria > Squamata > Phrynosomatidae > Sceloporus > Sceloporus undulatus. The sequence goes on from NC_056524.1 coordinate 73,544,901, forward strand.
AGATAAGGGAAAGGAGGGGGCAAAGCAGAGAGCAGATGGATGAACGATTAGATCATGTGGATTTGGAATGCTGCCTTTTTCTTTTTTATACTGAAGCCCTCTCTTCTTATTACTGTTTCCACACAGAGAAAGTGGCAGAGAAATACCCGAACAAGTCCTCCCAAAAACCTAAGTGTTTGTGTGTGTGTATTGATCAAAAAAATCTGTTGTTGTTTTTTTTGAGTGTGCATCAGAAAGAAAGAAGACAAATGACAGAATTGAAAATATATGTGGATTAGGAGAATCTGAACCATGTAGCATTACTTCCACTTTTTCTCTCCCTGGGCTTCCCAAGAACATAACCATTAGGGAGATAAAAAGTTCTGATTTACGATAATGCCTCACAGTCTTTGGAACAATACACTTCTGCTTTAGAGGGTGGTGTTTACTCCTTCAAGAACATGCCATCTGAATTGGGAGGCTAAGATCTCTCCACAGCAAACTGATGCGTCCGACTAAGTTTTTCCTGAAGGGGGGAAAATGTAGGTAAAGTGACAAGGACTGATAGGAGCCTTTCTCTCTCCCTCTCTCTCCCTCTCTCTCCTCTCCCTCCCTGCCCCCAATAGCTGAGCCCAGACCACTCTCAGAGCGCATGGTAGTGGTACAAAGTGTGTGGTCTTTCAGCTCTGACTAATGCATTTTGTACTGTGTGACTGAAAATGCCTCATAGCTTGCCAGGGCTGACTGAGAGTTGTGGAATGTGGTGCCTTTTCTCTGATTTCCTTTTGGGGGGGGGGGTGAGGAGGGGAGGGGGGAGTTATTTGAGGTTGAGAAACCTGAAGATGCAGGGGAAATGTTTTCATGTTGTGGAATTTGGCTTCCCTTGGGAGAGACCCCAGCCATAGAGGCAGGGAACAGAATGAAAGGCTGAAGAATGGCTAGGGGAAAGATGGTGGGGGAGGCGTATGAGAAAGGGAGAGGAAGGAGGAAGAGGGTGGGAACAGAGGGGCCCATTTCCCTTTTTTTTTTCTTCCTGAAGCAATGACAGCTGGTTCTGTCCTGACTCACATGACAAAGTACTGTGGAGCATTTAAGCTTAAGACAGCTTGAAAAGATGGTCAGCTGACTTCCCTCCCTCAAACTTCAGTCAGGTGATCAACTGATACCCAGTTAATTGTATCTGGGGGGGAAGGAACACTCAAGAGCCCAGGTAAGATCTTTGTTGATGATATGCTGCATGAAAGAGTTTTAAAGCCGTTCTTCCCCGTCCCTGCTATGTGACAACTGTGCAAAACGTCTCCTTCATTGCCTCCTGGGTGTTCTGTTGATACTGGGTATGGGGAGGCTAGAAAACACCTGGGGATTTTGTCTCTTCTTCTTGTTCTCCTTCTTCTTTTTGAAAATAAAGTCTGCTTCTCATCACTGCAGATTATTTATTGGAAATATTCTGTTTCTAAATATAGCGGTTTTCCTGGGTGGTACTGAATGCTTATTTCATTTGTCATGAAACCATTTGTCATATTGCAAGTGTATCAAAAAAACCATGTTTGGAGGGGAATTCCTAACATGAGTATGAGTCAAAGAGCCAGGATACCACACATTTTTAAAAAAGCAAACAAAGAACAATTTTTTAAAAAAAATCCAAACCAGACCTGGCCCACTTCAATGTAATTTTCCAGCTGGTTTTTTTGCAGGTCAGTTTTGCCTGTGCTGAGGAGGAAAATATCCAATGCTAGACTATCACAGAATCACAGGGTTGGAATGAACCTCAGAAGGTTATCCATTCCACTCTCTGCCAGTGTAGAAAATCTGCTGCTACACCATCCCAGACCCCAGCTTCCCTTTTGAAACCTCTAATGCCATCTACTGAGATGGTCATTTTCACTACTGAACAGTTCATACTGCCTAACCTTTGGACTACATCCCCTTCCTTGTAATTTGGTCTAGGTTTTTTACTAGTTTAAATCATATGATAATGTTCTTTTCTCATTTAAGGGTGGCCAGGATGGTGGATGAGCCAGCTTGGTATTGTGGTTTGAGCATTGGACTAGAACTCTAGAGACCAGGGCTTGAATCCCAGCTCAATCATGGAAACCCATTCTGTGACTTTGAGCAAGAGGCAGGCAAAGGCAAACCCCCTCTGAACAAATCTTGCCAAGAATACCCTGTGGTAGGGCCACTTTAGAGTCAAATACTAATTGAAAGCATACAACAACACAAGGTGGTGGATGGGGAAAGAAATGGTTCTTACATGTATGATTCTGTATTTATTTTGAGTTCAAGAGGAATTAATACATGAGAGTGGTTCTGTGCTATGTTCAATCTACTATGTGTGCCTTGTAGAGTGAATATGGATGGGAAGAGATTTTGCCATAATATAAAGCAGATTATGATTGCAATGCAAATACTTCATTTACTTCATGCCACAGTAAGGAACCACCTACATATCCAAGAGTTGGTGATAATAACCTGGTTAAAATATAGCTTTTATACAATCTAGCCATTGAATCATGAACCTCTTCTGTTTTGAGAGCTGCAAAAGCATTTTCACATGTATACGCTAATCAGTCAACAGTGTGCATGGGCTTTGGTACGCAATAGTGCCACCACTACCAGTGTAGGAGTCAAATTCTGTGGCCATCCAGTTTAGTGGAATGATGGAAAATTTCCGTAGTTCCAGAGATAAAAGGATGTGCTCAGTGCATAGTTTAAAAATTGATTATTTTTACCATAAGATACAGATAATTTGGATGGCTGTGAAACAGGACTAGACAAATTCCTGAAGGATGTGATCAGAAGCTACCAATTATATAATCTATATAATAGCTCTAGTATCAAGGCAGTTTACAAAGCAGTGCGCATCTGGATACCAGTTGCTGGGGAACATGTGCAGGATACCGTTGTGCTTTCCTTTGTTACTTGTTTGGTTGGTGTGGAAAGAGAATGCTAGATCAGAAAGGTGTCAGGTCTGATCAAGTGTTCTTATCTTTGTCATGACATGAGAGTAAATAGAAGAATGCATGATGGTTTGTCTTAGTTTCTGAAGAGCATGAGAACTAAGGATCTCTGTCAAAGGCTTTCTGGAAATTATGGATTTAGAAATGGAATATGAAGAAAAGAGAGGAAGAGGTAGTATCACAAATGTGTTCTGTGGTGGGCTTTCAGCCATTAGTACAAAACTTTAATACATTTTCCATTACTATGCTTATCCAAGCATCTTTTGAAAACTGTTACACAGTGTCTGAAGAGGAGAATCAAAATTCAGAGGAGACTTAGACTGGTAAATCTCATTCTTGTAATTTTCAGAATAGGGTTTATTTGTCATCATGAAAAATAAAAGGGAAATTTGATGGGAAATTCACAATTCAGTTGTTGAGTGCATATTTTGTATGCTGTAGGTTGCATGTTAAATCCTGGGTATTTCCAGGTAAACTAGAAAACAGTTGTGCCTGGAGAGAGCTTACCAAGTTGGTGTCAGCAAAATTGGGCTAGTTGGACCAGTGGTTTGATTCACTTCACTGCTTTATTTCACCAACATAACAATTGTTGGTGCATTTTGTGTTATGTTATGTGAGATAATGTACACTGTGGTCCCAAGATACAATGTGGCTTTTAAATTAATCATAATGATACAGAAGTGACTGCAGATTTGGTGTCTTGTTTTTGTGAGTCGTTATTCCAGGCAGCCTCTTGTTACCTGTTGTATGATCGAAAGTGTTTGAAAGAGTATGTAGGAAGTGTTTGAAAGAAAGTTGTCTGTTTCAAGAATGAATTATAGCCATGTAAACTGATTCCCAAATGACAGGGCAACATTCACCCATGAGTCAATCACCAGACTTCCAGGAGTGGATGCTACAGATAAATAAGACCATCTGAGTCATAGAGTAGAACCAAAGTGAATGATCCTCAACAAAGACTATATTCTGTTTGTGAATTCCCATGGTGAAGAGTCTGGAACAAATGTCAGATAATGCAGTGTAACATCTGAAGTCACAACAGGAGTTTATTTTTGGAGATTATTTCATTTTTATACAAGTCCATCAGAGTGTGCTGTACTGAAAGGTATGTCTCCATGATTAATGCTTTAATGATTTTCATTAAATGTATGTTGAATTGTAGACATTTTACTCTGAAAAGCAGATGTTAACCAGCATGATAACCAAGGACTTAGCTTGGTATCCATTGCTTTTCAGAAGTTTAAGGTGTTTTAAAGTGGTTGCTTAATTTAAATTGATAGCTGTGGTCAGCACAGTCCAGTTGATTATGTCATGTATTCAGCAAGAAGTAGTTTAGCAGAGAAATGAAAACCCCTTTTGAAACCCTGAAGGCAGAATTGTTTTCTACTTCTGCAGCTCCAGAGAAGGGAAAGGAAATCAGCTTCTGTGAATTTGAGAGGGCATCTGGGACTAGAAGGAAGGAGAACAGCTACAGTTATGTTACCTAAGGGAAAGCATGGCTCACACTACTTTCTGCAACATAAATGACTTTTCTTTCACCCACATTTTCATGTGCTGCTACCTCACAGCAGAGGTAAAGAGCTGTCTGAAAAAAGCAAGTAAGAATTGAGGTCAAACTCTATAAATTTGAGATCAGAAGATGTTCTTGAGAGCAGATAAAGTTCAAATAGTCCATTTTTATATAACAAAGCAAAAATTTCTTTGTCAAACAAGAGAAGTTTCTTTTTTCTCTTTATTTTTCATGAGTCTCTATAAGGGAATTCCTGGCAGGCAGGCAGATTAGTCCCATGTATATTTTCTGGATTCATTCAGTTATAGCATGTATAAACAAGATCATTCATGATTATATACTTGAATTATGCTCAAAATAGGTGTAGGGACAGAAATAGTAATGAAAATAGGAGGGTATTTCTGCTTACCTAAAAAGATTTTCCCTCTCAATATATACTGGAACATACTGTTTAAAATAATCATTTATTTTGGTGTTTGGTTGTGTTTGCACCATTTTAATGTTCTGAAAATATGATCTACTTGTTTGATACAAGGGGACTGGGTTTTTTTTAAAAAAAAAAGATATAATAATATTACATTATTTACATTTCTGGCTTTTTAAAGTGAACTGTTTAGTGTTTGTTTCTTACAATTCAATTTTAAATTCACATTTTATTCTTAATTAAAAAAAATAATTGTGTGAACCACGTTAGGAGTAGCCTTATAATGCTGTAAGGCAATATAAATGAGTATGTTCATATTATCCTACCACAATTTTGAAAGTAATAGTTCACTACCTAGTAAAATTAAAATATATGTTGTTTATGATAACAGTCTGTGCAAAGTCTGGTAATTGATGTTTTGGGGTACTAGTGATGAATATTCAAGAATTAGAATGAAAGTGAGACAAATGTCATTTAACAGGTGAAAACCTGCTGTACATAAAGTAAATAAACATGTAGTGGGTTGTCACGCAAATTAAGGAGTGTTTTTTTTTTAAATAAATAAACAAATTATTGCTTTCAAAGAAGTGTTAAAGCAGTTCTAAGTAAACATCTGTGCAAATTCATGTGACAACTTTCACCCTCATGAATTTCAAAAATTAAAGTCTTTATATAGATTTGATCAGAGTAAATCTGGGTGTTTCATGCTACAAAGTACTGCTTTGTCCATAAAGATGTTCTAAAAATTGCCTTCTACAAAAGAAAATAAATGCATGCATTTAATGATTATTTGACTTGACTGTATTCTTTGGAATGCCATCTAGTGCAGTGCATCATATAGTTAGTGTACATCTGTTGCCTTGCACATAAAATAATATTAATCATAATATAAAATATTTATTTCTTAACCACTTCTCGCCATGGATTGATGCAAGGAACTGCAACAGATTAAAGTACAACACATATCAGTTCAAACACATAATATCAGTTTAAAAGAATGTATAAGACTAATACATATTAAAACAATCAATCCATTGTTTAAAATTCATAATTTAAAATTCAAAATTTAAAAATCATCTCAATAGCCCTGCCGGAAGAGACTGGCTTTTAATGCTATTTTAAATTCAGACAGCATATTCAGCTGTTAAATCTCTTCCAACAGGTTGTTCCACAGTGTAGGGCAGCTAAATAAAATGTCTTCTGGGTGATAGTTGCCAACCTAGTGCTGGCTAACTGGAGTAAATGTCTCCCAAAGGACCTGAGCATAAAGGGGGGGGGGGATTATATGGGAGATGGTGATCCATAGGTAACTTGGACCCAATCCATGTAGGCACTGACTGTCATTTTTGCTGATAACATAAAATTCTTGTCCAGCACCAGCTTGAAAGGTTGTGGTGTTGTTGTTGTTGTTGTTGTTGTTGTTGTTGTTGTTACTATATTCCTTACCTGCCTGAGGCAGGGAACAACAGTTAACAAATAAAACACATCAGTTAAAACACAGATCAATTTAAAAGAACAAATGTAATCCGCACATATTAAAGCAATCCACATTTAAAATTCATCATTTAAAATTCACAGTTTAAAAACCATCTGGATAAAAGCCTGCTGGAAGAGACTGGTCTTTAATGTTCTTTTAAACTGAGACAGTGTATTCAGCTCTTGAATCCCAGGTCATTCCACAGTTTAGGGGTATATGAAGAAAATGTCCTCTGGCTGATAGTTGCCAATCTAGTCCTGGCTGACTAGAGTAAATGTGCACCAGAGGACTTGAGTGCACATGGCAGATTATATGACAGGAGGCAATCCTGTAGTTAACTTGTAAAAAAAATAATACTTTTTTGAAAGCACCAACAGTGCCCACAATACTGGTGCTGTCAGGACAGGAATCTGAAGTAGAGGTCCAAGGTCCTATTCACAGAATGAGCAGAATGTCTCCTGAACATCGAGGGATTCTCTCTTTACCACATTTTAAAGGAAGTGAAGTAATGGGCATGGTAGCGGTTTGAGAGTTGGAGACCAGAGTTCAAATCCCTGCTCAGCTGTGGAAACCCACTGGATGACCTTGGGCTAGTCACACTCCCAGCCTCAGAAGCAAGCAAAGGCAAATCCCTCAGAACTAATCTTGCCAAGAAACCCCCATGGGCCTTAGGGCTGACATAAGTTGGAAATGCCTTGAAGGCACACAACAACATGAAGTAAGGTGTATTGCTATCTAAAGACCATTATACCCAGAGTATAAAATTACCACTACTGATATTATGCACACACTATACAAGATTTTTTTTTAAAAAAAGTATATTAAAAGTATGAATTGGAAGAAATAGAATGTAAATGTCAAAGGGGAAAAGTTAATTTTTTATGTAATCCAAGACTGACTCAGCCTTTTAGGCAATGAACTGTTATAACATGAAGTTAGGGCTTAAAAGAAGTCCAAAGTGTGTCCTAAGATGCAACAATGTTGAATGTTAGACTCTCATGGTGTCTTAACATCATAGGATTGGTAAAACTTAAGTACTGTGCAACAAAGTTCTGCCCCATGATCTGGAACATGCTCCCTTCTTCTCTCACATGTTAATCTTTGAATTTTGTTGTGTCTTCCGTACCTTTTAGAATTAATGTGAGGAGTACTTATTCATTCTGTAGTAAATAATGAACTGAGAGAAGAATTGTTTCATGTCTTTTCTTACTGGTTTTAGAAACCAATTGCTTCTGCACTCAAGGAATATACAGCAACAACAAAAATATATAGCAATCTAAATAGTTTCATGTTAATGTTTAATGCCAGTTTTCATGAAGGATTCCAAGCTTCCATTCATACTAATCATTTAACCTTTGTAAAAGCAAATATGGTTTACACAAGACCCACAATTTGGAGCTATGAGTAGCCAAAGAAAAAGTAAGAAAAGGCAAAGCTAAAAACAACAACCCTGTGTTGGCTCTATATCCTATTAAGCTCAGACAGGTTTTTGAACTACCAGTGTTTTGCTGCAGTAAATCATTGGTCATGACACACAAGTATTGAGAAGGGAAAATCAGGCCCCTGCCACAACAGGCATTATGTGGTAGTAGCAGAACATCATATTGTCTGCTCATCACTTTACATAATCTGAATGTATGTGCATGAAATTGAGGACAAAGAACAACCTCATTTGCCATTATTTTCTTTGACTGTTAATTCTGGAGCACTCCAGTATGAAATTAACTGAAGCAATCTGCTATTTACACAAATTACAATGGTATATTATAGATTAGTGAGCCAGCATGGTATAGTGGTTTCAGTGTTAGACTGTGACTCTGCAGACCAGGGTTCGAATTCTGGCATGGCCATGTAAGCCCAGTGGGTCACCCTGTGCATGTCACACTCTTTCACCTTCACAGAGGATGGTAATTGCAAATTCCCTCTGAAGAAACCTGCCAAGAAAACCCCATGATAAGGTTGTCTTAGTCAGAAGTGGCTTGAAGGTATACAACAACATTACAAATGCCTTACAAATAGTTATAAAACTGCATCCCTTAAATAGGGATCCCTTCAGCTCTCCTGATGGAGTCCCATAATCCTGTATCATTGGCCATGCTTTGATGGGAATTGTGAACAAAACCATCTGTAGGATCCCAAAGTCCCCATCCCTTCTACCAGAAATCATTGCTGTGAAGAATTATTGTATGATGGCTATTAAGAAATGCCTGTAGAGCTAATAAAGAAAGCAGATTGTGTGTATTTGTCTGTATCTGTACATTGGGTTTTAAGGAAAGGAACCATAATGCAAATAATGTTAGAGGTATCAGTGGATTATAGAAACACACAAGTAAGCACATTGATTTCTTTAAGGCTATAGCTAAGACATCTATGTACTGTACAGTTGCACTGACTCATTTATGGAATCAGATACCATTTTCCTCAGTGTTCATCTGTGTTTCCCAGTTATTTTGTTTTTTTTAGTTGGCAGAAAAAATGTGTGTGTGTTGGGGGGGAGACAGAATAGCTATATAGTGTCTTAGTGATAGGAGCCTTCCATCGGGGAGCACCCTATAATTTATTCTGCAATAACATACATGTATACCTTAAAATTTCATAGAAGAATAGAAGCATTAAATGATAAGAGTGTGTTTAGGGTGTAGAGGAGGTTAGAACACCTGGATTTAATGTTGTAATATTAGCTGAATTATAAGCAACAACATTTTCTTGGTCTATTCAGACAACAAAAATGAGATGGTACAAATCTTACTGCTTCAGACTTGAAGGCGGTACATTATTTTTTGAACTTACCTGTAATAATAATAATAATAATAATAATAATAATAATAAACTGTTTATTTTTAAACCGCTTCTCCTTGAGATCAAAGCAGTGTACATCTACAAGAACTATCACATACAATATAAAAACAGTTAAAAACATTTCTGTAACTCTGGCCTGTATGGGATGCATACACATACACATATCGATATTAGAATTTCTAGCCATGCCTTCCTCCTGCTATTTCAGTTTGCTGCTTTCAGGGGACTTTTATGTGGAGAAGCATTCAAAAATTAAATTTCCAATCCTTGGCTTGACATATGATCTGAAATGAAACAATGGATTCTGCCACCGTAAGTCCTGATAGCCAGTCCATCATGAATTGTAATTGACTCTGAGGGGACAGCATGTTTGAGGGAGGTTGGATTAAAATTTTAGCTCAGCCACAGATCACCAAATGGCCTTGGGCAGGCTAGCTGTCAGCTTCATTTCTTAATCAGCCAAAGAGACATGATGATACCTTGCCTCACTCAGGTAATTTTAGGGGTATGGATCTTCTTCAGTACTTGAAGATCAGGATAAAATATTGTATTTTACTGTATTACCATCATATATTCATCCTTCCCTTGTGTTTATTCTCTCTCTCATGCACGTGTCTATAAGGTTGTTCAGTATACTAGAAAGTCTTAAATCACTGAAAACATTACATTATGGTTTGAAAATTCAGGTGGAATATAAATATGTGGGAGGCAAAATCTTTGGTTTGCAGGGTTTTTGAAATAATAAAAATATATGATGTATAGAAATATGATAAACAAATGTAAGACTGGCCATATATCAAACACAGGATGATTGGATATCTCTTTTACAAATTACAAAGCTTCAAGATGATATAGAAAATGATAAGAAAACCTAAGTTTCCCCATTGCTTCTGTTGCTCCATGCTTTTAGTTGTTATAATTGTAACAGAGTCAATATTGTTTATTGTTTTAATGATGGTACCAACATGTTGTATTGGTTGTAAAAAAAAAGAAGAAGAAGAAGAGGAAAGGAAAACTGTAATAGACTGAACAAAATATGTTCCATGACCTGTTAAGTGCTTATGTTCATTGGTCTAGACTTGCAACCATGAACACTTTTCCAAACGGGAAAATGTGAAGACAAAAATTTGTAGCTTGAGGTGTTTACAAACTGGATATCTCATTACCATTTAGACTGTTACTTAATAATGTACTTCAATTAGTTTCAAAAAGTTTTGGTTATTTTTTAAAAAACTGATACTCCTGTAGGCATATATTAAAAATAATTTTATATCACTAAATGCCATTGGTTAACTAATATAAAATAGTTATGGGAATATTACAATTCTTTGTTATGTAAAAATGTTAGCCAGCCATTTCAGTATTTTTCTTTTAAAAAACTGCCTAGTGATTTAACATATATTTCAAATACAACACAGTAGCAAGGAGACAGAAAAGGCGGGGAAAAGGTGCCCAAGATGTCTAACAAATATGACAGGAGACTAACAGTAGTCTGTGAATCATACAGTGCGTATTTTATCTAGCCATGACTAATGGTAAGTGATTTGCTAATTTTTACTAATTCCCAAATAGGGATAGCTCTTTTATTTAGAATGTGAGTGTTCTGAGTAAAGGAAGTCTTCCATTGCTGTCCTACAAAATACAGAAGGGGTAAAGACTACTTAAGACACGGACCATATAGCTTTTAAGCAATGAGCTAAATAGCTAAATAAAGGCATTAAGGAGTAGGGAGGGTGGTATTGAAAGACCTGATGTTTGGAAGGGAAGGAGAGCAGGAAATGTTGGTATTAGAGAAGAATGGAATGTTTAAAAGACCAGGACTTGTAATTTCCAGGATAAGGGCGTCTACTGCAGTCTGCAAGAGCTGTGGGAAGCGCTGACTCGATTAGCCAGCCCACTCACAGGATATAAGGGGGAAGTATGATCAAGTGGGTAGAGGTCACAAAAATGCCATGTAATAGCTTTTCTAGCAATGGCTTAGGGGGTGCTGTGGTTTCATATCCTGAATTTCCATCACCTAATGTACAAGGTTTACAAAGAAGGGTGGATTTCATATTGCTGGGTGTGGGGAGTGTCTAGCCAGCCAGTTTTAAATGGAAGTGGGTGGGCATGGTAGCATTTCATCTTATTTTCTTCCAGCCCCTTTTAAAGAAACAGCCTGTAAATAAGCCTGGGTCAGTTAACATTAAAAAACAAAACAAAAGCATGGTGGTCACCAGGAAGGGATTGTTGAGCCCAGTTTTAAATGCTGACTGTGTCACAAAGGAATTATGAAGATGGCTAAACAGGTTGTAAATTTGATTGTGGAGACCGTCGAAGTGATCTTAATAAGGTTATATATGCCAGTACTACAGCTGATTGTTGCAAACTGCCCTGTAAATATTGCATAATAGGGTTATTTCTACTCGCACACAGGCTTTCAGATGTGTTAGACTCCATCCTGCCAGAAAGTCCAATGCCCATGCAGATGGAGAATGATGGAAGCTACAGTCTAGCACAGTGGTCCCCAAACGGTGCCCTTTAAGGGATTTTGTATTTCAGCTCCCAGAATGGCCAACATGGCTGAGGCTTCTGGGAGCTAAAGTCCAAAATCTGACAGTGACACATCTGGAGGGCCCCAGCTTGGAGAGGTCTCATCTTTTTTGTTTACAGCTCTCTATTTCTCTCCCCCATGACCAGTGCATGCAAATACTGTACAACTTGCAAGCAGACATTTTCTCTGTATTATATTATGATAACTTATCATTTAATTTTCCATTAAAAAACATTTCTAAATGCATTTTCTTGCTTGTAAATCTGAGGTTGTTGCAGTTATGAATGTGATCTGTGTCCAATATTTGGCTCTGAAATAGTGAACAGCTTGTTGGTACTAGTGTTTCCCCCTTCCTCAGCACATAGCATTTCTCAGTTTAAAGGAATAATAAGAATTTCAAGAATTTGCCTCTCATGCGTTGATTGGTCTTCAACAGCTATTCCTGGCTTTTCTGCCTTTTGCAAGCCTTTTCAGGTCTACATGTGTCTCCACCCCCTTCTTGCTTATTAATTTGCTTTATTTGATTGTGCTTTGGTCTTCATCCTAGTCTTGCTCTTCGTGATTTCCCTTCAGTAATATCCCTAGAATATGATTGATATTCTGTAATTCATCTCTTAAGCATTCTTCCCTGTTATAGTCAATCACTCTGCATCAGTTCTTGTCCCTGTCCAGTCCCATATACTGTTCCTGCATCAGACTGAAGATATTAGATCTCATCATTTTATAGCTAAGGAAAATTATTCCCCATTAGGGTATCTGATTGCCAAATAACTTTAGTCTACTAGGCATGTTGATATTTGTGTTTGTGTGTGTCTTTTGCACTCTAATTCATTATTGAAAACCTATACAGTTCAGAATTTTGGGCTTTGGTTTATGCATATTAATTTGGGAGTAAGTCCCACTGAATACAGTGTGCTATAAATTTGTTTTTCAGTCTTGATAACTCTAACCAGAGATTAACCTAGAACTATGTATCCTATAAACCGTCCTCTCAAAACTTCTTCATATAATTTGAATGGCAACTCGTGGTAATATATGACTTCACTACTAGTCATACATTTTGAACTCTAACCTCTCCTTTCATATAAACAAATACTGGGACCATTATATAACAATAGATAAAGTTAGTCTCTTTGGTCCTGTATTAATAGTATATCATACTTTTTAAAAACCTTCTGAACCTTTTAAAAGAGATTTTAAAACACATCTCATTATGGAATTGTGATCTCAGCTTCCCTCAACTGGTCAAAATGCCATATCATGCCACTTTACTTAATGATGCTGTGATTTGTTTCATTACTTTGTGGTATAGATGTGTGGTTGTACCCTGGAGCTGTCCTTGATTGATACATGTACATATGATTAACAGTTGTAAGCTGTGTAACCTTTTTCTATTAGGTTTTTCAAAGTGATGTTTTTGAATAAAATTATGATTCAAGACATATAGATAATTTTTACAGATTCAGCTTTAATATCATTGCTTAGAGCTTTGTGGTGGTTAGCACACAACATAAGCAAACTATAAATGTTATCTTTTTTATTCACAGTGGTACTTACATACTTGTGGCTTAACTTTTGCCAGATACCGCCATGTATAACCACACATTCAGTCTGGGTGGCATAAACAAAAATGAAGCTTTTCTGTTTTGCTGTTGATCTGTTTCAAAAACTAAAAGTATTGCTTTTAAGTAGAAATTATTCTATCAGTTGCTTTTCTGTGTATAGGTAGAAGTCCTCTATAGCCATTCAGATATATAGAATACATTGGATGGCAGAAAAAGTCATGTTCACCTATTAAATTCCCCACAATGTTAGACCAAATGAAGCAGTCATAGAAAAGGCATGGGTCTTCTACTCAAAATCACCTAAAAGCATTTGTGTGAAGTCTGAAAAGATACATGCCTTTCTGTTCTTGAACCAAACTTGTAAAAGCCACATAACTTTATGGTAAGTATTGGATATGCATTCTCTCCCCCCCCCCCCTTTCCAGGACCTGCAGAAAATCAAGGGGCTTAATTTTCTCTTGTTGTGTTAGAGCAAAGCTCATGGGCTGTTTTGATTCTGTCTCTTTCCAGCAGTGTGTACAGCCATGCATACATTAGGGACTGGACCTAGGTAAATACAGAAAAGGTTGCTGGGTTTCTCTCTCTTTCTCAAAAAGTGACAGAGAAAAATGCAAACCATTGCAGACACCATGGCACGACTATGTCAGTGATTTGCCTGCCAGATTCAGTTCCATTCTGAAAGGTGTAAGTGCCAGTATTAGCTGGGTACCTGATAGTTTATTCCACGGTAAGCAAAATGCTCTTAGTATTCCGAATTGTAAATAGTAGTTTCTAGTGTTGTGTAATGCCCCAGGCCGCTTTACCTGGTGGTGGCGGCTCTTGAGTGCCATATTGGCTTTCCTTGTGATGCCAGCCACAGTTCTTTTTGATATTATGCTATTTGTTGCTGATTTTTAAAGAAATAATCTGCTGCATTTTTATCTTGCCATTTTCCCAAGAGAAGGATGGAATGGTTCCACCCCCTTTTAATTTTTCTTCACAAGAACTTTAGACCAAAAGATAATGAGAAGCCCACAGTCATCTCTCTCTCTCTCTCTCTCTCTCTCTCTCTCTCTCTCTCTCTCTCTGTGTGTGTGTGTGTGTGTGTATTTAACTTTGGCTTCAGTGGGTAGTTGCAGCTATTGCTACCTATTCAAGCAGTGTATTTGCAACTGCAGTGTCTTATAGGAATATATTATTTTATTGGGTTACAGCCCATCCAAGTCCTTTTAGATTTCAGTGGAAGAGAATTTAAGCATAAGAGTAACTGAAATCAATAACATGTCAAAATGCTGAATTTTGTCAAAATTGTGTCTAGTGTTTTTTTGGGGGACTTTCTTTTTAACCTCCCTCTGTACCATGTGGGTTGGATGGCTTGCCCATCTTGAATCATTTGTTATAATGTGGTGCACACTCTCTCTGAGTGTAGCATACTGTGGTTTGAATCTATGAGGAACAGATATGATGTGACCATATACTGTGGCTTTTTAAAAATGGTTGTTTAAATGGCCTCTGATTGTTCTGAGAATAAGTACTTAAAGAGCTACTGAGTTGCAAAAGGTTCCTTCTCCCAATAGGATCTTTCTGTCTTTCAAGCCTTTGACTTCACATATGTTGTTTTATTTACAGCTGAAGAATTATTATTATCCATTGGTCTCATTAAGAGCTAAGTAATTAGAAACATTAAAAGGCTCAGGAGACCACTTCTAAACAGAATCAAGCATAGGCTGTGTGTGTGCGTGTGCACAAGACAAAGTAATATTGAACATTTCCTTTGCATGTGTCTGTATGTATGTCATTAAAAAGATAGTCACTGGTGGAATAATAAGCTGTCTCCTCTAAATATTTGGAAACTTGTATTTGGTATAGTTTGACTTCAGTTCAGAACTGGACAAATTTCAAATTGCTAGAGGCAGAATGAAACATAGCCCTATAATTTTCTGATTGTTACTAGCAATACTTTCTGTACTCCAGTACCAGGCAAAAGGGCATTTCCCAATAAGGTATCCCATTCTGAAAACTAAGATGTAGTAGCTATCCATAGCATTAAAAAAAAGTGTGTGTGTGTGTGTGTGTGTGTGTGTGTGTGTGTGTGTGTGTGCAGGAGAGGGGGACTGTAGCTAAGCTCAGAACTCGAGAACCCAAAGTGGCTAACTTGCCTGCTTATAAAGTAAAAGATGCCTTCATATGGCTGAACCTTGGAGACGAAAGGCAGTAATGCTAATCAATCTGTCTGTGCCACATAGTTGCTCATCATTCTGATTCATAGTATTATATTCTACCTTCCTTCACCCACTGCAAAACAAACTTAATTTGATTCATACCTCTAAAATAGGAAAAAAAGACCCACCCCAAAACCTGAATTACTCACGTGGTTATGATTAAGTTCTTGGCATAAAGCTCTTTCCTCTCCAGCTACCCTTTCTCACACTCTGAATGCTCTTCCTTTCCCCGGCTGTATACAGTATTTATAAAATTTCAGGCTGAAATTCTTTATCAAGTAGCTTTTAAAAAAAGAAAAGAAAAGAAGGGTGAAAGAAACTGATGTTTCCAGGGGGTTATGATAGTTAAGTCATGTGTTTAAAAGTATTATTGTTCACAGGCAGTAATAGGAGTAGCAGCAGTAACAAGCAGCTGTACTTCGTTAAAAATAATATGAAAAGTCATAGTGTAATATATTCTAGAGATTTCAGCTGGTTGTGGAGTTTGAATATAGCTTAAGCACCCAGCATCTCTTTATGGAAAGCTATTAATTCTAATAGTGAATTTTTTTAAAAAAAAATGGGACTATTTTAAATAGAAGCCTGTTTCCCAAAATTAATGATGAATTTAAAACAAAACAAAACAACCATTTCAAGATGAGAGACAGAAGAGTCTTCATATTACCAAAAGAATGTGACACTTGTTGTGGTAAAGAAATGCCCTTGTAAAATAGATTATTCTAGTAAAGTTTGCATTCTTGAGAGTATCTTAAATGGGAATGTGAGCTGAAAACCTTGAATCTACACTCAGTTCTTCCTGGGGCTTCTCTTACCCAGCATGTATAGAGAATTTCAGGTTAAAAAAAGTGGTTTTTACTTAAGTTGGAGAATTTTTAGGAGTTCTAGAATACTTCAGTGAATCTTCTTCCTGTTGCTCCTCTAAATGATCACAATCTTCTCTTAAATGTGTGTGTTGATTAACAACATGTATCAATGAAGAAAGACTGTTGTCTCATAATGGGAACCCCAAGATATCTGGCAACATAAAAAATAGACATTGAAATAAAACAACATAAAACAATGAAATAGCCATTTATTTGATACATTTGCATCATGTAGAGAAAAACAAATGGTAGTTCAGCTTTAAGCTTCTTTATACAAGTGGACTTGGGTGGGAGGAGAAAACATTTTCATTTCTGACTCTCAGTGGATTTGTATTATCCAAGGTAGATGAAGGATTTAATCAGTGTAAAATAGATATATGTGAAATGTTGATCACAATATTTACATGGAGAAAAGAATCCCAAGTATATTTATTTTCACATCTCAGCAACTAATTTGGCACAAAGGAATTTTAAAAACTTCCTGACAGCCACCCCAATTTTAAAA
Organism: Sceloporus undulatus; assembly: GCF_019175285.1. NCBI lineage: Eukaryota > Metazoa > Chordata > Lepidosauria > Squamata > Phrynosomatidae > Sceloporus > Sceloporus undulatus. Next base: position 73,561,714 of record NC_056524.1, read on the forward strand.
AAATAATAATATCAGAAGGGCATCTCTCAACAAAGTATCACATTTTGGAAACTAAGTAGCAATAGCATTTAAAAAGAGGAGGGGGATAGCTAGCATCTCACAGACAGTCCTGATACAGATCAAAATCATAAGCATGCATCGTAGATTAGGAAAGACACTGATTTAAACTGGATGCAACCTATTTTATATAGTGTGAAGTTTAAATCTAAATCTTAAGAGGGGGAATCTCTGCTGCTTCCTATGTCCCCCTGGGATACTGTCTGAGGATTGCACTCTTCTCCAAATGGATGGAGGGGAACCCCTTATAGAGATTCTGATAAACTGCACTTGCTGAAATTCACTTGTGGCCTGATACTGATAGGGGAGGACTTTGCTTTCTTATACCAGTGGTTGTCAAACTTCTCCCGGCCCGCCTTTACATCAACATGTGCATGTTGCTCCACAATTTAACATAGTATATGCATAAAAATATTTTGTTTTTTAGTCTGTGTATTTTATTTCACACATTTATGTATACTCATACTTCAGCATTTTACAAGGAAATCATTTTGTTCAAATTAGAATACTTTTATTGCAATGAATTCAGTACTCAACACAATGTTTATACTTGATGCAATGCATGTGCATGTTCCTGAGCACAAGATTTACTAAAACAAGGAGGAATATTAGCAAAAACAACTCTCATTTCTTTGGTGACATCAAATCTTGCAGAATATTTACCCTTCCTACCCACCAGAGCTGAGAAGCCAGTTTCACAAAGATAAGTACAGTGCGCCCTCCCCTTACGTGGGGATCCGTTCCGAATCCCTCTGCATAAGGGGAAATCCACGTGTGCTGGAACCCCATTAGAAGTAATGGGACATGCGCCTGCGGCACGTGCCCCATTACTTCTTCTGGGGCACACAAGGTGCTTTTCCGGTGCAGCTTTCAGTGTATGCTGAAAGCCACGTATGCCGCGCCTACCTAAAATGCAGGTGCACTGTAGTTGCAAATCATAGAATCATAGAATCATAGAATCATAGAGTTGGAAGAGACCACTAGGGCCATCCAGTCCAACCCCCCACCACGCAGGAAATCCAAATCAAAGCATCCCTGACAGATGGCCATCCAGCCTCTGTTTAAAGACCTCCAAGGAAGGAGACTCTATCACCCTCCGAGGGAGTGCATTCCATTGTCGAACAGCCCTTACTGTCAGGAAGTTCCTCCTAATGTTCAGGTGGAATCTCTTTTCCTGTAGCTTGCATCCATTGTTCCGGGTCCTGTTCTCTGGAGCAGCAGAAAACAAGTTTGCTCCCTCTTCAATATGACATCCCTTCAAATATTTAAACAGGGCGATCATAGCACCTCTTAACCTTCTTTTCTCCAGGCTAAACATCCCCAGCTCCCTAAGTCGTTCCTCATAGGGCATGGTTTCCAGACCTTTTCAACTGGTTGTCGCCCTCCTTTGGACACGCTCCAGTTTCTCAATGTCCTTTCTGAATTGTGGCGCCCAGAACTGGACACAATATTCTAGGTGGGGCCTGACCAGAGCAGAATACAGTGGCACTATTACTTCTCTTGATCTAGACACTATACTTCTATTGATGCAGCCTAAAATAGCATTGGCCTTTTTAGCTGCCGCATCACACTGTTCACTCATGTTCAACTTGTGGTCTACTTGGACTCCTAGATCCCTTTCACACGTAGTTTCATTCAGCCAGGTGTCACCCATCCTATATCTGTGCATTTTATTTTTCCGCCCTAAGTGCAATACCTTACATTTCTCCGTGTTGAATTTCATTTTGTTAGCTTTGGCCCAGCTTTCTAGTCTATTTAGGTCATTTTGAATCTTGATCCTGTCCTCTGGGGTATTAGCTATTCCCCCTAATTTGGTATCATCTGCAAATTTGATAAGTATGCTTCCAATTCTGTCATCCAGGTCATTGATAAAGATGTTGAATAGCACTGGGCCCAGGACAGAGCCCTGTGGGACCCCACTGGTCACTTTTCTCCAGGATGAAAAGGAGCCATTGTTGAGCACCCTTTGGGTTCGGCCGGTCAACCAATTACAGATCCATTTAACAGTTCCTTTGTCTAGCCCACATTTTACAAGCTTGTTTGCAAGAATGTCATGGGGAACTTTGTCAAAGGCCTTACTGAAATCAAGATATACTATATCCACAGCATTCCCTTCATCTACCAAGCTGGTAATTTTATCAAAGAAAGAGATCAGGTTTGTCTGGCATGACTTGTTTCTCTGAAACCCATGTTGACTTTTTGTGATTATGGCATTGCCTTCTAGATGTTCACAGACTCTCTGTTTAATGATCTGCTCCAGAATCTTTCCTGGTATTGATGTCAGACTAACTGGACGATAATTGTTGGGATCCTCTTTTTTCCCCTTTTTGAAGATGGGGACAACGTTTGCCCTCCGCCAGTCTGCTGGGATCTCTCCTGTTTTGCAGGAGTTTTCAAAGATTATTGCCAATGGCTCCGATATTACATTTGCCAGTTCTTTTAATACCCTTGGATGGAGTTCATCTGGTCCCGGAGACTTAAATTCATTTAGATTAGTAAGGTATTCCTCTACTATCTCTTTACTTATTCTGAGCTGAAATTCCTCTGTTCTGTCCTCTGCTCCATTATCCTCAGGTTGAGCAACCTTTGCCTTTTCTGAGAAGACTGAGGCAAAGAAGGTGTTGAGTAATTCTGCCTTTTCTCTGTCTTCTGTTAGCATTTTGCCATCTTCTCCACGCAGTGGCCCTACCGTTTCCTTCTTCTTACTTTTGCTGGCGGACATATCCAAAAAGCCCTTTTTATTGTTCTTAACCTCTCTAGCAAGCCTGAGTTCATTCTGTGCTTAGCTTTTTGACTTTACCCCTACACATGCCTGCTATTTCTTTGAATTCCTTTTTTGTGATTTCCCCCTTTTTCCATTTCTTATACATGTTCCGTTTCAAACTTAGCTCGGTTGAAAGTTCCTTAGTCATCCATCCTGGTTTCTTGAGACACCTCCCGTTTTTCTTTCTCACTGGAACTGTTTGAAATTGTGCCTTCAGTATCTCCCTTTTGAGAAAGTCCCATCCATCCTGAACTCCTTTATCTTTTAGTATTTCTGACCATGGAATTGCCCTCAATACTTCTCTAAGTTTACTGAAATCCGCTCTCCTAAAGTCTAGGATGCGTGTCTGACTATGCCTGGCTTCTCCTTTCCACTGTATTACAAACTCCAGGAGAACATGGTCACTTCCACCTAATGATCCCACCACTTGCACCCCATTAACCAAGTCATCCTTGTTGGTTAGGATCAGATCTAAAATAGCTGACCCCCTTGTTGCCTCTTCCACCTTTTGGTGGAAGAGTATGAACACTTTCATAGTGACTCTCTTTCCTGCCCAGCTAGC
>NC_056524.1:73565106-73697544 GCF_019175285.1 Sceloporus undulatus
AGCTCTGCCAGATCTGGGAAAGGCTGTGGGCAGCAGCAACTACTCCCATTGTAACTGCTGGTGGGAAGGGCCTGCCTTCTGGTTCTGGTGGCTCTGCTGGACAGGTGGTACAGAGAGTCACCTCCCTTTGCCACAGGGCCAGCAGCTTCACAATACCCAGAAAACTCTGTGCTCACCAGGAGAAATGGTTGAGATGATGAACAACCATTGCTCCAACCATTTCTCCCAAAGAAATGCATCCAGAAAAATGGTTACAGTGGCAAGCAATCATTTCTCTAACCATTTCTCCCAAAGCATGCATGTCCATTTCTCCTGAAGTGTGTACACTGGGAGAAATGTTTGGGGCAGTAATCACCAAAGAGGCTAACTGCCTAGTGAAGCTGGGTGCTCTGTACCCACAGCAGCTGGCTTTGGTAAGCAGTTGGAGGGGGGAAGTGACCTTTGCTCCAACCCCCTCCAAAACCACCACCCCTTGTCCCTGCCTTCTAACCATACCCTGACCTCCTTATCCTCCCCCCCCCTCTTCTTGCAATGTGGTCTGATGCTGAAAGGGACATTAAAATGCACTCCACATTCCTTCTCTCTCTGGAGAGTGAGCTAATCAGCACCTGAGGTTGGTAACCCCCATTAAGAAAGTGTGATGCCCTCCTGGCTGGTGCACCCACTATTTGAAAGCCTAGGCCAGTGATGGCGAACCCATGGCACACATGCCAGAGGTGGCACTCAGAGCCTCTCTGTGGGCACATGTGCCATTGCCACAGCACAGAGTTTGCCAGAGTTTGTTACTGGAAAGCCAGAGGGACATGGCACTTTGCAATAAATAAGTGGGTCTCGGGTTGCAGTTTGGGCCCTCAGCTTCTAAAAGGTTGACCATCACTGGTCTAGGCTCTATGCAGTTCCTTATGGTGGAGGATGAGCCTGCAAGAAAGAGGCAGGGAAGTTTCCTGGCTGCATAAGCCAGGCTTTCTAATGGGCACCAAGCTCTCAATAGATGAAATAACAGCTGGGTTTTCTTGTACTTCCTAATTGTGTAGCATAGAGTCATTACAACGGATAGAAATATGAAACATGTTAATAAACATCATTCTTGTGACTTGAGAGGAAAAGAGAAGGCAAGGAGTGAGTGAAGTAGAATGCTTAGGGCAATTTGCATGAACTTCATGTGTACAAAACATAAAATTATGCTAATATACTCTCCCCAATCCTTTATTCTATATTTGTTCAGTAATGATCTCTGTTTGCAGAATCTCAACCACAGAATATTCTTGAAGATGCAGTTCATCTAGCTATAGGGTTGCCACAATTGTCTTCCATAAAACAAGGAGAAAAGTATACAGGACTGGATTGGGTAGATTATTGACAAAAAACTTTTTAATAAAAAAAAAATACCACATTTTGACATTTTATTGCATATTTCAGTAATTTAAGGTTTCTCGCCAAACCTCCAAAATTGGTGTCTGTATTGTCTCCCCCAAATGAAATATCGACTTCAACTCCCCACTCCTTTCCCCACAAATCCTCATCTCAATTTCCAGTCATTCCAATTCTGCCAGCCATCACACTTTCCTCCTCCTTGCCATGAAGACACCTCAGCAAGATTTTAAACTCTCTCCCAGCCCACCAGTCTCATTTATATACCCCCTCCACTGCTAAATCCTCCTCTCAATCTCTGGTCCTTCCAACCCTGCCAGCTATCACTCTTTTTCCTTCCTTGCCCCTTCATTACCCTACTTGACAGGTAAGAAAATAAAGAGGGGAAGCAAAGCAGCTTTCTGATACCAAGTGAGGCTTGGAATTCCAGCAAGAAATGGGGAGAGACTGGTCTGTGTAGCCCCAAGCATATATATAAATATATTTTGTTGTCAGGGACACCCCCCCCCCCCCCCAAGGCTCAGTGGTAATTTGTACTTCTGTGCTGGTTTTAGTTTGACTTCCTCATTGCCATTCAGATGGCCATTAAAAGCTTTCTTCTTAAAAATTCCTTTTGTGATTGACTAGTTGCTGAGGAAGGAGCTTGTTACTAGTTGGTGCTGAGAATTTTTTAAATGAGTAGTTTTTAATTTATCCTTTAAATTGTATTAAATTGTTTTAGTTTATTTAATTTCTATTTTATATTTGTGTGTAATTCTCTTTTTTATTCAATATAACAATAATCTGCTTTAAATCCCATTTTTGGAAGAGAGGCAGAATATAGATCCAATAAACCAACAAACATAGAAAATCACTATTTCTCATTTTTGTAAATCTCAAAATTCTTGCACTTTTGACCCTATGATTGTTGACTGCTATCTCCAAAATACTCATTTCAGTTTGAGCAGTTTATAAGCTAACTTCTCAAAGGTTTTTTAAAAACCCTTTCTCCTCCTAGCCAGTGGGTTAGGTTGGGAGAGCATAAGAGACTACCTGCTACTCTCACAGCTACTTGGAAACCAAGTTCCTTGGCACTACTTAGTCCTAGGCTCAAGGAGCAGAGCTAAACACTCACAAGGCTCTCTGGGTTCAGCATCCCCACTCATGTCTGGCCTCCTCTCCTTTCCTGCCCTCTGGGCTCTGGCTCTGTCATGCATGCACAGTACCAGCTGGAGCTTCCACCATGGAAAAGTCTTCCTTCAGGGCCTGTCTTTTCACATGGTTTTCTGCATCCCTGCTGTCACTGCCATAGTTGCTGCCTGCAGCTTGAGGAAGTGGGTATCTACTGCTTCAACCAACCCAACTTGCAAGGACATTTTTTAGTACCTTCAATCTGGGATTTTCCTGATTTTCCAGAACAAATGGCAACTCCATCTAGCCATGAACTCTTTTCTTCTGAATACAGATACTGTACTATGTTTCTTGGTTATTAGAATGAAACTACTTGTTTGAGATGAAAGTCTAATAGCTCCTTATAGAGGTAACAGTTCAATTAAGCTTAACTGGACTTTCCTTATGAATAGTCTTATTATTGTGGCATGCCCCTTAATAGCTGAAATACATCAAGACATCTGATGAAGCTGAAAGTTTAGACAAATTGAGTATCCCTTATCCAAAATGCTTGGGACCAGAAGGTTTGGGATTTTGCATTTTTTCAGATTTTAGAATATTTCCATATACATAACGAAATAGTCCTCAAGTTTAAACTGAATTGTCTTAACAGGTTTGCACAGGTAACTTTCCTCCATACTTCTCCCTTTTTTACTAATTTAGTTACTACCTGTACTGTTATATTATTTCAACATCATTATCCCATATATGGCAAAACGCTTTACAGTCAGACCCATCATCAATTTAAATCAGTACGCACCAGGAAATGTTTGCTTGAGTGTAGGAATGACTGATATTGTCACTTTTAGGAAGGCTGATAGATATAGCCAAACCCTATGTATGTCTGCTCACTGTTTGTTCAGAGGTACTATGCCCAATATGTATGTTTATGACTGTAGCCAAGAATTTCTTGTATAATGTGAATTATAATTTGCTTCATTGGACCTCTACTAATTAAAGAGAAAGAACTCTTTCAGGCCAATATGAATATTGATTAAATACCCTTCAAAACTGTCTTTTTCTGCACAGAATTTATTTGAATCTGAAATGTTGAAAGTTTGTATCACATTTCACTGGCCTTATTCAAGAAAACAGTTTAACTGGGACCAAATTTTCATTCACAACAACATGTCATTATGTCATGCAGCAGATCTCTCATCCTCTAGCTTTAGAGCCAAGTTCCTTGGTTGCTATCCCTGTGACCTAGAATAACAGCTGTGAGTTGAGAATCATTGACTTGTGGTGACGTGAAGTTGCTTGCAACCTCTCCCAGATCTTCAGTTGTAGGTGGTGTATGATTTTCTTGTGTTTATCCATTTTGGAGTGCAAAATGTCCACAGTTTCATTATATTTATATAGGTGGGGGTCAAGGGATTTGTTTGGAGCATGACTTATAGAATTCTGTTAACATTCAAATTAATATTCTGATAGAACTTGCATCATTATTATAAGGCAAAGACAAGTTTTAGGTTATCAACATCTTTAGACGCAGGGTACTTCAAAGAATAAATTATAAAAGCAAAGAGAGAAATTTTCTAATAGTACAGCAATCAGAAAGCTATATCGCTTTTTGAATATTTAATACATTTTTCTTTTATATGTTGCTTGGTGTAAAAGCATGCATTATATCTTACTGTGTTCATTCTAGCAACGAGAGCTCAAAATTGCAATGTAATTCCTGTTTCTTTTATGCCCTTCGGCAACTGCTTAACTATTACACTGTGTACTGTTTACAGTTTGTTGAATGATACTAAAGAAAGTGCTCTCTCTTGTGGTGGAGATTATGTGGGTGGAAGATGAGGATTATTTTCTTAATTGCCTGTTTATTTTACCCTGCTGCCTGCCCTAAAATCTAGTGAGGTTCATTGAATATTACAAAGCTTGCTTTATCTGTACTTATTCCCTTTTCCTGAGTTGTTGTTTAATGAGTTTTAGGGTTTTATCTTGAAGTGTTCTGAGCATTCCTGAAATTACATAGATGGATCTGTGTTATGTATGTAGAACTTGCACTTAAAGAATTTGGTTTGCACTTAAAATTATATTTTACATATATGCATGTTTTATTGTCATGAATAAGGATAATGTGTCCAACAAGAGATTAGGGCTTCTGATGCAGTCCTTCAAAGTTGTAAGCAAATTCTACTGGAGGTTTATTTGCATTCATTTTTATAGCAAATATTCTTAGTAAAGATGAAATAATACTTCCATTCCAATTACTTTGAATCACTTCTGAAATACGATGCCCAAGACTTAAAATGAGATTTTAAAATAGCAGTGTCTCACCTATTTGCAGTCTCTGTGTAGCTCCAGGTACTTTAAAGACGTACCTTGACATATGAAGAATTTATAGTACTGTATTTCTTTTATTAACAGAAACAAACTGAAAGATCAGCTTGCCTTTATTCTCATATTTTCATTTCTAAAAAGCATTTTATCTGAAATCAATAAGATTAAATATTTGTATTCTATTAAGATTTCTTTTGAGATCTCGTGTGGTGTAGTGGCCAGAGTGTTGGGCTATGACTCTCGAGACCAGGTTTGAATCTTGGCTTGGTCATGGCAACCCAGTAGGTGACCTTAGGCAAGTTACACTCTCTCAGCCTCAGAGGAAGACAAAGCCAAAGCTCTGAACAGATTGCCAAGAAAATCCTGTGACATGTTTTCCTTAGGGTTGCTGTAAGTCAGAAATGACCTAAAGGCACACAGCAACAACAAATTTTCTTACATTTTGATTGCCTTTGAAACAGTTACAATTTTGAGAAGCACTAAGTTTTTGTTTACTACTACTTGAAGTAAAAATAAACAGAAAGGGGTGGAGTATAAAATAGTAATAATACAATCTTGATATATCACAGAGGTATCTATTTGCTTGGTATTTATCCCATCTAGGATTCTTTGTCTTTGAAGTATATTTTAGAATGTCCTGTACTCCTTAATCCATGCTTATCTCTCTAGGCTGCTTGGTAGACCACATTTGAGCACTGCATCAACCATGTGGCTCAGCCAAGTAGATTGTGCAGCTGTGATGTGTAACATGGTTGCAATAATGTAAAACCTTTTGTGCATTTGGGCTGTGTCAGTAAAACTTTCCTGGAATAGAAACAAATCCCAAAGTAAAGGTGTTCTCCTCAGTGGCATTAGCATTGGGGGGAGGATTCCACTTACAGTTAGTGCATGTTGGTACTTACACGCACGTGCTGTGTGCCTATTAAATCAATGTGTTAGGTTTCTTGGGTTTTGTTGTTGTTGTTGTTTTAGTGTTAAGTGTCCAAAATGATCTAGTACAGTAATGCATTCTTTGCATCTTTTTATGGTTTATTGGGGGGGGGGGGGGGGGGGGGAAGAAATTGTCTAATTTTGTACTCTGGAATTAATGATGATAAAAAAATAAAATAAAACAAGTTACTCTGGATTAGCTGCCCTGATTTAGTCTGGAATAGTAAGTTTCCATGTGGCTATCCCAAAGTATTTTCATGTCCGTTCTGAATATATAAGGCATAAGGCTCTGAGTCATACCAAGAAGGGGTTCTGCTCTCCCCTGCTGAAGAGGCCTGTTGTTCTGTGGGGGTGAGGCACTTTGAGTCATCTCATATGGTTTGTCCTGGCATGAGTTTCCTGGCTATAAATTGGGTTGGCCAACTAGAGGAAGAAGAAGAAGCCTTAAAGAGTTATCCAAGTTTTAATAGTAGCTACTGGAGCAATAGGATGCTAGTAACACGATGCAAATCTAATTTCATGTGTCACATGTTTTGAACCTTCAAAGCTTTGAATTGGCCCTTTTACCATATATAGGTCAATGTTCTATGCAATTTACAGGGGAAATGACTGATCTTTTAAAAATTTTATTAAGTTGCTTTTGTTAGTGGTGAGTAAATATAGAAGAGAAGTGGACAAAATGAACAGATATGTTCCATTAATAATCGGGCACTGCCTTTCACAATCAATCAATAAGCAAAGACATATCGGTCTGTCATCTGTCCATATATATATAAAATCAAGAAGCAGATACTCAGATTAAAAGCCATGCTATATGAAGAAAATGGCTGTGTTTATTTCCTTTGACAGGCAAAAAACAGCATCATTTGTGGCTTTTACTTAAAGCTGTAATTTTTCCCCTCCTGTTCAAATGAATTGAAAAAGGCATGGTAACATTTCAGATACTTGGGTTTAAATAATGAAGTGAAAGCTGGGTGCTTTGGAGTCGAGAGGCACAAATAGGTGCAAGTGTGTGTGTGTGTGTATGCATATACATATGTGTGTGTGTGTGTGTGCATGTTCCAGTGGACTTTCTAGTGTGCTAGACCTTGTCCTGAATATGTGTGTCTGTGTGAGATGAGGGAGTTTCCTGCTTTAAAGCCCTGGCAGTCAGGCTGGGCGTTCCCATTTTGTACTCACTGCTTTCCCCCTCCCAATGAGTGTCCTTTGTGTAACCCCAACTAATTCAGAAATCTCTCTGCTGTAGTGGGGACGGCCCTGTCATGTGACGGAGGCAACTAGTTGCAGCCGGTGATTGGGCAAGGGCTAATTGGCGGCCCTGTATAAGTACTCCCTGCCTTGGAGTCAGTAGAAGCTTTACTCACTCCCCTTGCTTCCTTCCATGTAGGCTGTAATAATGCTCTGAGACCAGGCGGTGATTCAGCAACATGTGATGAAGTTTAGCACTGCTGCTGCTGCTGGTGTGGGCTTGACTAAGCCAAGTGATAGACAGTAAAACCAGCTGCAGCCAATTTGGATTAATGAGCGTCTCCTAGGAGTTGGGTAACTGTCACTTTAAGATTGTTTACCCATTTCCAAAGGCTGCAGTTCCGAATCTTTGACAGGAGCTTGTTTGAGCTGATTTTCCTTTCTCATTACTTTGTGTTGTTTGTGTTTTTTTTAATCATAGGAATGAAGTGCCGGTGACACTTTCCTCTGGAAAAGGACTGTGGGAGGGAACCCTTTCATCTTGCCTTCTGACAAAAGTATTCTGTAATCCCACTTGTGGAGCGGTGAAGGATTTTGTGTTGTTCAGGGAAGCTGTAAAGTGGATCACCAGGAAGTACTGTTTACTTGGGATGGGTAAGTGCAAAGTGGTGTTGCATCTATTCTGCTACAGACCTTTTTGGTTTGCTTGTTTTTTCTTTCTGGAAATACATGTGTATTTGTATTAAGAATTATTCCTAAATTTATAGATGCCTCCAAAAGTGACTAACAATGTGGAGAATAATAATTTAATCTCTCTCTATTAAACTAAGAATGTTTCAGCTGTTAGAGAGGCATGAAATTACAGGGAGAAAAACAAAATTATTTAGAAATACTTTTTTTTTTAGAAGAAACACATGTTTACCATTTTTTCCTGTCCCATTTATTAGTGGCAAATGGAGCGGTGTTTGTTTTTTGTGTTTTTTCAAATGTAGAGTTATTTATTAATGCATGGATTAATTTGTAGTTAGTCCTTTTTGGAGGGACAAATGTACTCCTTGCAAAAATGTTATTTCTTGTGTGTACTATTGCCATTACATTTACTGCTAAGAGCACATTTCCAAAACTTTAAATGTCATTGTATCATGTAATGTAAAGTGGGTGCTGGGGATGAATTTTCACTATTAGTTGGTACTGGGCACACTTCATCCACACAAGAATTGTTATCTGTAATTCATGTTTTTAAAAAATGGAACCATTTGAATACATTAAATCTATTTGATCAACATAATCTGGAAAAATAAAAGAAATTTTCATAAAAACCTGAAAAAGTACTTTTTAATATGTTTCTCTGTATGACAGAACTGTCATGAGCTTACAGAGGGGTTTTTTTTCTGTATTAGTCATACTTCCTTCCATTAGCTTATTTTCAGATTCTCCTTTTGAATATGTTGCATTGAAATGAATTGAGGAAACAATTAGTCAATGAAGCTAAGTGTGCCTTGGATCAGAGAAAAAATTCCAATGAATTTCTCTTTAGTAATATTTTTTATTTTCACTTTAATTTTGTGTTTGAAGACAATGGAATAATTGCTGCTGTACCATGGGAAAAGACAGATAAGATAATTCACGTCTCTGAACAAGTTTTTCCTTCAACCCCCAGCCACATGGTTACTATGCTTTTATTTCCGATTGGTTGTTTTAGTGGTGTTTAAGACTGATTGTAGAAAGCAGTGAAAGTCAACTTCTGTTCTGTGGTTTCTCTTAACAACTTTCAAAATGGTTCTTCTCCATTGAGAATGTGCTTTCAGTAAAAATTAAAGAGTGCTATGTAAATAAAACTGTTGTAAAAATTAGCAGGAAATGCTGTGTAAAAGGAGTGATAAAAGAATAGTCTTTCAGATAAGCATATATTTTTAACAGCTCCATTCCCTTCAGGAAGAATGTCAGTTCCACTTTGACGATCATTTTTGTTCTAGTTAAGGTGTGTCCAGTGAACACCTGGGAAAAGGCTACATGATAATCATAAGCAAACTGTTGGGGAGGATTTATAGTGTCTCTGCCATAAGTAGTTTTCACTTAGCAATAAAAGAAACAAAGGTAATTTTTTCCTATGTCTAGTGTTACCTTTCAGAAATTCTTGCTTCCAGCTAGCAAGGCAGCTCATAGCTTAATAAATGTGTCCTATGATCTTGTTCTGAAAAGTAAGGAAAGAGGGGAATAGGAATATCGTAGCGTCTGTATGAGGTATTGATTTATTTTAGCATGAGCTTTAGTGTGTTTGTATCCATTTCTTCAGATGCACTGGTAGACCACAATCTCTAAGCCACAGGTATTTAAACACAACTACACAGTTTTTTTTTTGGGGGGGGGGATCATAATGCCATTTTTCAAATACTATTGAAATTGAGGATTTAATTAAATGTTCTGCTGAAATTATATTCACTGATCCCAATTTTTAGGGGCTTACATTACTATAATGACTCATCACAGTCTACTTCATGCTCTTTATAGCTGAACATGATAAACACTTAAGGCATAATTAATTAAAACCACTGTTTATTAATTTTGCTAGTGAGGAGAGTTTATGAAAGTTATGAGTGGTGTGGAGGATCAGAATTAAAATGTCTTCAGTAAGTATATGTGCTTCATGCTGAATTGCATTGGTAGCAATATTGAACTTGATCAAATATAATAAATGGGGTGTATTCTCGTATACTTCACCTGTACCTGAGCACAGTTGTCCCTTTAGTAAGAGGTAACTTCAAGTGAGCTAGCTCTTAACAAAGATAATATAGTATCCATTAACTCAAACTTTAGGCATACCAGCTCAGATTTATGAGGTGGATAAGAAGACACTGTAATCTCTGGAATTTTCTTAAAATACCTGTGTAGATTAGATCCCTGTCCTTTGTAATAATTGTGATTAACCTGTAACATTTAATTATTTAACAGTCATTTAACATACATCAAGTGGACAGTATCTGGAAAAGGTGTCACTAGTCAGTATTTCTTGTCATGTCTGTAATTACTCAATTTATGTGTTCAGTTTTTTGCCTCAAATCCACAGTATGGGAGCAGAAGATGATTATGTGAACCAGGCCTGATCAATCCAATTTAGTGTCTCTGTAGTATTTTAAAACCCTTTCTTTTTAAAACTTTTCTCATTATTAGGAATACATAACACACTCCTCTCTACTATCTTAAATGTGTTTGTGTGAATGTTTAAAGTGTAGTAAAGTGAGTAAATTTTCTGCAGTTCTTATTGAAGTTATCATTGGCAGTAATTGTGGTGACTTTTTTTTTAACCAAGGTCTTTGTCATGAGAATCTTCCTCTTAATTTATTATTACTTGGTTGTTATTAGATTTGAAAGGGACTCCTTAGAAACTCAAGACCTTACTGGTGTTTATATATTTATATGCACGTGGTTGAAATAACAAGTGTTTGCCCTTAGGGACAATGTTTTAAAATACCACTTTGTATTTTTTTTACTTCCATTGGATCAGGGTTCAAATCTCTGCTTGAGCATAAAAACCCACTGAGTGACCTCAGGCAAGTTACACACTCTTAGTCCAAGAGGATAGCAATGGCAAACTCCCTCTAAAGAAATTTGGCAAGAAAACTCTATGATAGGTCTGCTTTTGTGTCATCATAAATAAAAAAAATTACTTAGAGGCATACAGCAAACAACACATTTTATAATAAACATACACAAGCATCCATGCACACTCTTTTAAGTTGTTTTGCACTACAAAGTTTTAAAATGAAAACAAAATTAAGAAATAGCTACTAAATTTTAAGCAGTAAGTGCTTATAGCTTGCACATACCCACCTGTTTAGTTTCTTGAAATATAATGCAAGGACAGTCTAGTTGATCAGTTGACTTTAGCTATACTAGGATAGGCAGTAGTTGTCTTATCAGCAGGCAAAGAAATTCATTTAGCAGTCAAAGAAGGGATGTTGAAATGGTTCTCTGGGTTAATAGCACTTATGCCTTAATTGACAAGAGGAATTATTTTTATGGTTTTAAAAAATATTATTAGCGACTTGCTTTTACCTACTATTATTGTTCATAACACTTTTTGGTTCCTTAGTTTCTCATCCTCCCATCTTTTAACCTTGAGTAGAATAAGTTGGTTTCACTGTCACCATTGAAGTGTCACTGTTGTCCTATTTTCACATGGAACTCCTTTTCTTTTCTTCTTGTTTTTTAACCATGTCATACAAAGCCTATGGAGCATCACATCCAGAAGGGCTTAAAATGCTGTGAATGCATTCATGCTGTATGGTATTGTGGCATCATACAAAGCAGGGAGGGAAAGCAAGCCATTAAAATGGCTACAGGTATGCTTACTCTGTAGGCAACAGCCTACTCCTGTTCAAGAAATTTCCCATTAGAAGTATATCCACTGTTACATTATGCACATCTAGGTGGGTGATTGGAATGCTAAGCAACTACTGTGAACTGGCTGACATTTCCAGATTTCAAAGTAAGGTGAATACTATTCTTTTACCTTCCCCTTTTAATAGCTGAGTAGATAGTATTTGTGTTTCTAAAGCTGTTTGGGGTTACTCTTTGAAAGGGAATAAATATGTGGAAGTATTTGTAGATGTCAGTGTTTCTCATGTCTGCTTAAATCCTAAAAGCTATGGAGTTCCCAGAAATTAAATATTTCTAATACAGATATAGTTATGCCATTTTAGGGCATAAGGATTGTTCTCAAGAACCTGAATGGTCCACGTAGTTGGAAAGAGGGTAATGACTACCATCAATAGAATGTGAGACTGCAACCTTTTGTACTTTATTTGTGGGTAAATTATTTATAAATTCCAATCTGTTGGATAGGATTTACTTCAAAGTAACCATGCATTGGATAGGTACAAATTGAACATCCATTGATATAACTACACAGATAATTATTGAAATCGAGTTGTCCATTAAACACAGAGTCATACAGCTGAAGATTGTAACCCTAAACATGCATACTTAGAAGTTCTATCCATTTGCTGCCCTATGCTTGCCCTCAAATACAGGATTTTTAAGGTGTAATTTTACATTTTTACAAGTAATTCAAATAATCCTCAACAGTGTTAGAGTGGAGTTTCCATGTGGCCTCTTTGTGGTGCAGCTGTAGGAACCATTAGCTCCACTTCCATTTTTCTGGCATTAACA
Source organism: Sceloporus undulatus (assembly GCF_019175285.1). NCBI lineage: Eukaryota > Metazoa > Chordata > Lepidosauria > Squamata > Phrynosomatidae > Sceloporus > Sceloporus undulatus. The sequence goes on from NC_056524.1 coordinate 73,577,203, forward strand.
AGCCAAACACAGGTAATATTGTGTGCAAGGCTAAGCTTGATTTAACTGTAACTTGATATAATTTGGGCACATTGACTATATTGTTTGCATTTACTTTCTAGTCAATAGGACCTTAACTAATTTGTGGAAGAATTTTCTATTATGTGATTACATTTGCACACGACAAATGGGTCATTGCATGCATTATTTTACCTCACATTTAGATATGAACATTTTATGTTGTGGGTTTTGAGGCTACATCAGGACAGACGAAGGAGAGGCAGGGTGAAGATATTCTTCAGAATGAAGAGGTGGGTTCTGAGGCAGAAAATCATTTCTTAGGGGTCCTTTAGCCAGCATAACCAATGAAGAGAGATTCTCCAAGTTTCAGTTCAACATCATCTGTACAAGTGCTTTTCAGACTATCTGATACAGAAGACCATCAAATAGCTTTTCCATTGTGCCTATTGACCACTGCTGTTTTTTCCCCTTTCCTTGACTCTCATCAGGGACTAGCAGCCTGTGACTTAGGGACCAGCACTGGTCCAAGGTCCACCACTTTGAGTAGCAATGATCTATAGGGCCATCTGATTTCTACCGCTGCATCATATTGTCTGTGCCAATGCTTCTTTGAAGTGTCTTTTTAAATACAGAAAGCAGGGTATAAATTGATAACATAAAATAATAATGGCACATTGAATTATTATTATTATTAACCTTTATTTATAAAGCGCTGTAAATTTACACAGTGCTGTACATGCAATCTTTTTAATTGGACAGTTCCCTACCCTCAGGCTTACAATCTAGAAAGACACGACACAAAAGGAGAAGGGAGTGGTGGTGGGGAAGGGGCCTTTCTAGTAGGATAATACATATAATACATAGTTCATCACAGATTGATATGGTATTGCAATACAAAACATGTTAACGGTTCAGCTTTAAATCAGTCCAGTTATACGCCCCAGGGGCATTGGCCACTTAGGAAATTACTTTTACCAGTCATAGGATCAGCACAACCCTTCCATATGCCAACTCAAACATACCGTATATACTCATCGGATAAGTCTAAAACTTTATGTCCCAAAATTGACCCCCAAATCCCTGGTTGACTTGTTTTATGGGTCAGAATAGTAATGTGATAGCAGCTCTTTCATATTTCCCCATGTGGTAGAGACAAAGTTTCTTTTTCTCTTGAGCCAAGCAGAAAGGGTCCCGAGTTTAATTGCTGTTAAACAAACAGAGTCCCTCTTCTGCCCACGCTAGCCTCCGCTGTCTGGGTGAAGGCTGAAACCAAAGTTGAAATGCTGAAGCAAAAAGCCTCAATTAGAGCCTCTCTTGCTGCACTCACACATACACATACTGAAAGAGCCTCCAAGTTTTATCTTCAACTTACCCATGGGTCATGGTAAAATCCATAATTTTGGCCCCAAAACCTGCCCTCGACTTATTCATGAGGTTGACTTATCAATGAGTATATATGGTAGTTCCCACTGAAAGCAGACAGGTTTACTTCTAAAGGGATTGTACCTTTAGTCTTCAGACTTAACACACTTACCAGGAAGTAAGCCCTATTGAACTCAGTACTAACTCAGGGTGTTAAAATAACTGGAGTGCTCATATTTTGCTGCAAATGAAAAAAAGAATTCCAAGGTCATGTTTCTTTTAATGTATGTGTAATTGGCTGTCCTTTAAATTTTATTATCTTGTCTGTGATAGGAAATACCATGGTAATTCACACTGTTTTTGTGATCTCTTGCATTTTGTACACTGACAGTTTACTGTGTATTCTTAACGACTGACTGAGTAGCCCTAGGCAAGTGCTAGTCACATTCGAAGTTTGACAAGTAAGTTATGTTGCCTTTAATTACTTCTAGTTTTAATGTCACTTTTATCTTTCCCACTCCCCACTGCCAGAGGCCTTAGAAATAGCCAGAATTTCAATTATTTCATCATAAATCATCGTATTTATTTGTATCTTGCTTTCTTTGAAAATGTGGGACTCAAAGCAGCTTACAATTTAAAACAACAATATAGTTAAAAACATACAAATAATGGGCATAAAAAAGAATTAAACTATTCACAGTATTAAAGCAATTCAAACCTTAAGTTAAAAGAATAAAGTGCAATTTTAAAATATAAGAAGCTGTTAAAAATAATTCAGTTTAAAACAATACAGCACCTCAACCCCGTTCTTTAAAAACTTTATTTAAAAGCCTGATGAAATAAAAAGATTTTAGCCTGACGATGGAAGAACAACAAGGAGGGGGCCATTCTGGCTTCTCTGGGAAGGGATCTTGAGAGAAGGCCTTCACTTGCATCCCCACCAACTAACTATGTTGATATTACATATATACAGTTTTGCTTTTTAAAATAATTGGAATTGTGAAGGAGTGAGAACAGTCTGATTACTGTTAATGTCTGTGATAGCTACTTGAAGTCCTGCAGTTGTCTTGAACTACAACTCCCATCATACCTGACCATTGACCATGCGTGACACAGAAGTCAATTCCCAGATTTTTTTTTTTTTAAAAAAAGACTTCTGATCAACATGAAAATGGCTTGGGGTGTGTGTGCAAAACTGGCAAAAAAAATTCTATACTTTCTAGGTGGAAACATTTTGAGACCAAAATAATTTGGAACCTGAGAGGCTGTAGGGGCTTCACAAGGCCCATAGGCTGCACTCCCTGCCCTACTTTAAAGAGTAGTGTAAACACTCCTGTCCAAAGGAGTTTGTAGTACACATTTTGCCACTGAGGGGACTGGTATTCGTCAATAGGGAGGCAAAGATGATAAAACAGGGAGAGAGGGAGAAATGGGATAGAAAAGAGTAACAAACAAAGAATGTGAGCAAATGCACATTTGCTTGGTGTTCACTTTAGTTGGGGTTGAGACTTAAAGTGTAAGGCTTTGCAGGCAATTGAGTTCTAAGAAGAAGTTTGAAAGGGTGCTTCAAACATGGGAACAGCAAGGAGAAATAGTTGAATGTTTTCACTTTTTTCATTTCATTTTGTTTTAATTCTCTCCATGTCCACTTTTATTTTGAATCCAAGCTGTTTTTCTCTTAGGAATGGCCAGTGTATGAGTGTGTTCCGAGCTTTCAGGTTTTCTGAATGCTCTGAAAGGCTCATAAGTATCCTTTCAGGTTTCTTCCTTGATTTTCATCCAAAATTATCCATCCACACTGGGTTTTTTTGGGGGGTGGGGGGGTGGGGAGGGGATCTGTATTGCTCTCCTATATAAAAATGCTTCTTAAACAGCAAGAGATAGAAATTGGACGACTGTACAGATGCTGCTTCTAAATATATTTGTATTCTTTTTTTTTTTAATGGTGAGGACAGTTTGCCTTGGGGTGGCAGGGTGTTCTTAGTCATGCCAGATCGACACACTGAGCAGGTGGCCCTGAGTTTCATTCCTAGACCACTTTACTCCTCAACATTCACTAGGGTATAGACCACCATCTGCTGGAAGCAGAACAGAGACCAAAAATACCATTGACAGGTGTCTGCAGAACTAATTGACAATGCAAACAAGAAAGAACCAATTTAGCAGAGAGGGCAGATTTCTTCCCACTTGTCTGCATGGGTGAGAAATTCCTTCCTGACCCATGATATAGTGATCAGTCACACATATTATTAACCCAGCTGGCACATTTCCACCAAAAACTTTGCCCATGTAAATCCCCCCCCCCCAAAAAGTACAGACAGTAACAAAATGCAGACTATGCTTCCTTCACATCATGTTTCATTCTAAGAATTGACTCAAATATATTGCCTTTACAGTGGTATATGTGGGGGGCTGCTTGTTTTCAGAATGTCCCTAAAAGACTACCCCTACATGTGGGGAGACTAAGCATGTCAAAAGAGGATTACACCACATGTATGTTTGTACATTCCATTTGACCCTTAAACCCTCCTCCCTCTTCAATGTTTGTGCTTATAGGGCTGTCTGCTTGTAATTTCCACACCTTTCAATAATTCCGTTTTTCACATAACGATGCCTTTTGTGTCTTTTTTTTCTTAATGGGTAATGTAACAATATTAATGTATGTTTCTATTAGAAGTACCTAGGCAGCTAACCGTGTAATAATGAATCTATAGCTTCTTGAGGGTGTAATTAGAACATAATGAATTTTGACGCTATACCATTTAAAGCCATTTCCCTTCCATTTAAATTTCATTGGCTGCACAAAACATCTCTGTGACTGTTTAGGTCAGTGGTTCTCAACCTTTGATCCTCTAGATATTTTGGTCTTCAGTTCCCAGGACCCATTACCATTGGGCATGCTGGCTTTAGCTTCTGGTAGCTGAAGTCCAAAACATCTGGAGGACCAGAGATTGAGAACCACTGGTTTAGGTGATATATAGGTCTCTTGATTCCTCCCTATTTCTGTCTGTATCTTTGGCAAAATCTCTGAAGTGATTACACGTTGAACAGGCACTGTAAAATGAGTCAGTTCCTGTTCTTTTGGCTGGGGCTTCCTTGGGAGTTCTCAAAAACAGTATTTCAGAATGTGGATGTGGTCAGCCTAGTCACTTTCAAAGCATCTTAAAGGAAACCGGCATCAACTGTGAAAAGTGAACTTTGTAACAGTACTGTACTGATATAATCCAGAACTCTATAATCACAAAGTGCACTGCCATCTGAGTTAAACCTTTCACAGTACATCATAATCACTTCTTTCCCAAACCAAACCACATTAGAGGGGATGATACAAATAGGTAAGAATACCAATGTAATTAGATGACAAATATAGATTCTACTGGAAAATTTTGTTGCAATTTACAGTTAATAATTATATTGAATTTGCAGAGTTTTTTGTGCAGAATTTAGATTTAATAAAAAAAATCCTATAATAATTTGGTTTCATGTTCACATGCTTCTCCAATTTTTTTATGAACAAAACGTTACGTAATACAGTACCTCCTTGGAACATTTAGATGCTGCTAGGGGTGTCTTTGAAGACTAGTGGTGTAGTGGCTTGAGTGCTGACTAGCACTCAGGGAGACTAGGGCTCAAATTGCTGTTCAGTCATTGAAACTCCTTGGGTGACTTTGGGCAAGTCATACTCTTTCAGGCCAAAAGGAAGGCAATGGCAAGCCTCCTCCGAGTAAGTCATTCCAAGAAAAACTAGATAGGGTTTCTGTAACTTAGAGCTGACTTGAAGGCACATACAGTAATATGATTTCTCATGCTTTAAAAATCATTACAACCCAGGATGTACCAACTGTAACTTCTTTTCTGCTTACATTGTACTTGCAAAAATTACCATCCCATTTCATTTATTTCTGTTTTTATTTATTGCCATGCCTGTCCTGTAATCTTCTGACTAGGCAAAAGATAAAAAAAGGAAAAGATTCTTTGGACTGTTCTGTGTTGCTCTTCCCACTCTTTTGCAGAACCTACATCTGCCTTTTTGCAGTTCATGTTCTTTCTGCAAGAGCACACAGGAGCTCATTCCACATTTCATGAGGCCAGTGGTCTGTGATCATGTCTTCCATTTTGTGAAATCACTGTCTCATAACTCTGTATCCCAAACTATACAATTGTGGAAAGAAGACCCATAGGTCAGTAGCAGTTCACATGGTTTATAAAGAAAATGTTGCAGGTTTAACCCCTGACATCCCCAGCTAGAGGTGAAAACTTGGGGAGCTTTTGCCAGCCAGTGTAGACAATCAGTACAAAGCTACATGAACTAATGAGGTATAAGGAACCTTCCTATGTTCTTGTCAGCACTAATTTATAGCCAATATATAATCTCTGATACAATGATTTGTCTAAAGATGGATGTTTCCTCCAGTCCAGAGAGGCAGTTTTGTTGCTTTGCTGTTTGCTTGTTGGGAAAAACAATTTTTGGTGTTTTCTTTATATTAAATAACTTGTTCCTTGAGTGCTTCTGCTTTCCCACCTCTGCCACCTCTACAGTTGCTATACAATTGTAACTTGGTTCTGCTTCCATCTGGATAAAAAAGCACCACAGGATTTCTGTGCTTGTGTTCAGTTGCTCCTGTGGTCTTAAAGAGTTCTGTGATAATGTAAAGGAAGCAGAAGAAGTGTTATGTAAGCAGTGAGAAGGAAGTGGTTTTGTCGTGCTGTCCTTGCCACAATATCTCTGCCCACCTGCCATTCTTGTTCTTTCTGTCAGGATCAGTTGGTAAAAGGAAGAAGGTCCTGAGAGTGAGGATGTAAGTTTCCCTCTTAAACCTCCTGCCCTTTTACATTGTCGCTGGGTTTCTTTTCAAAGCCAAGGTTGGCTTTTATGATATTTACACCTTTTTGAAGATGTATTTTTAGCCTTTGGCTAGTGGCATTCTCTGGCCCTTGGAAAGGAAGAAGGAGGGTCTGTATACCGTACATTTACATGTATAAAAGTAAATGATTTAATTGGATGTCAAAACATACTGCAACTGTACAAATATATTGTTACAAGAATGTAAACAAATGCAGATTACTCATGCAGAAGTAAAACTTGCTAAGCAGATGGCAGGAAGTAGTTTTGATGGCAAAGTACTTTTCTTTGGAAAGTGAAATCATAGACCTGCCAGTGGAAAGTATTGCTCGAGTTTATTGAAGAAGACTTGTTAAAATACAAATGCAGGTGTCAACACCAATGACCAAGACTAGATTCCTCAAAACAAGTTTTCATTTGCCCTTTCTGGGCTAGCTGTAGTGCTTAGCATTCCAAAAGAACCCTTTTAATTGCAGTATGAGAAAGAAGTACAGTTTGATATTTTCGAGTGTCTCCTTCACTGTTTAGCTTTAGAATGATTTTTTTTTTCAGAACAGCACAGTAGCTCCCAAACTGTTTATTGACATACCCAGGCAGAGGGAAAGATACCTGCAGTATATACCATCACTTTATGCTCATCAGTAGAGATCTAGAGTTGCAACTTCCAAAACCTCCACCCTGCCCTAACAATGAAACAATGAAAAATAGGCAGATGATGTTTTTATGCCTGCTTTTTATTGGCTATCCTTACGAGAGATTAAATCAGTGCCCCATTTCAAAGATATTTGTGTGTTTGAACTGTTTGCAGGGATTTTTTGTGCTCAATTGCCAAAGAGAGAACGAGAAGGCAAAGTAAGTTTAAAAGAAGTCCCAGTTTTTAAAAAGCTTGATAGCTCTGTAAATGAGGCAATTTAGGTCTTTATTTACTAAAAATCTACAATATCTAAAGTTCTTTGATTCCCATGATTTTCTCTGTGGGTTGCAATAGCCCAGTCTTCTGTGACCTGCTACTGCTGTATGAAATGCTCCATGTTTCTGCTGATCAGTATGTGGTTCTTAGCACAGGACTTGAGGTAGAGAAAATGGTATTTCCAAACCATGATTGTAACCTTTCCCATTCCTGTCCATGTGTTACTGATGACTGGAGGAAACTTTGAAATTAAACCGACTCCATCCTTTATGAATCAATGTTTTATTCATCTGTCCCTTTTCTTTGTATGTTGTCAAACTTAGCACAGTGTACAGATAAATTTAAAAACATAAAAATAAAGTGCAACAGTGACAATAAAGCAGCACATGATAAAACCAACAGCAAGGATGAAAACAATGTAGCACATAGTAAAACTAAAACCACCAGCAAAGATAAAACATTGAGAAGATACAAGAACAGTAGAATAATGCTTCAGATTCCTAGAATAATTAGTAAAGTCTCCATTTGGTGTAAAAAAGACTTTAACACCAGGCTAGCCTCCCTGAAAAGGCTTTAGAAAGGCAAGGTGCCTTTGAAAGAATTCTCCATCTAGGAGCCAACTGTTTCGCCTCATTTAGTAAGGTGTCAAGATTAAGGCCTTAGATATAGACTTTACAACCTGGATAAGTAAATGTGGGAGGAGCCATCCCTTATGGTAACTTATGCCCCAAGCCATACCTATTGACTTACGGAGATCCCATGAATTTAACAGGGTTTTCTTTTCTTGGGACTGATATCATGGTTCTGACATTGTGTGTGTGTATGGCCTGTCTACTTATGAACATCCCCAGAGATAGTTTGTCAGTTCTTTCCTCTTTTCTTTTGAAATATAGCAGTCATCTATCCAAGTACTAAGCAGGGTTGATTCCAGTTAGCTTCCAAGAACAGACAGGTTCTGGTGCCTTTCAGGATTTAGGTCTGGTGGTCAGCATAGATGAGAAAATGTGCTGTTAATTTCCATCAAATCAGCTTTGTTTTATAGATATGTAATATATTCAGACAGCCCCATAGTTGTTTTGGGGTGGAGGCATTAAGACGTGAGGCTCCCCAGAGCAAGTGACGTTTGGCATATCAACACCAAATCCATCTCCTTCAAATGAAGAATAATGAACAGCATACTAACAGTTTTCCCTCATCTGTTTTAACTTGAGTACTCAATAGATGATAAAAGCACCAATGATTGGTAATCAAATGAGGAGGAAGACTAGAGAGGAGTGAAATTCCCATTGACTACAATCACACACACCAACTACTGGACTTCAAGTCTATGTAAGGGTTGTACCAAACACCTGGCAGACCACATCTGAGAGAGTTACACTTTGATTTTAGTTTCACCTAAAAAGTCACTCCCCTCATCCGTAACCAAATTCTAACTAAGAGAGATTTATTTTTTATTTGACTGGCATTTAGCATTAGCACCAACAGATCAGAGGGCAAGCTGATGGCCCTGTAGTTGGGGTGAAGGAACCAGAAAAGGGTTCAGCTATAAAGTTTACTTGGTCCTTTTCTCAACCGGACTGTTAGCCATCCAAAAGCCATACTTCCTCCTGACTAGACTAACACAGCTGTCCTCCCACCCCAGACATATAACAAACTGCCAGTCAAACAGCAGAGTCTCTCTTCTTGTACAGAAAACAGCATTCCACAGTTAAAAGAACAATTGGTTAATTAGATTAAAACCCAAAACATCCCAAGTACCTTTCTACAATATCTTTCTTTCTCAAGGGCTGAGAGATCTCCCAGGTGGGACTCAAGACTGGAAGTGATTCAGCAATCTCACTTACTTCCCTCCGAGTGGAATAAGATTGCCCTTAACCACATGAAACTCTCCAAGGGGCATTTCTGTCTCCTTCTTAGCTGATGCCACCACCACTTATTGACACACATATGTGCTCATGCATCTGTACACACATCATCTTCATCATTCCATTCCTTCATCCTAAACTGGCTAATTTCACCACCATTTTAAATCTTGTTTTGGTCCTCAAAACCCTGTCTTTCTGTTATCTACTCTTCCTTCTCCTAACTCAATAGGCTTGCTGAAGTTATATTCTGTCTTCCATATCGTCTCTTGACTTTCTAAAACACTGTTTCTGCCATTTCTGAAATTGTACTTAACAGGGTCACTTATGAAATTTTCATTGCTAGTCCCAAAGGTCACTCTTTGCCAAATTTGGACCATTTATTGACCTTTCCTCTTTGATGCCCTGAACTAGGTCATCTCTCCAACTGCTGTCAGCACCTGGTCTGTTAGTGTGTGTGTGCATAATTTGGTTGCTGCACTTTTTCTATGTGTGCACTATGCTTATGATCCCAATCTGTGTGTCTGTATATTTGACCTTTTCTGTTTTCCATCTGTTCTTGTATTCAGGGTTCCCCACTGGCAGAAACTTATTTGATTTACTGGTCATTATGGAGAACAAACAACTAGATGTACAATGGCTATTTTAATGGGATGTGTCTGTCTGTCTGCCTTTTTTACACATACATGTACACAAAATATGCACACCAAAATAATTGCACAAATTTCCTTTACACTAGAAATCCCTTATGGGGAAAAAAGAGGTTATTTAAGATGTCTGTTCTTGACTTCTGTAAGCTTCTACTGAACATGCGCTTTTCTATGGACAAAAAGTGTTTTGCATATTTTGGTAAAGTTTACTTTCTTTACTATTGATTGTGGAAATGTTTTTATGCAACCTTTCTGTATAAGAGATATAAAGAAAGTCTTCTAGATAAGGCTGGAGATAAACCTATCTAAGAAGAATGTACTATTGTTTTTCCCACAATTGTATTAACTTTTGACATTGCATTTTAGCAGTAAGAAGTATTTCATTATTGATTTTAAAATGCCTGTGGCAAATAAGGATTACCTGGTCAATATATTTCTGTTGAAGCAGGAATATTGACAGGTGAGAATTAAAACTTCTTCAGGCTGCTTTAATGAGATTATTATTCTAATTATCTGTATTCTTGACTACTGGTGTTTTTATTTAAAAATAGAAGATACAGCTACAAAGCTCCCAAAAATCTGTAGTTGTCCCTTTATTAGGCTACAATTTTCATGTAATTCTCAGTTAAATAGCTGCTTTAAGCAACTTTTCTTGGAAGAGGAAAGTCAAAGGAAGAATGCTAGGCAAGGCTAAAGACCTTGAATTCTATTTTGGGAGAAAGGCAGGTTATAAATCAAATAAATAAATAAAGGGGAAAATATGAGAAAAATACAGATTCAGTCAGATGAAATTATGTTTGTTAAATTCTGAAGGAAATACACAATCTGTATGTTGAACAGCAACTCAAGAATACTTATCAAGCTTTTAGAAATGTGTTTGGCTCTGTTTATAGGAAAGCTGTAAGCACTGCTTGACTTGTGGTGATAATTACTGTCCCAACCAATATCATTAGATTGGATAAATCCTGGACTATTACATAACTTTTAGGAAACTTGCTATTGAATATTGCTTCTCATCAGTGGCAAGTGTTAACAATAAAACAAATCTGGAGGATATGTTACTTTCATGTTCATCTTTTGTGCACTCATCACTTCTGAGAAGTAAACTTTGCCCCTGATTGATTAATAGAAAGGTCAGAGATCTGTGCAGTTTGGAGTTAAAAGTGCTCAGGTATGTTCTCACATTAGATCATGCCTTCCCAAGATTTCCTAGCACTGAACCAGGGCAGTTAAAGCAGACTCAACCTGGATTATTTCTGTAGTACATTTTGGACCCATGCCTGAAGTAGATTCATCAGTTTTATGCAGTCTCTTAAAAGAAAAGAAAAGTCTTATCTTTCAGGTGTGTTCAGTGCCTGCAGCTCTGAATGTCTTAAAAACTGGTATGAATTTTCGAAAACAGGCTAGCAGTAATTTCTACCACATGCTTCATTCTTTTTCAACCACCCACTGCCAATGAGCTTCCGGAATGAGATAGATAGATAGGTTTGAGATTCCTTGATCTAATCCAAAATTTGTACTGTAATATGTTGGCCATTTCAGGTAACAAGGACACAAAGGTATGCTATCTATCTTAGCCTGAAATCCTGGGCACATTTATCTGGGCACGAGGACCCAAGTCTAAACATAACATTGATTTATGTTTCATACACCTTATACAATACTTTAAATAATTTTGTTCATGAAACAAAGTTTGAGTATATTGAACTGTCAGAAGGCAAAGGTGTCACTAACTCAGCCATCCATGAAAAAAGTTTTGGATTTTGGAACATTTCAGATTTTGGAATGCACAGATGTATAGCTATAGCCTGTTGTCCATAGATCTTTAGAATACTGGATATGTAGTGCCAATCTGAACATGTTATATTATGTACAGTATCTTATAGAACAGTGTAGATCTCAGTAGTTAGATCACTGTTGTTAAGTCTGTTAGATCATAGTACTTAAGGCTGCTGTTACTTTTACATATCTCTACTGTAGTAGCTACATACAGCCGGCCCTCTTTGTCAATGGATTTTTTATCCACAGATTCAAGCATGCATAGTTAAAAATATCTCAAAAAAAGTATAAATTCCAAATAGCAAACCTTGATTTTCCATTTTATATAAGCGACACCATTTTGCTGTGCCATTATGTTCAACAGGACTTGAGCACCCACAAATTTTGTTATCCATGGGGGTTCATGGAACCAAACCCCAGTGGATAACAAGGGCCCACTGTATAGTGAACTTTCATAATATTAAGAACATTTTTTCTTTTGTTCCTTCAACTTGTTTCTGACTTATGGTGATGCTAAGACGAATGTATTACAGGGTTTTCTTGTAGGGTTGCCATAACCCGGTGGGGGGGCGTGCATTTCCCGTTTTTGGACTGTTCTGCATGGTCATGGTACGGTTTGGCGTTTCTCCCGGGTCTCCCCCCCTCCCCGCTCCTGGGCTTTGTTACCGTGCCTTGGCTGCTCTTGCCTTGGCCGCTCTTTGTTACTGTGCCTTGGCTGCCTGTCGGGCTCTGTCTGTCGGAGGCTGGAGCTCCTCCTATTGGCTGGCAGGCTGGCCAATAGCAGAACAGTCCTTTCCCTGCTTCAGGAGTCTCGCCTCTGTTTACTTCCTGCGGCCATGTGGGCTGGCCAGGGACTCAGGCGGTGGAGCAGCAACAACACCAAGGCAGCAGATGAGAGGACCAAAGGGGCTGGGCAGGAACGTTTTCGGCATCCCTCAGGGCCTGACTGATTCACACTGAGGGATGCTGAAAACGCTCGGCATCCCTCCCCTCCCCCAGCCCCTTAGGGGAGGGCAAGAGAGCTCTGCCCCAGGGCCCCCAGCCAAAGGTAGGGTTGCTTAAAAAACATGCAGCAGCAGGGAGGGAGGGAGATGGCATCTCTTGAAGCCAAGCTCCAGCAATTCATTCCGTTGTTGTTGTTGTTGTTGTTGTTGTTGTTTGCCTTCAAGTCGTTTTGGACCAAGGCAACCCTATCCTGGGATTTTCTTGGTCCTCTCCTTCTTCTCCTCCTTTCTCCTTCTTTTCCCACTTCTCTTTTTCCTCGTCCTCGTCCTTCCGGGGTGTGTGTGTGTGTGTGTGTGCGCGCTGTAGTGTGGAGGGCTTTCTGGGGATTGCCTTGGGTGGGTGCCACTGCCATCCGCCACTGGCTAGAGGAGGCCCAGAGCCCTGCTCTTCTCTCCCCCCCCCCACTTTACCCCAAGATGGCTCCCTCCAGCAAGACCCCTGGGGAGGCTCTTCCCAAGTGTCAGGCACCTCCTGTGTTGTCATTTCATCATCAGGTGGTTTTAGTGGCAAGCTTTGCCATTGCCTTCCTTTGAGGTTGAGACAGTGTGACTTGGGTGTGTGCAAGAGTGTGTGTGTGTGCATGCGCCTTCAAGGGGTTTTCTTGGGAGGTTTGTTCAGAGAGGGTTTACCTTTGCCTTCTTCAGAGGCGGAGAGTGTGTGACTATCTCAAAGGTTTTCAGAGGGAGTTTGCCTTCACCTTCCCTTAAGACTGAGAGAGTGTGACTAGCCCAGTGGGGTTTTTTAATGCCCAAGCAAGGGATTGCACCCTGGGCCTCCTCCACCAATGCCTCCTGCTGCACTTCCTGAGATGCATTTAACCTCAGAGGTGATCCAAAATCTCCATGTCTTTGAATTCAGTTTTATGATTATTTGAAAGAAAGAAGTTGGCAGCATGAGCTTTCCAAAAGCCTGCTTCCTCAGAAGCATTTAGTCTCACAGGTGATCCAAAATCTCTGTCTTTGAATTGTATTATTATTATTATTATTATTATTATTATCTGAAAGAAAGAAGTTGGCAGCATGAGCTTTCCTAAAGCCTGCTTCCTCAGATACATTTAGTCTCACAGGTGATCCAAAATCTCTGTCTTTGAATTGTATTATTATTATTATTATTATTATTATTATTATTATTATTATATGAAAGAAAGAAGCTGGCAGCACGAGCTTTCCTAAAGCCTACTTCCTCAGATGCATTTAGTCTCACAGGTGCAACAAGATCTCTATAACATAAGGATTTATATTAATGTTTTTTTTTAAAAAAAGTTAATATTTTTAGCTTTTAGTTGGTTATGGCCTCCATTTTTATTGAATGCCCCACTTTTTGGGTAAATTTTGTCCAGCATTTGACCTACACTTTGGTCTAAATATTGTCCTAGAAATTTTGGGTTGGCATTGTGATTTTATGATTTTCGTTTGATGTAACTGTTATGGATTATTTTATGGAACCCACCTTGATCCATAAGAGAGGTGGGATAATAATTATAATTATATTTTTCCTACATTTTCCCCAGTTTGGTGATAGAGAATTATGGCAACCCTACCCCAAAGGAGCTGCACGAGTCACGTCATTGACACACACCCCATGTAAACAGTGGTGTGCCAAGAAGGTGCCTGCGGTGTGCAGTAGGACTCGAGACATTAAAAAACATAGGGGCCCCAAATGTACTTTCTGCCCCAGGGCCCCTAAAGGCCTAGCTACAGGCCTGGAGTCAGTTTGCAAAGGGACCTATTATTGTTGTTGTTGTTGTTATACAAAGACCTAGCTGTGTGAGTCAGTTTGCAAAGGGACCTTCCATGATTATCATCATCATCATTATTATTTTTGTTGTTATTATTATGCAAAGAGCTAGCTGTGTGAGTCAGTTTGCAAAGGGACTTTCCATGATTATCAATATTATTATTATTATTATTAGCATGCAAAGAGCTAGCTGTGTGAGTCAATTTGCAAATGCCCAAATGTGCTTCGTGTGTGTTTTGGAATGGAGGAGGGGGGGTGGCCAGAAAGGGAAGTACATTTCTGCCATCTGTCTAGGAATAATGCCCAAATGTCCTCCATTTTGATCATGCCTAAGAAACATGCATTTATATTAACATTTTTAAAAAATCATCAATTTTTTCGCATGTCCTCCATTTTGTATAAAACTGGTCCTACATTTGAAAATATTGTCCTACATTTGTCCTACATTTGTCCCGGTTTGGAGGTCCTGACTTATGGCAACCCTATTTTCTTGGCAATATTTGTTCTGAGGGGTTTGTCTTTGCTCCCTCTGAGGCTGAGGGAATGTGAATTGTCCAAGGTCTCTCAGTGGGTTTCCATGGCTAAGTGGGAAGTCAAACTCTGGTCTTCAGAGTTTCAGTCCAGCACTCAACACTATATTCACTGTCTTGAAGTTTGGGATGAGAAAATGTGTTAACTTCACCATCTGTGTTTTAATGTAAAACTCAAATTCCCTCCATGCTGAATATGCTATGTGCCAAATTTGGTAATTTTCCAAATTATTGTTCTTGTTGTGTGCCTTTAAGTCATTTCCAACTTATGGCGACTATAAGGGGAACCTATCCATTATACTGGAATACAACATTTCCCCCAGTTGCACCAACCAAATTGAATAGGTGTGATTATTCCCAGCATAAATGGGAACTTATTGTACCTGCCTGCTATACAATTTGAGAGCCTCTAGTGGAATTCCCTGCAGGAATTCAAAAACACTCAAGGTACTTTTAAGAGTTAAATACCAGTTTCTCCTACAGTTGTTGTTGTGTGCCTTCAAGTCATTTTGACCTATCATGGAGTTTTTCTGAGGCTGACCAGGGAATTGAACAATAGTCTTGAAAGTTATAGTCCAATGCTCAAACCACTACACCACATTGACCCACTTTCTCTTACATTGCAAATTTTATTCCTCAGTTTCTTTCAGTCCCAAATACATACTACACAATTTGAATAAGTTCATTTCAGTTCATTTTTAATAGGATTTTGTCCTTCATCCCCACTTTAAGCATTTGTGAATTAAAGTAGGGTTGGAAAAATCCAAGACACTTAGACCCCTAGATGTCTGGAATTTGAAATCACACTGAGCCCTTTGTAGAGTTAATTCCTAAACATTTAACATCTGAAATCTGTTTCCAAAATTGCTTGTACATATCATTTGGTAACCTTGAGGGAGCCTTCTATTGCTAACCCCAATGATAAAGCTAGCTTCTTAATTACATCCATCAACAATTAAAACTAGTTTGAGTCTGTCTTTATGGGCATGCCAGTGGTTTTGCCTTTGGGAACTTGTTCTAGGGTGTTGTGCCAGCCACCCACCTCTTCAGGCCTGCTCATACTAGTATTGTCTGGCATAGTGGTTAAAAATGCCTTGGACAGGAATTCCCCTGACTGCATTCAGTTCAATCTAATACTTAAATTATGGAGTAATTTATTAACTAATATGAATCAAGTGACCATCAGTCATTAAGAGTGTGTTTGATGAATATAGTCACAGGGTCTCATCTGTTCAAGAGATGGAATCATTAGAAAAATGTCCTCTTTCCTTTTTGGATGGTAGGTTTTTCTTATCTCATTTGTCACATGCCCGCCTGTTAAAATAAATTTTCAGTTGAGAGAAAAAATTAAATGAATTGTGTATTTTCAACCTATGTATACGTTGATGTCATGTATATGTCGAGGGCAGTTTTGAGGGGCAAAATTATGGATTTTTATATGACCCGTTTATTAATCAAAGGTAATACTTAGGGGAATTTAACAAAGGATATAAAGGATGAAGCAAAAGAAAATGCTGCCAAAGAATTTATAAAATTCTGGCAGGCATAATTATTTTTGCCCAACCAAGAGGCTGGATGGATGAGAAGGGAACTATGGTCAATGGTGGCTGTGTGGGGAAGGCAACCAGGTGCAGGCAGGGCTAAGAAAATGTGCACATTTCAAAGAGGCTGTAAAAGCAAGAGTTCAGGTACAGCATTAACTCTTATCAAAAAAAGGAACTATCTCCTTCTCTGAAGAGTGGCAAAAGGCAAGAGCTTAATGTGAAGTCAAAGGCTTTCATGGGTGGCATCCATAGTTTTTTGTGGGTTTTTTGAGCTATGGGGCTGTGTTCTGGAAGAGTTTATTCCTGATGTTTCACCAGGATCTCACTTCCATGCTAGCATTCTCTGAAGATGCCAGTCTGAAATATCAGGAATAAACTCTTCCAGAACATGGCCACATAAGCCCGAAAAACCCACAGAAAACTAGGCAAGAGTTTACTCTGTCCTGGGAGCCCCTACATGAAGAACATGTCCCCTCTCCTCTCTTGGTGCTCCTTTGAAGAAAAGTACCAAAGATCTGTTGCTGCTGCAGGTTATCTGACGGATCTCATCTGGCAGGTCGTTCCAGAGTTTGGGGGCAACAGCAGAGAACGCCCTCTGGGAGGTCGCCGCAAGCCTAGATTTTAAAGGCTGCAGTAAGTTCTTCCCAGAGGACCGGAGAGCGCAGGGAGGATTGTACGGGAGGAGGCGGTCCCTGAGATAGCTTGGACCCAAGCCATTTAGGGCTTTAAAGGTAATAACCAACACCTTGTACTGGGCCCGGAAGCTAATAGGCAGCCAGTGGAGGGACCTCAAAACCGGAGTAATGTGGTCCCTCCTAGATGTTCCTGAGACAAGCCTGGCTGCCATGTTTTGAACCAGCTGTAATTTCCGAGTCAAGCACAGGGGTAGCCCCATGTAGAGTGCATTACAGAAGTCAAGGCGTGAGGTTACCAGCGCGTGCACAACCGTCTCGAGATCCCTTACTTCCAGGAAAGGGCGCAGCTGGCGTATCAGCCGAAGCTGATAACAGGCACTCCTGACCGTCGCATTTACCTGATTTGTCATCAGGAGCGACGAGTCAAGGAGCACCCCCAGACTGCGAACACAGTCACTGGAGGAGAGTGTGACCCCATCCAGGACTGGAGGTTGCAACCCAATTCTTGGTTTCGGGGCCGCTACCATGAGCACCTCCGTCTTATCTGGATTCAGTTTCAATCTGTTTTTCCTCATCCAGCCCATTACCGCCTGAAGACATTCATTGAGAGAAGAGATGCCATCAGAATTCGAGGCCAACGAACGAGATACGGAGAAATAGATTTGGGTGTCATCAGCGTACTGATAACACCCAGCACCATGACTCCGTATTATCTCACCCAGCAGCTTCATATAGATGTTAAATAACATCGGGGACAAAATAGCCCCCTGAGGAACCCCACAAGTGAGGTACCTCTTACTGGAGCTACAGTCCCCGAGTAGCACCCTCTGAGACCTGCCCGAGAGGAAGGACCGGAACCACTGCAAGGCAGTGCCCCCGATACGTAACCCCCTCAGGTGGTCTAAGAGGATGCCGTGATCTATAGTATCGAAAGCCGCTGAGAAGTCTAAGAGCACCAACAGGGTCACACTCCCCCTGTCTTCATTTGGGACAGACAATCTCTTTTTTTCTTCAGCATTCTCAGTTCGGATTCTGCTCACTGCAGGCTTTTACTTGACTTAAAAAACAAAAACCCAAAAAACTAGCAAGGCATTGAGGGAGAGATTGCCCCAGTGTCACAACTAGTCTGGGGCTAAGATGATGAATGGAGAAATTCCTATATTATTTTTTTAAAGTTGACAGACTTACTGAGTACTTACAGGGGTGCTGCCACTTTTCAACCTACAGAGTTATAGTGATTTGATTCCACTTTTACTGCCATGACAACATCTTGTGGTAAATTGCAGTTTGGGAAGGGATGCTTAGAATTCTCTGCTAGACAGCTCTACTGTGTCACCAAACTACAAACCTCAGGATTCCAATGTGAAAGGGCCTTTGTCTGAGGTTCCCATATGCAATATGGAAGCTATAATAGTGACATGTCTTAACAAAGTTGTTGCAGGGGGTGCTGGGGTAATCGATGCAAAGTGCCTTGAATACTCCCAAACTCTGTGTAATTGCTCAGTTGTATTGCTCAGTAGCACACAGAGAGCTATCACTGTTTTGAAATGTCAAATCTGATATGAATATGATAGATTGGCAGACATTCTTCTTCATACATGTGTGTGTATGTATGTATGCATTTAATATCCTACCTTTCTCCCAACAGGAGCTCCAAAGCAGTGTACAACATTTTAGAAGCACAATACAATTTAAAAACTTAATACAAAGTTAAAACACAATTAAACTGAATTTCTATTTCAAAAACATCATTAAAAATGAGTGAAAACAGCATTAAAAGATGATTAAAACACAATAAAACGAAAATACTACACCCACCTGCCCATTCAAAGCTCCATCTGCAACAATACCTTAGAAACCAAAAGTGTCCTTAAAATTTTTTTTGGTAGAAAGACAGTAGGCTTGAAATAGTTTTGGAGCATTCACAGTTGAAATTAATAATAGCAGTACCTTCCAGATGAACCTGTTTAATTTGCAGATACGCTGGTCTGTATTAGTGTACTTACAAAGATGGTTCAAGCTGGAAATGGTGCTCTCCTTGTTCTTTGTATACACAATATATACATTTTAATTGTTTCCACTAACCTCTCCTTCAAAAAAGAGCTGAAGTATGCAGTGATTACCTTTGATTGATTGGCTTTAAGATCATTAAATCGTACCAGCCAAACTTGTGCTTTGATTCAGGCCAGAACAAGCACAAGTATGTTGAGATGTGACTCACAAGCCCTTGAGTTAGCTGCCTTCATATTGTTGCACAATAATGATGTCATATTTTCTTTAATATTTCTTTGACCTCTGAGTGCATTCTCCTTCTTCTATTTCTTAATGAGGCTTTTAGTTTATATATGCATATAAAAATTGCCCTAAATCAGACTCTCCCCATTTGAACTGTATTTTCCTTTTTTGATTTTGATTTTTTAACATTTTGTTAGAACACTAACAGGAAACATTTATTTCATCCTCAGACACAATTTCACATTTTCCATATCTTGCTGTAGTAAATCTTAGCAATTTGATCTATTTCAGAACAATCCAGAACAAGCTGCATTGAATTTAAATCTAATTTATTACAGTCAGAATTGAAATACCTGTAATTTCAGAGGAAAGAACTGGCAAGACCACCTCTGAGTATTCCTTGCCTAAGAAACCCTATGAAATTCATGGGGTCAACATAGGTTGACAGGTGACTTGAAGGCACAGACACAAGCACTAGTGTAAGAAATAGCCTTTTAAAATAATTTGATTAATCAGCCCACTGTTCACTCCATTTGATGTGATTATTAGTTTTAAAATATTCACTATTCTGTGATTACAGCTTCACTCACTATTTGAATATTCCTAGTAAGAACTATCCTGGAGGGATTTTTTGGGAAATTTGAGGCATTATGCATTTTATGCACATTTGAGCATTTTAAAAACTCTCATATTAAAACTGAGGAATCTTAAAGCATGTGCACAACTCTGTTGTTAAAAAGCAGTGAATTTAAGTCTTCAGCCCTTGTTATTGGTAGCAAACTCTATAGCATACAATGCAACTTATTTCTGAATAAACATGCATAGAATTAGGTTGTAATGCTTATAACTAGAATTGTGGCTTGTGTTTTAATTTTTTTTTAACTGTTGCTACCAGAAGTAGCACTCTGTACAGATAACAGACATGTAAACATATACTACACATTTATAGCATGCAGCCTAGAATGCAAACATAAAACATTCACTGAGTGAAACCTATGAAACCTACAGTATATGGTGCCATTTTGAGATTAACCTTGGTACAATACTTAAGTGAAAATATAAAGATTTGTAATTTATAAGTATGAGAGATAACAGTTACATTTGCCTTGTAGATTTCTGAAGATACCTCCGTTCTATATTTGAGTGTTAATAATTTGGTATAAGCATTCTTTCACTACTGGTTCATGCTGTATTTATGGATTATCCTACATGAATATTTAAGACTTCCAAATAAAAGTGTGGTTTAGTCTTCCAGTACACCATGATTTTAAAAACATTGTACAGATTTGTTTCTGAGAAATTTCTAGTTTGTCTTAACTATACCTCTCTTATTTAATGTTTCTGTTAATATGCTCCACATAAAACCATAGAAATGTATTTCACAAAACTACTAGTCAAAGATATGTACCTCTGCTAGGTTTATTGTAATTCCTGTGTATGAGTGAATGTACTGTTCTTTAAAAATGTTTAAAATTATAATGGAGTTTTTATTTTATTTTTCAAAGATAGAATTTTTGAATAATTATTTTCTCTTTTGTGTTCACAGGTTGCAGTTGACATAATGGGGAAAGGTCCAGAAAATTTAGCTGTTCATCAGTCGCTCAGTAGTCAGTGTAGATTCTGTTTTCTCAGTCAGCAGCTACATCTGGCTACTGGGTCTCTGAGGATATCTTCTATCATCTCACCACTGTACATCATTGAGAACCATTTGAATCTCTTGAACTGCTGTTATTTTCCCAGGATGCAAGGGAAAAAAATTCAATAATGTCTAGTGATGTAACTACAAGTAGTTTACAAAAAACATCAAACAGAACTTTTTTGAATGTAGAGCACCTATTTTGTTTATTATAGTATCCATCATAGGCTGACAGTAAACAGTCACTAATTCTAAACTAATTCAATGGGTCTATTCTAGTTGGCTCTAGCAATTGGAATTATGCCATGGATGAGAATTGTGCACACTTCAGATGTTAGACTATAGCTCCCAACATTTCTCCCCATTATTTGTATTGGCTAGAGCAGTCCAAGAACATCTGGAAATATGTATATTTTCCCACTTGTGATTTAAGATGTTGTTCTTGCAGTGCACTGGATTACGCTCATGAATTATGTTCTGCATTTTTAATTGTATTTCTCTGGCACCATCATTGCTTAGGGTTGCAGATACTTGAAGACGATCATCCAACCTTGGGGCCTGAACCTGGCATACAATGTAGAATTCTGTGATTGTTAAGCAACAGCTACATTGTCTGCTGGGTTTCAGGCTGCCTGGAAATACAAAGCAAAATCTGTACCTGACATCTTCATTCTGAATTGCACTGCCTGTCTTTCAATGTTTGTTTGTTTGTCTGAAGGAAAAAAATCTTATGTGAGATTCCTCCTTTCATAAAATAGTTTCAACCCATTGGAAAGCTTCTAACCTTAATGCTAACTTTAAAAAAAAAAAGGTTTTGAGCTATAATATATTGAAAAGGATAGCATTTGAGTTAGTGCTGTTACATTGTTCTTGAGAATATGAGAGCACCTGGAAGGGGCATTCATTTTTATACAGTAAGATCAAAGTTTTACACCAGTAATTTCACCTAAATAACCCGCTTGTATACATGCATGTGAGATGGTACAGCCCTCCTAGAGTTCTTTGTCATTTGGAAGTACAGATGGAGGAGCTGTGTGGCTGAACACTTCTCCACATAGGAATCATACATTTTAGAGGGAAGGCAAAGCTAAGATGCAGACTATGAGCCAAGGAATTTTCAATAAAGGGGAATATTGCTTCTCAACCTCCACCTGCATTCCAGAATGGTAATGTCCAAGTGCAGCTATAGCACATGATTCTTTGAATATGTAGAACTCTTTTCAGAGTAAAACATTCCCCTCTCATATTCTACTGTTCTCAAGCTCACCAAAGATAATTTCCCTAACTCCAACTATTTTAGCAGTATCATAAGAACTCCATTGGATAACCAGGTTAGCCTAGATTAATTTTTTATTTTGATATAATTCCATATTTTATTAGCATTTGAGAAAGGAGAAGTATAGGCTGGGCATCCAAAATTATATGATTTTAGTAATGGCTGTGTCCTGTGATCCTTGCTACAGTGGGGGCTTGGCATTTGGTGGTTCAAAACATAGAGATGTTCCAAGGTCACAGCAACATGATCTTGCTATACTTCTACTAGACCGGGGTGGTGAAAATGGCCCTGAATCCCTCTTTTTCAGCGCTTGAATCCTCATCCAGTTCTTCCATCCTTTAAAAAAAATGATGTAATGTTTGGGTGAATCTTTGCCCCCAAACCATGCAGAAAGAACACACCACAAATGCATGGAAATGTGTAGAAGCATCCCCGCCTTTCCTCCAGAACCCACCACCAGTATTCTTTTTGTTAGGTCGTCTCTCAGACTGAGGATGTGATATGACATCACTTCTGGTTGCCATTTTGAGAGGAAGTAAATAAGATAATTTGGTGTTGGGGAGAGTACAGCCTGTGGGCAGGTCTTAACATGAAAATTAGTTAGGCCCAGGCTTGACACACTTTCCTATCCTTTGCTAGACATTTGTTAGATAAGGCTATGCAGTGGTACTATTTGCTCTCAGATGAATACAGTATGGTCATGTGCTGGAAGATACTAAGTGGCTTCTTTATTCACCAAAATGCTGCCCACCATGTGACTTCATAGACCTCATATTATAACAGTTTTTTTAAATGAGAAGAGTACACAAAAGCCAAGGAGAAAATGCTATTCCCCTCGTCTGGTGTAAGACACTCAAGTGTGCCATCTCAGCAAGCAATCTTAATAGCATTGGAGTATAAAGTTTGAATGACTGAATTAGATGGTTATAACATATGTAAATTTCTGTTCTGTTTTTTTCCCTTTAATAGTGTATTTAGTGTGTTTATAGTGTAATATTTGCTTTGTGTGTTGACTATTTTCTGTTATGGAATTTATGACTGGTTGCCTTTGGCATTTTTGTGTGTGTAAAGACAAGGATGCATTTAAAATGTAAATATTTTATATTAACATCACAATAAATCATATTTTTATTTACATTTCATTTTTATATTTTACAGACTAATGTGAGCAAAAAACAAACAAAATCATGTCCCAAGTTGTTCAGAGTCAGATGGAGATGGCAAATCAAGGGGGAGAGGGGCAAACACAATCAGTTGATGCGCTAGCCTTGAAGTTATTTGTAAATGTCAAAAGATGGTTGAGAAGTGGAAATAGACTTTCTCATACTGGCTAGCCATCCAGCTGGGAACAATTGAAGGAGATAATGTGGAAGGCTGGGGAGAAGTAGTGTCTATGTAGCAGCCATACATAGCTAAGTACAGCGTGGAAGTTTACACATCAAGTGTTTTATCCATCTTTTGTTCTTATAAAATTACTTTTTGTTGAAGTTTATTTTTTCTGTCTTTATACCTATCTTGTAGGTATAAATTGGTGTTACATTCTATCTGTTGTCAAAAACACAGATACTGTTTGAACTTGAATTGAGTATTATGTCATATTACAAATAGATACACAATAAATTCTAAGAATGTACATTCTTTCAGTAGAATGTTGCAGAAGCCAAACTGATTAACCCAAAGCCTTGTAACTCTTAAAGTACCAATAAAGCTGGTAACTGGTGTCAGGCTGCTTTTTTTTTTATTACAGATTGCAATTTGTCATGACAGAGTAGCATGTGAGCTTGCCAGTCCTGAAAGATACATTAAACCAGAACGTAGAAAAAAGTGGCAAGGCTGGTTGATGAATTCTGGGAGTTGTAGTCCAAAAAAGCTACAATTCTAAGGTCTCAATTAAATAGAGAGAAAATGATTTGTGTGGGACTTAACCAGTATCTTTCTCAGTTGAACAAAAATTTGAACACATAGCAATAGTTGAGGCACTATGCCACATTGGTGTCATTTCACCTAAAAGGCTAGTAAAGTATCCATTTATGTGCCATCTACTTAAATGTTTTTCAGAGAAGCTAATAAATACAGGATTCATTGGAAGGGGGGGCAGATAAATGTTTTCAGCACTTTATACTTAGAACAGTAGCTCTATAATGAGGAGTGTTTAAAACTTAGACATATGAATTGAAAAGTTTTCAGCCATTTATCAGCAGTTTAAATCTTAATATCCTGAAGACCTCATTGAGGAACAGTCAAACATGACTGATCAGCTGAAGAATTCTGACTCTCACTCCTAAATCACACTCAGGCTCCTTAACCTAATAGCTGCAATTACTCTTGAGTTGTTTGCAGGCAGTTTTGGCTACCTGCTACAGACTCTTTGAAATTTCATGTTTCACAGATTAGCTGAGATTGCTGCTATTATTGACATATCCAGAATGTGCTCCTATATTTAGCATTAAAAAGCACACCATACTGACAATTGGTAATTTGTCCAAGTATATTAAAAGCCTAACTATACTGCAGATTGAATGAAGACAAATGACAAAGATTAAGGGCTACAGACCTTGTAACATGTACAGACTAGTCCACAGGATTCTGCTATATGTCTGGGCATTTGATATTCTCTCACATAGGTCTCGTGAACTGGAGCTCTGCTTGATGCTCTAACATACTGGTGTAGATCAAGCCTGTTGACCTCTTAGGACTAAATTATACATTAAACCAGTGGCACTCAAACTTTTTACCCTTTGGACACCTCCCCTTTACATCTACATGTGGATGTTGCCCACATCCACTTGACAAACAGTACTATATGAATAAAAATATTTTGTTAATTTGAGTGTGTATTTTCAATCTCACATTTGTGTATAGTCATATTATTCAATATTTAATTCAATGCATGTGTAAATTTTACCCATACAATATTGAAGAAGAGAAGGAGGAAGATCAGGGCCTCTAGGTTTCATGCCCCCCCCCCCCATTTAAGAATTAAACTCTAGTCAGGTGTGGCATAAACTGTACAAAGCCCCTTCTCCATTACAAAGAGATTTTAGGCACTGGAAGATGGAAAGGTACAGTGGTGCCTCGGGTTACGAAATTAATTCGTAACGCGGCCGCTTTCGTAACCCGAAAAGCCTTCGTAAGCCGAATTGCCATAGGCGCTAATGGGGAAAAGCCGCGATTCCGTGCGAAAAAGCCGAAAAAAGCACCAAAAGTTTTTTCGTAACCCGAAAAAACATTCGTAACCCGAAACAATAATTCCCTATGGGATTTTTTCGTATCCCGAAAATTTTGTAACCTGGGTATTTCGTATCCCGAGGTACCACTGTATGCCTAAAATCTTCCCAGAGCAACTGCTTTTCCACTGTAAAATTGCTAAGGTGCTTTCCTCCACCAGATTTAGAATCCTGTTCAATGGAAAGCAGCAGGGAGATTGTGAGAAGTGGGTAGTAGGATGAAGTTTATTAATTTTCTGTGCCAAAAATGATTGCTCCAGAGTGTGGGATGAAAGGAGAAAAGAGGTTGTCCAGCTAACATTTCACACATGACTGCTAGACAGTGTGAGATGCATTTCAGAATGACCTGGTAACCATGCTGTCTTGGATGCAGTAGCCCTCCGGCAGGCTTGCATTGCCCACTGTTAAATGCTGAGGACCACATGACTGTTCATGTCTACACTACTGTTAGCAATGAGTTGCCTCAGCAGCTTCACTTCCTTATCGCATTTCAGTTACACACATGGTGTTGAAATAGCCAGGACAGGCTGTGGGTGACATTCCTGAATTGTTTTTAAATCATGCTGCTTGCATTTGACAAGGGGATACATTAAGAATATGCTGTTACTGATTTTTCTTCAGGTGATGAGTTTTGTTAGCCAACAGCAAGGAGAGGCTCTTGGGTAGTGGGAGGCTAGTTCCTGGCCTAATGTTAGTAACAAACTTTGACCAAAGGGACCAATATGTGCCAGTGGATTTCCTGGGGCATCTGACTTGCACAATCTGCAGATGGGGAGATATTTCTCTTTGTACATGCTCTTAGTTTTATACTGTTCTGTGACTCCTTGGTTTGGACTAATGTAACCACTTCTCATTCTCTGATTTGGCCAACTGTTCTCAGTACATAAGCAATTCAGCCCCTTTTTGTGGTCCTTTTATTCTAATATTTGATTAGCTTTCCATAATGTTTGTCTCACAGCACATGTATTGCATACTTTGATCACAAACTACCTTTTTAAATTGATGTGTTCTACTCCTATTTGTGTGACAGCCTGTGTGATGAACTTGAGTGTTGGACTAGGATTCTAGGAGACCAGGATTTGAATCACCATTCAGCCATGGAATCCCACTGGACAAGTTACATTTTTTCAGCCACAGAGGAGGCAATGGCAAACCCTCACAATAAATCTTGCCAAGAAAACCCCATGATAGGTTGGCCTTGGGGTCTCAATAAATTGGAAATGATTTGAAGGCATGTAATAACAACAATTCCTACTTGGATTAGTTACCCATTTGTTTCTAGACTTTGTATAAATTACTAGCACTAACCTTTGATTTCCTGGATAGCTTGGCACCAGGTTATTTGATAGGTCACTGACACCCATGTGAACATGCATAGGCCCTAATAATAATAATAATAATAATAATAATAATAATAATAATAATAATAATAATTTATTTGTGTTTCCTCGCCTCTCCCAAAGGATCGAAGCGGGGTTACAGACTACTAATAAGCTTCAGAGCTACTCTCGGATCCACCGCTAAGGTCAGTCAAACTGAAAAGTATTAGTGACGGGGTCCTTTCAGTGGTGATCTCACACATGTGGAATTCCAGTGACAACCCCTGAGCTCGCTTGGGGCCTTTGAGGCAATCTCGAGACTTTGTTTTTAAATAAATCTTAAATTTGTATTAACCAATTTTTGCTGGCCCCCTGTGGATGTTTTGTTCTTATGTGTCTTCATTTATGATTATTATGTAAGCTGCCTTGTGAGAGCATGTCCTGAAATGGTGGAGAGAAAAAAAAGAGATTAATAAGTATCATGAGAGAAGCAAGTGTTTTAACATGAAACAAAATGCTTAGCTTGTGGTAGGAGGAGCCGTGCACATTTGTTGTGGGTCTTGTAATGCTTGTTTTCCTTTTAAGTATGAGCCCCTTTGCAGTCATGCTTTGTCATTGTTGTTGCGTGCCTCCTACAAGGTGAGAAAACATTCCTAGTCAGCACTTGTGGATGCAGAGGGCAGCATCAAAAGATATAAATAAAAACAGTGCAAAACATTTTCCCAGAAATCACATATTACTTGGATTTATGATAATAGTCCAGCATTTGAGTTATTAGAAGAGGAAGTTAGCTAAAATTGACAGGGCCATGCAGTGATCATTGAATTGACAAGACCAATAAATACAAATACCTTCCTTTTCCTTTAAGTCAGAAAGAATCAGAAAATAAATAAATGTTTATATGGGAGAAAGGGAGGGGGGACTGGCAAGAAAGGTTAATTATTGAAAACAATAATCAATTTTTAATGTAAAAATTCCACTGACAAAACTTATTGCATCAAGCTATTTCAATAAAGGGAATGTTTGAAAATTGGTGTAGTGTTTGATGGTCTGGAGAAACCAATGTTGTAACCTTCACTGTCTATGGCATTACATAAAATTCATGAAGGCTGGAATCCTGCTCACACTTTTGTGGGGTTAAGCCCAATCAAATACCTTGGGACCTAATTCTCAGTAAACATGCATAGGATTGCACTGTAAATGGCTTTGTTCTAATCACACTCAGCTTAGCCTGCTTTCCAGACCTGTAAAGCTAAATTGTACTTTCCATTTCCTGAAATATCCTTGGGTCATACACAAATTTTGTTTGAAATGGTAAAAGGATATAAATCTGACTGTGCATTGTTGCAATGCCTGTAGACTAGATTGTAGAATTCAAAGATATAGCTGTGTTAGTCTGTAAAATCAGTATGCAAAGGAATCTTGTAGCACCTTCAAGACACAGGAGCAAAGCAGACTGCCCCAAAGGTGGATTAGGGCTGTGGCAACTGCACACCGCAGCCCCAATCCATCTTGAAGTGGCTGAAAAAGGAGCAGCAAAGAGACACTCCTTTTTCAGGTGGCATAAAGCTGGCTTTCTGTCTGTGCTGTGGCAAGAAGCTGGCTTCATGACACTTCAGCAGCGTGCGGAACATAAACACAGTGCCACTAGAGCATCATGAAGCCGCTGCTGTGTAAATGGCCAGGCAGCTTCCAGGTGACTTAGGAGCATGCGGCGTGTAAACACTGTACTCCCGAGCACCTGGAAGGTGGCTTAAAAGGTCCGTCTGTTTCGGCCCACCTTGAAAGAAGTTGGTAGCATGAGCTTTTGTAGACTCAATCCACCAACTTCTCTCTTTCAGTTAGTCTCAAAGTACTATAAGATTCCTTTGTAGACAAGATGACACCTTTGTACTTGCTTCATCTAAAATAGGCTCTACATTGCTGTCTGTACAGATAATCCTAAGAACACAAGATCAACCTTGGTGGACCAGACCAAAGGTCTCTAACTCAATGTCTGTTTTGAGACCATGGCCATGCAGCTCTTAACTCATTGATCCAGTTCAGATTTGGTCCTAAATTTGTTTAGCCACAGGAGTGGATAATTTTAGTACACTTTCAGTTAACTGTGTGTTGACTATCAGATCTAAACCACAAACTAATTAATTATAACTGTTTAAAATTAACTTTAAACCTGATTCTACACTTGTAGCCATATTTTTCCTGAGATGAAATGGGGAACAAATTAATTGAAGATCCTAGATTAAAATAAATAACCCTAGCTGAGACCAAACAGCCACAGTTGAATTTACACTGCATCACAAGTAAATATGTAAGTATGTTAGCAAGATCTGGGATGGTTGTCTTACACTTACAATTTTAAAGAAGCTTAATCTGTATGTTTATAGGTAAAGCTTTTGTGAGAAACTCTGCCACAGGGTGTGAGAGAAGAATCTCCACAATCAACGCAACCAACCCCACATAGACACTATCTTCTCTATCAAACAGAAAATTTTATTGATGTGATTTCAGCTACTTCACATTAACAAACAGCACTTTTGAGACATTTCAAAAACTTAGATACTTTGTTCTCTAGGTTGCTTAGTAACACTTGCAAATGTTAGATTTCTCTCAGTCAAGGCAAAAATGCATTTGATTTTGCACTTCAGTCATCATTGCAAAATACTCTTCCAAAATTAATGTCTGTCAAGGTAGTGTTGCTACTATGTATATGATCAATGACTTTGCCTACTGTTTATTCCCGGATATAAGAACTGCACAAGCAATGTTTCTCTCTTGCCTCAAATAAATTGTTGCCTTTAGGGTCATATGGACATTGCTAATTCTGAAAGATGAAGGAAAATGTAGGGTAGCACCAATACAGGATATCACAATGATTAAATAGGATTGATATAATGGTTCTGACATTGTGTGTCAGTTGCCTGTTTACTTGTGACAACTTCAGGAATACTCAGGTGGTTTTGCCTGTTATTTCCTCTGAAATATAGCCTACGGTATGTGGCATTCATTAGCAGTCTCCCATCCAAGTACTAACAGGACTGACCCTGCTTAGCTTCCAAGATTAGGCAGGACTGGGTGGATATTTGGCCATCTGGCATCATGACACAATCCTATTTTCATAATTGTATTGGACTGACTTGCTGGATCATTGGCACCTTGATGATCCTTTAAATAGGACAGCTGCCCGCATGCACATTTTCCTCCTGAGTCTCCATACTCCAGCCTACTCAGCTATAATGGTTACCAGTGCAGGATCAGCAGCTCTAAAGGGTATCATCTGTGCTGAGACCAGGAAATACGAGCTGCTGTTCCCTTAAGAGCACCTTCTCTCTTGCCTGAAATTCTTTTTAATCAATCTGCATTTGCCCACAAAAGTTGCTCTTTTTGGCTTTCTAATATACCAAAACCACTGCATTTAGGGCATAATCCACAGATACACAAGTAATCCTGTCTGTAGTTTATATCTGATTTTAGTCCTGTTGTTTCAATGCAAGCACACCAGCTCAGTTGTCTAGTGAATCACAGCCCTTGTTGCAATATGGCCAAGTCTTCTCTGAGTTACGACTTGTTTACATAGACATAGTGGCTGCTCTTGGTAACAGTTGTCTGGTCCTGGGAAGACAGTTTCCTTTTGCAAGGAGCTGTATTGACAGGAACTGAGTCAATAGTTAAAGGACTAGGAGTGGACAGCTGTAATACTAACAATATAAACTTACATGAGTGCTTCTAGAATTACCTGCTTTCCTAGAGTACATCATATACACTATTTCTCTTTCTTTCTTTCTTAAAAAATACAATTCAGCTCTTTGGGGCAAGGACTTGCCCTTTTGTAATCTGCAAATTATCACACTTATTGCACTATGTATAGGATGCTTTTAGTAAGAAAAACTATATAATACAGATTTTTACCTAGCAACATGCCACCTTTTCATTTAAAAATCACTTACAGTAGCTTACAAAAAATAATAATTAGGAAAAAGGGCATTATGAAAAAACCTTGTTTCATAATGATTATTTGTAGTAAACTATTTTAAATAATTCTAAAATAGAAAGGTAGTATATTGCTACACAAAATCTGCATTATACAATCTGTAAAACATTTTTTAGAAACCACTTCAAACAACGTGCTTTAGCAATTATATCAAAATGACTAGCCTATGGAAAATCTGTGGTTAGCTAATAAAATTATTAAACTAATTTTAACTGCAAGTTGAAAATACTTATCGAACCATAAAATTAATTAACACTGCTTTATCTACACCCAGGAGGTCAAAGTTGTTTGTGCTGCTGGTTTTGCACCTTAAGGGGGGGAAAGTGCTAGTCTTTTTGTATACTATCCTATACATTAAGGGGATGTTCCCACTAGGGGAAACCCCGCGTTCTGAATCGAATCCAAGGAGTGGCGTTCATATTAGGATCCGATTTAAACCTAGAACGGTTCTAGAGCAACCCGCAATCGTCCCCACTACAAATCGAATCGTAGAGCGGGATAAAAATTTAAATCGAATTTTCCTCATTTAACACGTGTTAAAAAAACACTAGGGTCCGACCTACGTTTTTCCATTGATTCGAGTTAGGAACCGGAGTATTTAAATAGGAACGACAGCCTTTGAATCGGGTTGGATGGATGGGAGGAGCGGACTGCGGTGGGGGCTGTCCTTGGGGGAGTTGCCCTTTCTGTCCCCATCCGTCGTGGCTGTCGCCATTTTTTCTTCCTTCACCCCTTTGTTCGCTGTGGTCTTTCAATAAGAGATAAAGATTACTTTTATTTTTTATTTTAATGGTTTACAGGCGCTTAATCTCTTCAGCGCTTTAAGCGCCTGAAGTCTCGGCTGCTCAAGTGCCTGCATCTGCAAAGGACTACAAGGCTTCTCCCGGTGGATTGCAACCTCCCCTCTGTGTGGGGAGAGCCCATTTCTAACGGAGGAGAGGCAGGAAGGGAAGGCTCCTCTCAAAGAGGCATTCCCTGCCCGCTTGGGCTCTGATCTCGCCCAGGCAGGGAAGGGAAGGCTCCTCGCGAGGAGGCATCTGATCTCGCCCAGACAGGGAAGGGCTCTGATCAATGGGGGGGGGGGAATAGAGCCTTTCTCCCTCTCTTTCTCAACCAGAATCTGCCTTCTCCTCCAACCCTGGAAAGAGAAACTTTGGGAAGAGTGCTCCCTCCCTGCTTTGCCAGAAGCCTCCCCCATTGATCTGTGGGCTCTGTGAAGGGATTCTCCCTGGCTGTCTTGGGAGACATGAAGAGGGGATGCTGTCATGCAAAACCTATCCCATATTTCCTCTGGAAAGAGCTTGGGTTTCCTACTAAATTCGCTTTGCCAGAAGCCTCCCCCATTGATCTCTGGCTATCTAAGGGATTCTCCCTGGCTGTCTTGGGAGACATGAAGAGGGGATGCTGTCATGCAAAACCTATCCCATAGTTCCTCTGGAAAGAGCTTGGGTTTCCTACTAAATTCGGAGGGAAAATGTATATAAGGCTGACAGCGCTTATGACGTTTGATCGTTTAAGCGCCTTGATTGGTTCATTTAAAAAAAAACCCGCCAAAAATACATCATTTCACAAACGGTCAATGAAATGGAAACGCTGACAAAAGTTAAATCGCTTCCAAATAATCCGGGTTAACGTTACGTCATTCTGACGTACTATTGATTGACAGCTCCAAATAAGGTATGGAAGAGAAGAATCGCTTTATTTAAACACCGATTTCATGCCAAGTAGGAACGCTTGCAGGTAAAAACTTCGATTTAAATAACCAGATGGGAACGAAGAATAACACGTTTCGGAACGCGAGATAACACCAGGGTTATTTTGAATCGGTTTTATTAAAAACGTTGTATTTTAAATTGTTTCAAATATTAAATGGGAACACCCGCTAAGGATGAGCAATACAGAGGATCTGGAGAATGTCTCATCATGTTTCCCCCCACCACCCAGGACCACTGCAGGTTGCAATTACAGTATAAGACACTGCATTTGTTCCTCATATATCTTATGCTCTCCATGTAAACTCTTCATATATCCCCACTTCCTGATATTTATCACCAGTTATTCTTCGTGTATTCCAATTCCTTTATTTACTATAGCAGAAAGTGTCCTGTGATACCTGCTCACCTGCCAGCAACTTATCACGCTTGCATTTTCCCTTTGGAAACTTTGTTTAACTGTAGATCTCATGGCTTAAACATCTAATTAAAAGTGTTGGTTATGCCTTATAAAGCCCTATATAGCTAGGCTCATGGATATCTGAAGGACTATATTGTATAATATGAGCCTACTCCAGTTTTTGCAGTTATAAATGAAGTCCCATATTTCAGTCCTGCCACCTTATAGCTGAGGTTGTAAGTACATAATGTTATATGAGACAGGAGGTTTTCTGGATGGTTGATCCCAGACTCTGGAACACCTTTCCTAGGGAATCTAAATGTTTTCCTTCTCATCCTTCCTTTGGTTGATGGAGACCTTTTAAAAATTTTGACAGTCTTTTGGGAACTAACTGCTTTATGGGGAACTGTTCTTAATTACCTTGGGAGTTTAATTATATTTAAAAATAATTTTAGTATGTTTTAATCTGTATATGTTTTTCCTGTATCTGCTTTAATTTTTGAAACCAATACTTTGCAAGCAGTTATTTATTTCAAATAAATAAATAAATCCACATTTTCTGTGTTACATATTTCTCCTCTCTGCCCCCACTGCTTTTTAAAAGCCGGTCTTTATGGAAAGCTCAAAAGCTTACATACCATTGTAAAATTATAGTTACTCCATATACTCACTGTCCACTCTTGGATTCTGTTTTGTTTTTGTGGATCAACATAGCTACTTCAATTTTGTATGTCCTTTTAAAGGATGTAATTTAAACAATTTGCTTTGTTCTAATTCTTTCTTGCCAAATATTTAGCTTCCTGATTTGGAGGTATGCTGAAAATGCTTCTATGAAATTTGATGGTGGTGGTGACAATGACTGACTGATTGATTGATTTTATCATCATCATCATCATCATCACCACCACCACCACCACCACCCTTTTAAAATCTTTATCCAGAAGCTCTCTTTAGACTCATTTTTTATGAAACAGTCCTGAAGAGGAGGCCAGTAGATGAAGTTCTCCAGTCTTGCAGACTCTATTCTGTCCTATCATGACTTGTTGAGCTTCTGCTGGAACTACCAACAGAATGACCAATGGGCCCAGGTTTTGGCTCTTCCCCCCCTTTTAACCCATGCAAGCAATGGGAGAGGAGTGGATTAGACACACATTAGGGCCAAAATCCTTTAGTAGGTTTATGCTTGTGTAACCAGGGATTACAGTAGCATAACTACTTTTCCCAGTGTTGCAGAAGGAAGTACACAGTACTGTACTTGTTTATGCAACAGTGTTCTACAGACAGTGCAGTGGCTACTGAAAACACTCAGATGGAACTCTAATCCTCTCCCAGCTCAAATGGCTAACAGTGGTTGGAAACTCTCAGTCACCCAGCTGGTTGCTATTGTCATTTCAGGTGCCCAGACTTCCATGTAAGCACACTGATCGAAATTTTATCTGTCAATTTCAAATAGGATCTCATCTCCTAAAGTCAATGCATCCTCAAGGAAAGATTTCTAGTTCATTCTATGACTCCAAGGATACATTCCCAGAAGGAAAAGACTGCAGCCATAATGTGTATTTTTTTTTAAAAAAAGTATATGTTTATATGTTAATGCACTACCACTCTCTCTCAAAATAGCTGATGCTGTGATTCATCAGTCCACATATATGACTGGGCTATCCCTTTTTTCTGCTCCTTATCCCTTTGGCTCATGATCTGCTATCTTGATTTGTGTAGATGACTCCTCAGATAGCTGCGTGAATCTACACATACTTATGCTGAGACTTGAATTCCAGGGTTGAGAAAAACTTCTCAACAGCCTTACGTGGAGAACACCTGTGGGAGCTGAAAAGTTTGGATGTTCTTGATAAGTACACAGCGTTCTCACTTGGGTATTCTGTAAACAAGGACAGGTGGAAGGTTTTCACCAGCTTCTGCATTCTTATAAACAAATCATTTTGAGGGGGAGGAAAGGCATTTTGTGTACACTTGCAAAAGCTATAATTTTGCAAGATGATTTGAGAGAATGATGTTGGATGCAAGGATTCCATTCTCTCCTCCTCCATAAAAGAGTGTGCCTACACAAAAGAAGCATTGAAGTTAGAAAATCTAGTTGTTTTTGGCTGCTCTCAAAGCAAGGCTTAAACTGTTAGCAAGGCTCTATGAGGCAGGGCAGGGGGAGGTTTATGCAATGGAATGGGGATACGTACATTCCTGCTCCCATCACCTGTGCATACTTATGTTGCAAACTAACCATTTCAGATATGATGACATGATGTACAAGCAAAAGCACGGCTACCCTACCACCTCCAGTTTGGTTCTTAGCCTTCTCTGGGCCCCTTGAAATTATTTCATTATTAGGGACTCCTTACAGCCTTAACATAAATACAGTGCTGTTCATGGATTGTAATAAACATTAAATGAAAAATATAAATGCAAATTATGATTTGTTTCAGAGAAAAACAACTCCTTTCAAATTATTTTAATATTATAATTGGTAAAATGGAATATATAAAAATCTTTGCTGAACTGGAACAAGGGCTCACCTATTTTGTTTCCACAGTCAGAAACTATAGGAAATCCATAGACAGGATAGAAAGGTTAATAGCATCCATGGATGCTGAAACACAGGGGTGGAGAGCTTGTAGACCTCTAAGACTAAAATGGTGTGGTTGAATCCCCCCCCCAAATCATCTGGCAAAATTGGAACACCAGGACTCCTATGTAGTTGAGCCTCCTTGGGTATTTTAAGTTTTCAAGTCTTTCTCCCCTGACAGGGAGAGAACTCACACTGTTGTCACTTGGCCAACATTCAGACAGTAATGTGAATCAGTCCCAAGAGTAAAATCACCCTACCATTCACTTGATGGTGATAATCTCACTTGGCAAATATTAGGAACCAAAAGAGACCTAGGACAGAGCTTGGGAAAAGTTCCTATTAAATTTTAAAATCCAGTATCCCCCCAGCCAATTGCCATGCTGGCTGTGGTAGTATTGGTGTTGGTAGTACTCTGGGTTGTCCAAAAAAGAAACTTTTTCAAGCTCTGACATAACCTATATAACCTTGTATTTATATGTCTATAATTTTCTTCCATTTGTTAAAGTATAAAATGGCAAGCAGCTTTGCCAGATCTAAGGCATACATGTGCCGAGATGTGAGTATTGTTAACTGGTGTTAATATAAAATACAGCAGTCACAGAAGGCGAGAGGAGTGAAGAACAGGAAAACTAAATTTCAACCCATTTAAAAAAAAACCCACATTATTTGAACTGTGTATCTTTAATGAGCCAAGAAGATAAAATTTAAAACATACAAGGTGAGGGATAAGTAGCCCAGACCCCAAACACATGTAACTTTGATAAAGTTGGGTTAAATAAAGGCAGTTAAAAATGTAAGGAGCTTTTTTAAACACAGAAGCCCAATTCTGCTTATTAGATAAGATGATCTAGCAACTCAGTTGTGCAGGCTTTTTGCTGTAGTGTTGGCACCACTTGATTTACAGCCTGTCTCATCCTGCATATCTGCTCTCTTCCATCTGTTAATGTTCTGTAGCTCTCTATTATAAATACTTGCCTATTAACTCCCCTCCTTCTCCCCCCTCACCCAGCTTCCTTCAATTATTTTATACACATCTTTTACAATATTTGATATTTTTCATCTTTGCTGATTTCCTGGAAGAAACTGTCTACACTGAGAGAAGGCTAGGAAGGAGATGATCAAAGCTGCCATATCTTAAGATGACCCTTATAATTTTAGCTAGGGTCAATACCTTACTCTCTAAATATCCATAAAATCATCAATAATACCCACACAGGTCTTTTTGTTACCTATTTTACCATGGCAGAGGAGAATCGTTCCTGTTCTTGTACATGCATCTTTCCATGTGCTACTCAGAACTGTTTTTGATGGTAAGCTTGCTGTGCATGGTTACAAGGATATAGGGGATGCTCTGTACTAAGTCTATATTTTGAAGAGAGAGAGAGAGAGAGAGAAGGGTCTAATCAAATAAATCATCTAACAAGTAGCAGTAAACATTAAAACAACGGGGTGGGGCAGTTGCAGCTACACCTTGCCTGTAAGGATGCCGCTGAAGCCATTAGGAACCATTTGCTCTTCAAAGATCAATTGCGTTGTAAATGGAACTGTGACCAAAAGCAAAACAAAGTAGTAAAAAGTTGAGTCACAGTGTAGTCATCACTTGTTTGAACAAGCCACACATGTAAACAATTTCAAGAGGCTCTAAAAGTGAAATCCTTTAGACCACCAATCCATGGTTTGCTTGTTTGTTTTTCACATGTCAGATTTGTGATGTGGCCACACACAAAATTCAGTATAATCCAGATGAATCAGAGAAATAATGCTGGGAACAGCAAAGTGTGGCTCTTATCAGCAGCACCTAGTATAGTGAATGATGAGGAGTTACGGGAGTTGCAGTCATAAAACACCAGGAGGGCCACACAAGAATATTGTCTCTACTTGTATACATCTACTTGAATTTTTGGTAGTTCCTAGGAATGCCTCCATATTAAAAACAAATAAAATGAAAAAGTATTTGTGCCACAGTGTAGCTTTAACATTAATGGGGGCAGTAGTATAAGTTACTGTGCAATTATTTTATGAAAGCAATGAATATACTATTCCCTGGTTGAGAAAACTATGAATTTCTACAGCAACAGATGAACAATGCAGCTATGTTAGATGTAGGAAAAATCCACTGAAAATCAGCAGGATTGTACTGTCCCTGAGTAACAGAAGTGACCAAGGAACTCTCTGTGCCAAAACTGTGTGTAAACGAGACTAAAATGGATGCAGATTATCAGTCTCTGCCAAGACAGCCTGAATTTACATGGTCATCACCCTCACCCACCCATAGAGTGACCTAAAATGGCCCTGGGGCTGTGGGCTAAAACAGGATGAAAATGCCTCCCAAACGTCCTAGTAAGCATGAAATGGTGTCTGACCTTTCAAAAGGGGGGAACCAGAAGAGACATGTGGGAGGGGGATGAAATGGAGTGGCTGGAAAAGTAGGACAGAGGAAGACACTCATAGATGTAAAACGGGGGCAAAAAGAGCTTTCTCTTTATCTGGATAGATGCTGTACTGGTTCACAACACGAAGCTATTTTTAAATATCTCCTGAGATGGAAGATATAGCTACCATAGAAATCAAGCAGCTGTGATTGGACAGGGCACTAGTGTGGTCGCCCTCTCCTGCAAATATCCAGATGGTAGAAGTGAAGAAAAGAGTTCCTAATCTGTAAAACTTATCTCTTCTTTAGTCTAAAATATCTTTTAAAATAACCCTGCTAATGAACCCTGTTCATTATCCATATATTGTAGGTTAGAAAGTGCTGTGTCAGGAATGGAGCACTTTGTCATTGACTAGCAGTACAATACACTCATCCCTCCACATTTGCAGCTTTGACTTTTGTGGATTTGATAATTCCCGGATTTTATTAATATTTATTATTATTAACCTTTATTTATAAAGCGCTGTAAGTTTACACAGCGCTGTACATAAATAATATGTTCTGTCTAGGAATAGTACAACTGTCCGGTCAACTTTAATCAAAAGTCTCACTGAAGGACCTAGAGATTCCTAGAGAGGACACACCACTAGGCATTTGTAGCTCCTCCAGCACAATTCTATGGTCAATGTCTGGCAGATGCTGACCACCGAGTGGCACTAGAGGACCTAAAGATTCCTAGAGAGGTGTTCTCTCAGGTGACAACATAGTGTTTTTGTTATTTATGGCTTTTCCATATTCATGGGGGTGGGGGTGAGTTCCTGTGTCTCTAACCCCAGTGAATGTGGAGGGAAGAGTGTACATATATCTTTGGCCAAACTCTACATGACCTACTGTGCCTCTGCAGTGTTGTCCAGCATTACAGATGCTCATTAAAAATTGGGGCAGCTGAACCTGAGGTTGGACTGAGAAGATAGTGTTCAGCACTGATGCAAGGCCCCACTGCAATGCAGTTACTGTACCTTCTGTAGGATAGAGATGAGGCTTATATTGCTTTGTCAGATCTCTTGCTGGCAAAACCAACCACTGGTGTACACATAAGACTCACATTCCCTCATTTAAAATAAATATGTATTGGAGCATCCTTGAAAAAGACGTAACTTGCTGAAAAGGAGTATCCCTCACTGTTTTGTTGAAGGTCCCACTTTCATATAGTATTTTTTGAAAAACTAAACATGTGAATGCTTGTTCTTATGGAGCCAGAATAATGCCAGCCATTAAGAAGAGGGTTATATCAACATGCTTCTGGGAATCTTCAGATTTGCAGCCATGCCTTCCCAAATACGTTTTTAAAATCTTAAAAGAAGATCTAGATCAACTGAATGAGGTGTGAGTGTACTCAGTCACAGAACTTGGGAAAATGCTGTTTTTGTTGTTATTTGGGGACTGCAATGCTGATACAGTTGAAGGTTTATTTATCTATTTATTTGGAGTATTTATACCCCACTCTTCAGCTATAAAGGCTACCAAAATGTCTTACAATATATATTTTTTTAAAAAATAAACAGTTTCCTGCTCTCAGGCTTACAATCTAAAAAGACATGACACAAAAGGAGAAGGGAATGGCAGTGCGGAAGGGATCAAGTGCATTGGTTCTTCTCTCCCTCAGGAACCTTGGCTGTGGCAGATGGGCTGGAGGGCGGGTTCTTCATCTTACTTTGGACTAGGCCCGATGGAGCTGGCCTGCCTCTCTCCCCCTCTGAGGCCAGATGAAAAACAATAACAATAATATATTTCCACAAGTTCTGCTTGATGAGCAAACAGTAGTAGCAGGAATAATAAAAGTAATCATAATAGTAGTAATTATTTTCCAAGCTTTTTTCAGTGGTCACAGATGTTTATCACACTATACTCTTAAAGTGCTACAATTCCAGTGTGACTCCTCTAGCTGCCTCCTGTTGCATTGTGGGATTTGCAGTTTTAAGGAGGGGTATTTAGAATTCTCAGGCAGAGAAGTTCTGCCTGAGAATTCTAAATACTCCTCCTTAAAACTGCCAGTCCCAGAATGCAACAGGAGGCAGCTAGAGCAGTCAAAGTGGAATAGTAGCACTATAACAGTATAGTGTGATAAACATCACAGAACGTTGATTGTTTGCAGGGTGTGGAGTCAAACTTAAAGGGGAGAAAATGGAATGGAGCAGCTGGAATGCTAATTGTGAGCATTGCACACTTTAGGTTTTGCTGCAAGTACCATTTCTGTTAAATTATTAAACACTGTACTTGGATGTAAGAAGCAAAGGCTATTACAATTTGCTGGAAATCAAGAAAAGAGACCAACAGTTGCAGACCAACAGTTGACAGTTGGGGAGAACTATAGAAGTAGTACTGGATACTGGCACTTCTTAGAGAAACATCTCCCTTGAGACTTACTGCTGAATATCACCAATATTATAGCACTATGCATGCATATTCCCACCAGTGGTGGAATTGTGCCAGATGTTGATGGTGACATAGTCCACCTGGCAACATGGCAAACATTTTGAATTTGTTATAAATAATTCTCTCATTTCTACTGGATGTTAAGCATAAGTGACATAAGACTGAGAGAGACAGTAGAAAGAACTATAAAACATGTTTCAGTGTTACAGTAGTATGGAAAGCTTTTTTCAGGCTATCAAAAGCAGATTATTGTACAAACATGTTGTCTTTCTAAACTGAATTCCAAAGGGAAAAGGGGGACAGGAAATGTGTGATGAACCTATTTAAAGAGTTCAATGACATAACATCTAGTGGTGCTTGTGAAAAGGAAGAAAGCTAACATTTAATCGTATGCTAGAAGAGTTCTGATCTAGATCCATGGGTTCTGATGCTGTTGTCTGCATTTCTACCCTCTCAAGCAATTGAGATAGAAATGAATGCCACTTTGGAATAAGATGTCAGGATGATTGAATACACAAATGTAATCAGCTTTTTTTCATCCTGGTGTTCGTTTTGTTTTCAAAGAAAACAATTCACGCAAAAGGACTACTTTTAACAGGGAAGTAAACTACCGCTTTCAGTACTGAAGCAACTTGGCTTCTTGGCTTCCTAGAGACTCTCTAAGCTGTATGTGGTGTGAAATGATCAATAGGGAGCTTTAGTTTCAGGAAACATTTTTTAAAAAAAGTAAGGTTGAATGTTTATATTTAACAGCTTGCTTATTGCCACAAAACCCCAAATGTTTTTATTTATTTGTGCAAGATCTAGAATATGCTAGAGGCTCTATGACTAAGGGATTATTCCTCCAGTGTAATTAAGACTTCCTTGCTCATTCGTAACCATAACCACAAGGTTAAACTGTCCCCTCTGTTCTTGTGATTTTCATCTTTGAAAAATGCACTGAACATCAGTCCTGGCCAAATCAGGGATATGTCCTCCACAGGCATTTTCTGTCCAGTGTGGAGCCACAGCCCAGGTATGTGACTAACTTCTTAGTCATATAAGCAGAAAGTACTCATTTTATATTAGTAATTCTTCTCCCTTCAAGCCAGGGCTATATAGCTTCCTTTTAAGCCTAGCATCTACAGAACTTCAGAACTGACACACGAAACCTCCGTGAAGTTAGACTGCGAGTGCTAAAACACACAGAACAGAAATGCTGGAGACAGAAGCATTTGTTCTTAGACAAATATATTAATATCCCTCAGGTTCCCAGGAGAGCCTTTTAGGGGGAGCGGTAATAAAGAGTTTAAATAAAACAAATACATTCTATCTCACCAAGATATCTCTGGGATGCTTTCAACTTATAAACTCATCTGTGAGTCTGCCTTGCCCAATCTTAAATTGCCTGAACTAACAATGAGTAAGAGCAAGAAATGTAAATATATGTAAGCAAACAAGATATTAGCAAGAAATAATGTAATGGTGTTTGGAAATAATACAGTGGAAATAGTAAGTGGTGATGTTTTTTCATAGTTCCTACTTGCCCAGTGTATATCCTGACAATTCAGACTCTATGGAGATTATCACACGGGGCTTGGACGCAACTATCCTCAAGAGGAAAGACATGTGTTTAACCCACAATGACAGGTCTTATCAGAATCTAATGTGGTTTGGCCCCAGGCAGCCTGTATG
The DNA here is from genome assembly GCF_019175285.1 of Sceloporus undulatus. Classification (NCBI taxonomy): domain Eukaryota; kingdom Metazoa; phylum Chordata; class Lepidosauria; order Squamata; family Phrynosomatidae; genus Sceloporus; species Sceloporus undulatus. The sequence goes on from NC_056524.1 coordinate 73,618,918, forward strand.
CAGCCTGTATGCAGCCCCGGGCTTATCCTGTAGCTTTGCAAGAATGGGAAAATTCCATTCAAGTGTGCACTGCCTATGAGCTGCCTAGGGTCCGACCATGTGAGAATGCGATAAGATCTGTCTTTGCAGGTTAAACGTGCATCTATCCTGTTGGGAATAGTAGAGTCCAGGTGCCATGTTTTAATCTTTTTGTCTCTATGTGTCTTCAAGTAGCCTCTTGACATATGGTGAATCTATGAATTTCATAGGTTTTTCTTAGGCAAGGACCACCCAGATATCCAGTTCTTTCCTCTGAGATATACCTGACAGCACCTGATATTCACTAGTGGTCTTCCATCCAAGTACTAACCAGAGCAGATTACCATTTGGAAAATACATGATCAGATGTAGTTCAATCCTTTTCCATTCTCTGAATCAACTTGTATTTGTAAGTGCTCAGTGGGAATATATACTTCCAGAAATTTAGAAGGTAATATACCTATTGCTATAGTAATAATAATAATGACACAAACAGTCACACCTCACTGTCCTTAGGATTTTCTGATGAAGACAATAGTTTTCCTGCCTGTTAAATTCTTTCAGGGTTTTACGGGGCCAATTATAAATGCCTACTGCAAATACAATCACAATTTAAGTTCCATTTTTTAAAAAACAACAAAACCATACAATAATTTATATATTAAGCTGAACAACTTCCAATTTCCCAAAGTTCCACACATCTAGTGTAGTTCAGCACAGGATTTGACTGTAGGACTCTTTTGCATATGCTTCTCAGTACTATTTCAGTGTGGTGTAGTGTAGTGTAGTTTGAGCATTGGACTATGACTCTGGAGATCAGAGTTTGAATCACTGCTCAGCGATGAAAAGCCACTGGGCCCCAGGCAGCCATATTCTTTCAGCCTAAGAGGAAGGCAAATGCAAACCTCCCCTCTGAACAAATCTTGCCAAGAAAACCTCATGATAGGGTTGCCATAAGTCAGAAACAACTTGAATGCACAAAACAACAGTATTGCAACTCTGAGTGCAAACTTTAAAGCAGCAAATAAACACACACACACACACACACACACACCGGCAAGGTGCCAAATCAGGAATTTATAGCATCTACAAAAATAAGACCACACTAGAAATCCACTTGCAAAATTTAGTAAACTTACATTTTTGATTGCTATTTCCAGAATCCCCAACCAGCATGTCCACACACCATGGTGGTCAATTGACTGCAGTATTGTCATTAAAAAAAGTTACTTTTCTAAGCACCACCCATGTGTAAGGTGTTTTGCTACACATTTTCTAGTACTATTTCTCTCAGATCCATCACAAATAATTCAGTATGTTTTATTTACAAAGTCCCTTACAGCAAACATTTAGATTTACTGATGGCTTATTTACCAAAGATAGCAGGCAGCACCCTAACCTTCCCAGTTCCATTGCTCCTCTCCAAATATATTCTTTTGGAAATATTCTCTACCTCTCCAACCACTGCATTCTCTCCTTTTCCAGATGGCCCAGCAACAGTTTCTCTGTTCTAAATTTTCACTCCTAATCTTGCCTGATACACTGAATGAAGACAGACATTTTAAATGTCGTAGAAATGATCGCAGCACAATTCATTACCAAATAACTTTCCCATTTTCCCTTCCTCAGCTGCCATTCTTCCTCTAACAGCAGAGTCATGATGAGTGTCTCTGAAGCTTTGATGTCCCTCCCATTTCTTGCATGAATACAGAAACTGTGTGTGTTTCCCTATTTGTTGACAGGCTTTAGTTAGAACTAGAGTAGATTCTGTCTTTGGAGCTTGAAGCAACTCTGTTGGTAAGCCATCTGTTCTTGGTGATTTATTTCTCCCAAGCATTCTGAATGAAGCTTCCCCATCACTTTCTAAAATGGTAGGTTTATACTTCTTCCATTGTCATCTTTTCATTTCTTTTATATAGCTCCACAATTTATTGTTTCCATTAGCTTTTTATTTCTTCTTGATCAAGTAATGTGTTTCCCTGGTGGTCATATATCATTATAACTCTGGATAGTTATCTAGATACTTGTAAACAGACTCCTTTATAATCCATTCTACTATTTTTATGGCATTGTGGTCAGACTGACTTGTCTGTAGTTTCCTGGATCTTCTTTTTTGCATATTTTGAAGAGAGGGACAGTGCTTGCCCTTCTCTAATCCTCTGGAACCTCACTAGTTCTCCAAGCTTTCTTGAAAATGAAGAGGAGTGGTTCTGTGCGTACATCAGCAGGTTCCTTCAATACTCTGGGATGCAATTCATCTGGACCTGCATATTTCAACTCATATAGGTTAGCTAGGTGATTTCTGACTAACTCCTTATCAATGTGAAGTTGAAGGCTTTCATGGCCGGCATCCATAGTTTTTTGTGGTTTTTTCGGGCTATGTGGTCATGTTCTAGAAGAGTTTCTTCCTGACGTTTCACCAGCATCTGTGGCTGGCATCTCACAAAAAACTAACTCCTTATCAATCTTGATTTGCAATCTGGATTCCTTGCCAAGGTCTCTGCTAGTGCATGAAAATACATCATCCTCTTTTTGACCAAAAAAAAGAGCAAAATAGCTGTTCAGTAGTTCTGTGTTTTTGTTGTGATCTTAACATTTTACCATCCTACCTGAGCAGTTGTCTCACCATTTTGTTGACCATTCTCTTGGTTCAAACATATTTGAAAAGCCTCTTCTTGTTGCTTCCTTCTTGCCAGTCTCATCTCATTTTGAGCTTTAGCCTGCCTTACATTATTCTTACAATTTTGGATTACACATCTATATTATTTTTTAGTGTTGTCCTTTAGTTTGTCCTTCATTTCATTCTTTATACATTTCCTTTTTTTCATTTTTGCTCCCTCCTCAAGTTTACTGTGCAGTCACATTGGCTTTTTCAGATGTTTTAGTTTATTCTTCATTCTATTCTTTATATATTTTCATTTTCGTTTTCACTCCCTCCTCGGGTTTACTGTGCAATCACATTAGCCTTTTCAGATGTTTACCATTTTTCTTCATCTTTTATATAATTATTTGTGTGATTATGCATTTAGCAACTCCTTCTTCATGAAATCCCTCCCATGTCTGGTGTCTTTTTCCTTTAGCATCTCTAGCCATGGACTACTAGACTCTATCTAATATTTCCCTGACCTTGGTAAAATCAGCTTTTCTGAAATCCAAGGTCTGTGTTTGATTATATTCTTCTTTGTCCTGTACTACAGTCACAAATTCCAGCATTACATGGTCACTTCCTGTTAAAGTGCCAACTGTTTTGATTCCAGTGACCAACTCCTCCCTATTGGTTAGGATCAAGTTCAGAACTGCTGATCCCCTTGTTTCTTCCTCTTCCTTTTGAAAGAGGAAATTATCTGCATGGCACATCAGGAATTTTTGGAGAACCTATGCTTAGCAGAGTTAGTCTCCCAGCAAATATCAGCATAAGTGAAGTTTCCCATAAATACCAGTTCTTACATCTTGGAGATTTCTGAAATTTGTTTCTGAAAAGCATAATCCACCACCACATTTTGGTTTGCTGGCCTGTAGTCAATTCCTACCACAGTCTTTGCTTTTATTTCTTTCTCCATTTATCTACCTGAATGCTCTCAGCAGGTCCAATCTGATCACTCCTGTGGATTTCTGTACCAGTGAGTTTGTCTTTGTCATATAATGCTAATCCCTCTCCTTGACTTCCCTGTCTGTGTGTTTAAAAAAAAAACCAAAAAACAAACAAACAGATTATATACTTTAGTTCTTATATTCCACTAATGGGAATTCATCAAGTCTCATCTTTTATTTTAATCTGAGTTTTACTATGGCTCCCATCCTCTCTCTCTCTCTCTCTCAACTTATCCTCCAGAAATCACATTGTTTTGTTTAGAGATTACTTTTGGGCAGACATTTGAGCTATCATCTCCACCCCACCCACTTAACACCCACTTGATCAGATTCACCATGCTTTTGCCAAGGTCTTCCTGGTCTTCATGAGGTATAGCCCATCAGTAGCCAGTAGTCCTTCATCTAAAAAGTTAAGACCATGGTTCCAGAAGCCAGTCCTCTTTCATCAACATCATCTGCATAGTCAGCCATTCACCTGCAGTATCTTCCCTATGAGGATTCTATGGAGACAGAAACTGTAAAATATTGAATCATTTCAAATCAGACCTATTTGAAATGATCCAGTAAGTTTCTCTTCAAAGGCAAGACTAATGTTTTAAGTTTCCATTTCTTGACATCCATAAGTTTATTTTTAGAACTAAAAGTGAAACTTAGCAGAACTTGGAACATTCCACTCTCAGTATGGAGTGGAGCTAAGTTAGGAGGCTAGCAGAAAAAGCTACTTGGTCTGATTTTCATTTTAACTAAAAGACATTTATGTTACTTTACTACTAGTGAGAAGCTGTGGTTCCTTCATGTATTTCCTTTGTACAACATGCCAATAGACACTGTAATTAGACAAGGAGGAGTTACATTCAATTGCAGTGAGCCAGTTCTGTTAAGAGTAAATTTTACCTCAAATGAAAAGAAAACAAATAAGTGTGTGTTTTGATTTATGAAGCTGAGCTCATCCTCAGAAAATACACTCCCTCCACCACATGATGGAGCAGAAGGAACATGTCTAGACATGAAGCCTATGTAATACCTGGGGCAATCAGTATCTTTGCCAGGTTTAAACAAGGTATTGAAGAAAGATGGCCAAGAAAGAGGGAAGGGAAGGTTTGGAATCCACTGAATCAAAGCTAAAATTTTTTGTGGGGAACAAACTGCCTTGGGGATAACACACATGTAATAATACTTCTCAGTTGTCAGACCCAAAATGCCCAAGGCTCCCCCCCGCCAATCATTATTCACCCTCCATTTTCATAAGATCTGACAGGTTTTCATCAGTTTTTTCCCCCTTTCCTTCTATCTTTCTGTGAATGTATTCATGGACATTCAACGGTAAGCAAATCCTCGCAATTTCCAGATTTGGTTGAGGAAGAAATGAACATATTTCACAACCTCCAACATACGTGTTACCAGCATAGGGCAACCTCGGGTAGAGGTTTAGGACCCTTCAAGCAATTTCCAACTTCCAGCAACCTGAAGGTTTTCTTTGCAAGATTTATGTGGGTTTTTTTTTGGGGGGGGGGGGGGCTTTGCAGCTGAAAGAGTGTGCCTTGCCTTGCCTAAGGTCACTCAGTGGATTTCCATGGTTGACTAGGGATTCAAACCCTGGACTCCAGAGTTGTAGTCCAACACTCACACTACACCACCATGCTGACTTCATCCTTCTCTGCAACAGCAAAATTGGCTGGAGAATGTTGAGAGGGTTGGGGCTTATATGGAGCCACTGTGAGATGAGACAAAAGTGTCAGTATAGAGCAGTGGTTCTTAAACATTTTTTTTAAAGGATAGAGACACCGCCTCCACAGGAAAAATGCACATAAATGCACACACAGAATTTTGCATCCAATTTATTTTATAGCACTGGAAATTTATTTCCTTCATGTGGGGATTTTAAAAAAATATATCTAAGAAGATTGTTTGTTTTTTTGCCTTAATAGTCACCTTGACAGCAAAAGTGCCAAATAATAAGAAAATAAAATGGCGAAAATGATTTGGCTGTCTTGTTCATGCCCCCCAAAGCATGACTGTCCATGTTCCAGAACCTCTGGTATTAAGGAGCTTCAAAGTTTACAGAATTATAAAATGAAATACCATTTTAAAAAGATGAGTTTAAAAACCAAAATGCAGCACAAAACAGCAAATATCAAATGAAGATTTACTGTGCAAGGTAACAATTAATGGACTGGTGGCTTTATTTGGTTAATGATTTACTATTTAGAGTTCTTTGGGTATATATATAGTCTGAAAACTATACATTGCCTTTCAGAATTATTTATTCACCTTTACTTTTTCAACATGTTCTGTTACAACCTAAAGTAGAAATAGATATACAGGGAAATTTTACCTCTTGATATACACAAAATACTCAACACTGTGAAGACAGAAATTACTTCTTCTTTTTTTTTTACTAATCAAGACTTTATTTCTTGTATAGCAATATGATATATATCTTGTATGTAGTCTCTCTAAAATTTAAAAGTCACCTTATTTTGTTCTGTTTTTATAGTCACTGACAACACCTTTTAATTGGGGTAAATTCCTAAAGCACCACTAGGAGAGAACCAAGGGGACTGCAGAATAGCATGAATAGTACTGTATAGAGGCTTTCTGTTAAGAGGAATCCAAACACAAAGGAACATTATTTTTCCTTTATTGGTCCTCTTGTGTTTTTGTGTGACTTCAAGTCATTTCTGACTTAAAGTGAGCTTAAAGTGAATCTGTCATAGAGTTTTATGGGGTTGAGAGTGTGTGACTTACCTCTGCGTTTCTCTGAGGCTGAGAGAGAGTGTGATTTGCCCAAGGTCACACAGTGGATTTCACATCTGAGCAGGGACTCAAGCCCTGCCCTCCAGAGTCATAGTCCAGTGCTCAAACCCTTGCACCATGCTTACAGATGTTGTTGTTGGTGGTTTATGCCTTCAAGTCATTTCTGACTTATGGCAACCCTAAGATGAACCTATCACAAAGTTTTCTGGGGCTGAGAGTGTGTGACTTGCCCAAGACCATCCAGTGTGTTTCCATGGCCCAATCATAGTACAAGCTCAAACCACCACACCATGCTGGCTCTTTTTTTCCTTTTTTAATTTTTTTTTAGGGTGTGCAAAATATACTGTATCTCAGAAAAGAAAGAGAAGGTCATCATTTGCTGCTGTTTTTCCTCATCAGGAAGAGGCCTTGGTCTTCCCAATACTATGCTTCTTCATAAACTGTATCCCCCCCCCCTCAATATTCTTGATTTTCCAAATTTTCATTTAGTTTTTAGAGATCTTTTATTACATCCCAATTTATTTTGGGTTCTCCAGTCACTGGACTGATTTAGAATTCTGATTCTGATTGAGAACAGAATTCTGTTGTACAAAATGGCCAACCAATTGCCTGTAGGAAGCCTACCAGGAAGGTATGAATGAAACTGCACCCTGTATATTGCATTCCCCAGTAAATGATACACAGAGCCATACTGCCCCAATACCGAAGGTGATGTCTCCATCTTAGTAGTCCATGAATTCATTTAATTTCTTTTTGAAATTCAAATCCATAACTACGTCTTGAGAGAATGAATTCCATAATTTTGCTATGTGCTGCATGAAGAAGTCTTTCCTTTTATCTGCCCTGAATCTTCCACCATTCAATTTCAGTGGAGTTCTGATACAATGAAAGATGTGTAACTTTATACATCTTTTTTTATTTAAAAGGGAGACCTAATTTTAATGTATAATTTTAATTATGTCTCTCCCCATTTCCCCCCCCCCCCCATATCTAACCCACCTCAAAACATTGCAGCCTGTCCCCTCAAGCAAGATGCTGTAATCCTAACCATTTGGTTACCCCTTTCTGCAACTGTTCGAGCTATAAAACATCCATTTTAATTACAGTGACCCAAACTATACACAGTATCATGTTGTCAGTTCTTCATATCCACAGATTTTTTATCCAGGGATTCAACTATGCGTATTTTGAAAATATTCCAAAATATATATAAATTCCAAAAAGCAAACCTTGATTTTGGCATATTATATAAGGGACACCATTTTACTGTGCCACTGTATATAATGAGACTTGAGCACCCATAGATTTTGGTATCCACAGGGGGTCCTGGAATCAAACCCCAGCAGATATCAAGGGCCTGTTGTATACTGTGTTCGCACTATGGATTTATACTGTCAGTTTTCTTTTGGATACTTTCAAGTTTTGCCCAAGGTATTTTCCTAAACAACAACAAACCCTAAAAACCTGGCTGAAGCCTTTAATCTTTGTCATCAAACTACATCTGTCATATTTTACAATACCATTCTTGGTCAGTTAGTGCATCTCAGATTCCACAAGTTTATATTAGATCCCCCCCCCCATTGAATATATTGAAAATAGAATTTTCATTTCCCATTTTAATGCTGTTCCTCCCACTTCAGAGAGACACCTTTGAAGCTCTTCACAATCCATTTTTGTTCTCATTACTCTAGATGATTCAGTGTTATCAGCCACATATTCACCCAAGGTGATCAAGAGGGTAGTTACCTTTAAACTCCAAGCTGTCTTGGAGGAAGCCGGTTATCTGGACTCATTTCAAACCGGCTTCTGGGCAGGTTGCCTTAGTCGATGGTCTCCGTCTGGGCATCAACAGAGGAAGTATGACCCTGTTGGTGCTCTTGGACATCTCAGCGGCCTTCGATACCGTGGACCATGTTATCCTTCGGGAATGCCTGAGGAAGTTAGGTATTTTACACTGTTTTGTAAAAATGTAGAGAGAGAAATCTTAATGCCCATATTGTAGGATTGTAGCTCAATGTTTTTTGGCTGTCAGCTGCTTATTCCATTGTTCACAACATCAACCTCTCCTCTCTGTAGGGAATGTAGTTGGCAGCAGGGACATCTGATGCCCCTTTGCACTGACTAATGAAAAACACTGTCAAAGGATATCTCATCACCACCATCATATTAATTTCTTTGACTCTGTCTTATTTATCTGAGATTTTGGTTGCAGTACTGTTCTTCACATCAGTCTGACTTTTTTTAAAAAGATACTTATGATGTTTGCTAGGTGGAATGTGTTGATTATTTAAATATTTATATCCTTTCCTATATACAGTAACAAGATCTCAGGGCAGTTCGCAAATAAAGACAATTTAAGACAACTATAGACTATTTAAAATTTTATGCACTGCAAGAATATTAAACAATTGAGCCGTTTATAACAAACAGATTTTTTTTTAAAAAAATGTATCTGAACAGACTATATTATGTAGAATATAGTAACAAACTATGGCTTAAAAATTATGACATGAGAAAATATGTAACAAGAGCAAACACATGCCAGAAAAGTAAGTTCCATAAGTACAGGGGAAATGTGAAATATTCCAAGTTCTTAGAACAATAAATTCCCAACAAAGGATGATGATTATAATTCTCATGAATTATCGACAATTTGCAAAGACATTGACACAGCATTTAAATTTCACTGCCTCTCTTTTTAATCAAAGTATACTTCCGTGACAATGAGCCAGAGCGAGTGTCAAAGAATGGATAAATCCTGACTGTCATTTGACAAGCGTTGTCTTACCACAGTCACCACATAGGAAACTGGTTCTCTGAAGCACTCTACCAAGAGTAAGAAGAGAATTATATCATCCTCTTAGCTTCAGTGAATTTATGATGTAGAGCAACTGTGTGGTGAAAATTACCTATTGTTGGAATGTTACAAACAACTGTCTGCTGTCATGGTTATGAACTCATTAAGGCCATTTCTTTTAGGAAACAATCCTCTGGATTTATTCAGTGGCTGGAGATCTCCTGTTGCACTGCACTAGTAGTTTCACTTTTTCCATAGCCATGCAGCAGTAGTGAGAGAAGAAAGATAAGAGCTTCTGGCTCTAAGTAGCCTATCTTTTCCCTTGCCTTACATCATTGACAGATATCTTGCTCCTGGTCCTTTTTCCTCCTACTCCCATCAATGTACTGCTCCAACACACAGGTGTACTATGCCAAAAGAATTGGAAACCAAGAAAAGGAAACCAAGAACTAAATTCAAAGGTGCATTGGCAGAGTTTCCAGAATTATTTTCCCCTCTGACTGTATCACTTCACGCTGCCTGATATAACCTTTGGAGGGTTTCCTTGCCCTCCAGAGCTGCCTGTTCCCCTCCATGTTCCACTGTTACTGTTCTGGATCTGCACTGATCCTGCACAAATTGTACTGAATAATATTTAGACATTGGCTCCTTTCACAGTACAGTTAGAGCAGTATAGCTCCATTTTAACTGCCATAGTTGCATCCTATGGTATCCTGGGATTTGTAATTTGGCGGGGCACTAGAGTTCTCTGGCTGAGCATTCAAAATATTCCTCCTTAAACTTTGCATCCGAGAATTCCATAGGTTATTGCTATGGCAGTTTGTGGAATCATAACACTGCAGTTATGTAGGGTGAAGGAACCCACTGTGAAGAAAGTGACAGAAAAAAATTAATACAAATATTTATTTATGTTCTACTCTTTCTCAAAAAGGGTGGAATAAATCCACCTTCTACCACAAATAGAGAAAAGATTGGAGGGAACAGTACTTTTGCTGATAAACCTTGTTTCCATAGTAATTGCAGAAACCTGCTAATAGATTCAAATTGTGCGATATGTGGCATTGTTTGGAATATGTAGGAATTCTTTGTTTGTGATTAATAATAACTGGATCTCATCTTTCTTTATTTTTTCTTTTACTCTTTCTCTCTCTCTCTCTCTCTCTCTTTGGTAAAAGTGGGTGTTTAAATTTGGCTTCATGTTTGTTTACATAAACTTGGTATAGGATAAAGTTGTTAAAAATTCAGGTTAAAAGACAGCATAATCTAAAGCCAGATATTGTTTTGCAGAAACACATCTCATAAAAAGCTATTATCTGGGAAACCATAAAAAGCTTGCTTAAATATTTAATAAAATTTGATAGTGGCATTAACAATCTGACAATGAGGATTGTTTTTATTGATGTAATCCCACCTCGATCCGTAGGGAGAGGCGGGAAATATAAATTTAAAAAAATATTATTATACTGTATGTGTTTCACAGGAATACACAGGTCAATGCATTTGTGTAGCATACCCAGTTCTTGTGCATAGAATGACCCAGGGGTCATTCACACTAGGAAATAACCAAGTGTGGAAACTGGGTTATTTCCATGGCATTCACACTCCCCAGTGCAGTTTTCAGGGGGCAGGGCATAAAAAAAAACCCCACATGACAGGTGCATTTGGTACTGGGTCTCCTACCATGTCTTCCCTCCTTTTCTTCTTCCCTCCTGCCATAATTGAATCTCTCTGTGGTATTTTATCCCTATTGCCATTCCCCAAGTGTAAATAGCAAAAGGGATAAAATGCCATGGAGAGATCAGATCATGGAAAATATACAGAAATAACCCAGTTTCCACACCGGGTTATTTCCTAGTGTGAGTGACCCCTCAGTTTATTTCTCTTTTCATTTTTATTCCAGGTAGGGAGTGTTCTGAATCAGAGCATGAGGTCAGTAAACAAGCTAGTTGGTGAAGATGCATTTGAACAGAGGGCTCCTACTGCCCAAAATTGAGAGACACAGGAGATTAGCTATTCTTTTTTCCTTAATAAATTTTCCCTGGGAAGAAAAAGAATGGAAGATATGAGGCCAGCAAACTGAAAGCAAAGTCAACTGCACAAGAACCAAGGTTGATAGAATCATAGAATCTTGGAGCTGAAAGAGACCACAAGGACCATCTCATCCAGCTCCCTACAATGCAGAGGAGGTTTGCTGTTGCTTTCCTCTGAGACTGAGAGTGTGTGGCTTCTCCATGACCATCCAGTGGGTTTCTGTGTTTGCATGGGGATTTGAACCTTGGTCTCCCACAATCATAGTCATACTCAGATAACTGCATCTCACTCACTACCCTGTACAATGAATTACTTGTAAATTGGGCAACAAAATATAGGCCTTGGGTTCTAAAATATCACATGGGGTAGAACAAAAGTTAAGATTCATCTTACAAGAAAAGAGATTATAACTAACCGTTAGGAAGAACATTTTTTACTATAAGTGCTGTTCAGCAGTGGAATAGCTCGGATCTCTGTGTGTGTGTCGGGGAGGAGACTCCATATTCAGAGGTCTTTAAGCAGAGGTTGAATGGGTATCTTTTAGGCATGCTATCATTGCGTATTTAGCAATACCTACTAACAAGAGACCCACTTGCACACTGCTGGCATGCCCCCTTGCTTTGATTTTGCACTTGTGTGGGGCTTGCAAAACCATTTCAGTCAGATCAAAAACACTACTATGTCATGCCAGAGGCTGCTGGCCTGGATAAAAAAATAATTGGAAGCAGAAGAGGCTCAGGCCATGTTGTCATGTAGATTCTACCCCATAATTTCCCAGCTAGCATGGCCACTGGCTGTGCTGGCCAGAGGATTCTGGGAGTTGGATTCCAGAAAGTAAGTTTTCCTTGGCTCTGAAACACTCATGTTACAGAGATGTTCAGGGCAATGGGTGCCATGGTCAGGGTTTTTCTTTCTTTTTTAAAATGTGTTTACTTGCCTTTTCACATTGTATTGTATTATATTATCATCATATTGTATCGTATTATAGTATAGTATAATATAATATAATAATATTTTAAAATAAAATATTTTGGCAGTGTGGCTGAACAACCAAGGTAATAAAGTGAAGAGAGATTGATTTGTAGAATCTAGGAGAATGAAGAGCAGCAGAGGGTGACAGCTGCAAATCATAGCAGTGATTAAAAAAAAATCCAGTTAGATGGACAAATTAATGCAATTATTAAGAGATAAACCAAAAGAGCGATTCTAAAAGGAGTAGGGGGAGATAATAAGAGTTCTTGGGGAAAAGATGAGGAGACTTGGCAACAATTATAATCTAAACCAGTAAAAGAGAATGTTCACTATGAAACAGGAAAGCATACAAAAGTTAATATAAACACATTATAGAGGACAAATATTGGTGGGTAGCAAGTCTGTATGAATGGTAAGAATGAGGAGAATTCGAAGAACTGAAGATTTAAATACAGAATATAAGGCTGAAATGGAAGTGTAGGGAAAATAGAAGGTGTAGGATTAGTGAAGGAAATAAAAGTAAGTGATGAGGTTATGTAGAGGAGGTATGTGTTGATATGAAGGAAGGACAGTGGTATGAGAGGGGGAAGATAGAAAGAAAGAGTTTAGGAGAAAAGAAGGTAAAGTTTAATGATAAGAAGGTTCGAGAGAAGGAAAATATATGTTTAAAGTTGGTAAGGGAAGGTAATGGTGTGATATTAGAGAACGTGAAGGGTTGGAGGAAGGAATGGATAGAATAGAAAACAGATAGGTAAAGGATTGGTATGTGTTAAGGTAAGATGTTCCAGAGATTTTATTGTGTAGTTTTATTGCTTTTATTATTGATTTTGACATGTATGTCTTTTTTAGATATTAATGTATAAACAAATGTTCTAGGTTTGGGTTTGAATGGGTTTGTATGTTCTGTATTTGTTTATGTTGTATGTTTAATGCTGTTTGTCTTTTTAATCAATAAACATTACTTAATTTTAAAAATCCAGTTAATATTTATGTGTTCAACAAACAAACAAAGAAGCAAACTCTTCAGTGAGGGGGATTTCCTTTGTGTGTTGTTTAAATCTTCAGCATGAAATACAGTGTATCAGTATATTGTGGAAGCTGGATGTCCTTGGATATTCTACTTGCTGCCACAAGGAGTTAAATATTGATATATATATATATATATATATATATATATGCAGGAAAAAAGCTACTTGAAATCCTCTGACATTGTAAATGATTATTCCCCATATGCTCAAATATTAATCCAAAATACCTGACATTCTATATAAATGGCATGGTAACTAACAAAAAAATGTCATAAAATATGTCCATGCATTTTCACTATGAAGCAATTAATATAATAAAAAATAATGCTACATTTTCAACCCCTAGTAAATATAACATTTCTATAGAATAACAACAGATGCAGGTCTCATGCTTTCTTTTTTGAAATTATTTTCCATTATTATATATGCAGTATGAATCAGCTCACCTATGTCCTTTCAACATAAGAAGTCAAGGCATTTAAACCTTCATTCTGTTTGTATATAGAAGCCCTGTCACTAATACATACTATCCATCTGTCTTAAAACAAACAAATTCTACTTGGGATAAGAATAATGAAACATATGTCTCTTTGTTTCTTTTATAAGCAGTATTGGCTTTTGTAATTCAAGCACACAACACTGCTAAACAAGAGGATTATATATAGACTGAGAATCAGTAAAATACTATGTGGGGTCAGGGTGATACAGTGGTTTGAGTGTTGGACTAAGACACCTTGAGACCAGGGTTCAGATCCTGGTTCGGTCATGGAAACCCTCTGAGTGACATTGGGCAAGTCACACTCTCTTAGCCTTTGATAAAGGCAGTGGCAAATTTCTTATTGATAAATCTTGCAAATCCTTATGATGAGGTTGCCAAAAGCCAGAGTCAATTTGAAAATGTATAACAACAACAAAATGATACGGCAGTTACTTAGTATGTCAGGTTTGGAGAGACTCAAGTTCAGAGCCCAGTAAAGTTACTTTTCTGGATTACAAGTCTCAGAACTCCATAGCCAGCAAGACCCCTAGTAACTTTTCCATACTTTTTTGTCATGTTAAAATCCACACTCAGCTCACTGGACCTTGGAGTAGACACAGTCTCCCATCCTGCTCCTCCATTCATGGTTTTTATGTGAGAACCACACAGATAACCTTCACTTCCTTGGAAAAAAGGCAAGATAGAATTATAAATAACAAATAGCCATCATTGCCACAACTTTTAGTCTTGAAAGAGTGCCTTCCTGAGCAGCCCTCTGTCTCCATAGCTGAGGTTACCAGCAAGGCATTTGTCCAACATACACTCCCTTTCCACCTCAGAGAAGGCTTTGGGTAATTGCTGTTTGTCATTTAGCTCTGCGCCTGGTACTAATTTTCAGTTTGTCATCCTTTGACTCACAGGAGCTCTTTCCTCCCTGAAAAGGATGCATCTCCCAGCTGACCATGGAAAAAATGTAACATGCATTTCATTGCTTTCCTGATAGCACTGAAGATGAGAAGTGGGCAAGTTAGAAAAACTTGAGGAGGAAGTCCTGTCATTTCCAAAAGGAAATGTGATTCACCGTGCAGAGCATTTTTGGGAGCCTGAATCAGAGCTGTCGAGGAAGTGAATTCTTGGACAGCTTAGCCTAAAACATCACGTGGCTCGGGGCTTAACCATGACTTTTCCAGTAAGTATTTGTGACTTTTCCTTGTGCCAAGAGTAAATCATAAATTCAGATTACAAAGCATGATCAAAGAGAGAAGAATGAGAGAAGCAATGTGGAATGAACAGAAATTCAGTATCAATATTAACGACCGAAGAAAACCCAATAGCACTGTGTGTGTGTGTGTATGTGTATATGTGTGTGTGTGTGTGTGTAAAATCCATGAGCCTACAAGCAGGAAGTGAACAGAAGTGGACTCTTGTTTCAAACTGAAGTACTGAAATGACAAGTAAACTGCAGGACAGAGTGAAATATATCTAGATCACAGACTCTAAAAGGAGCATACTAAGCAACAAAGACCTTCTGGATGTGCAAAAAAAATAACAAAGTTTGAAAGCATTAGTTTTACTACAGCTCCCTGAATTCTGGCCATGCTAGCTGGGGGATTCTGGACACTTAGCTGGAAAAAAAATTAAATGTCTAAACCTTGGCAAATTTAGAAAAGTATAGCAACCATTTCTATACTATGAGCCTCTGTGTGAACTTTCCAGAAAGCTCTTATCTGCTTTGAAAAACTAGAACAATCTATTAGTGTCCTTTAACTTCTTTTAATTCCTTCTCTTTAAGCTTATATTTCTCATTGCCTCATTTGTATTTATAATTACACATGACAGTATGGCTTATACATTTTATGGAGAAGTGACAAATGCTTCTTCCACACACCAAATGACAATTTATATACTTTCATATGTTCTTGGGGCTGTAAGTCCTCTCTGTGACAAGGGTTCTCATAAAAACCATCATTTCACAGATGTAAACTGGGAAATGTGTGGCCAAGCAACATATTAATGAGGAATAACACACAAAATTACTATTTTAAGCAGAGAAAGCCTTAAATTTATCTATTGAGCTTAGGAAAGCCTGAAAACCCAATCACCACAAAAATCAATAAATCTCTCTCTCTCTCTCTCTCTCTGTGTGTGTGTGTGTGTGTGTGTGTGTGTGTGTGCGTGCGCAGGCGCATACGCACATGCACATGGCATGGCTAACAATAAATATATTTTGTACTATTTTAAAATCAGAATTATTTTAGCAGATCTGTTCACAAATACAGCTTTCAGATCAGTTGTATGAATACTGTCTTCATACCCATCCCCTCTGGCCAATATATATTATAGATGAGGTCAGATCCCAGCTTCCTTACAACATAGAACTCTTGTGGCCAGTTTGAACCAATAGTACCTTCTCAGTCTTACCTGCTACCCAGGTTTGTTCTTGGAATAACAAAAGGATGGAGTGGAGAATAATGTGCAATACTCATAGCTCAAGGAGATATGTTCAGAAACATATCTTTGGAAAAACATGATTGTCATAAAAATACATTCATTCCACTGGCCTTTTGAATGATCCTACATTACCTAGGAGTAACTCCTAGTGTAAGCCCCGCTGTAAGTAAGTCCCAGTAAAATCTCTTGTAATGATTGACTGCAACAACCTACATTATCTTTCTTATGGCATTGTACAGCCTGGCACACACAGAGCATTGGTAAATCAAATGGAAGGTGATGGAAGAAGAAAATCAATAATACTAATCCTTAAAATATAGGGTTAATGCAAACCCCAAACCAAACAAAAAGTTGAACTGAAAGGGGGAGGGGAAAAACCAAAAACAACCAGGCATGTTTCTCTATAACCCTGATCCTTTTTTAGGAAAATCAGAATTGAGAGAAGATCTATGGGTTCATTCCCACTGGAGGAATAACTCGTGTCCTGATTTGGTTCTGCCTTGCCAAACAAATCGATTCCAAAAGGCCTCCCCGTTCCCATTATGAAAAGTGGGCTTGTTTGGAATTGATTTTTCCTATTGGCACACTTGTTGTTTCCATTGGGAAGACAGAGCAGCCCTTCAGTCATTCCTCACCACCTCCACCCCTTTGGAAGGTCCCGACCAGTCCCACTTTTGCTCTCTTCTTTCTCTCCCCCATCCTCCTCCTCTAATGTGTCCCAGTGCGGGCAAAAAATCTGGGACCCTCCTTTTAAAAAAAAAAAACCAAAAGAAAACTAATCGCAAAATGGTAGACCATTCTATCAACTTTGCGATTAGTTTACTTTTGTTTTTGTTTTTAAAAAACAATTCCCCCACCCCTCCTTCTCCTCCTTGGTCCTCCTCCTTGGTCCTCCTCCTGGCTCCCTTCCTTCCTACCTTCCTTCTCACTGCTGGGGTTACCAGGCCTCCACTGCTTCTCCAGGGCCGGCGGGGCCTCCAGAGCTGCTGCCGGGTCTCTGCAACTTCTCCCGGGACCAATGGCACTTGTGGGGCTTCCGGCGCAGCACCAGGCAAACAGAGGCAGCACTGCAGCAACGCCAGTAGCCCCACAAGTGCCGCCGGCCCCGGGAGAAGCAGCGGAGGCCCGGCAGCCCCGGCAGTGGGAAGGAAATCAGGAAAATAGGAAGGAGGGGAGCCGGGAGGAGGACAACGATGAGAAGGAGGAATAGGGGATTCTTTTTTAAAAAAACAAACAAAAGAAAACTAATCGCAAAATTGGTAGAATGGTCTGCCAATCTATCGATTTTGCTATTAGTTTTATTTATTTTTTTAAAGGACCCAAAATGGCGGCACTGGGTGTGTGTGTGACATCTCTGGGGATGGCTCACACACACCCCTCTGCCATTTGCCCCTCTCATCCCCTCTGAAAGAATCGATCCTGATCTGGCGTTCCCAATTACTGGACGCCATTCAGGATTGATTCTTAGCAAAAGAACAACAAAAAAACCACTTCCTAAATACCCTAGGCTTTTAGCATTTGCCCTGGGTTTTCCCCACTGGAAATGATCAAATGAGGGTCAGAATCAATTTCCAGTGGAAACGAGAAGCCTAAAGCTTGAATCAGGATTCGAAGCTTTTGATAGTAGGAATGAGCCCTTTGCGTGTGAGAGAAAGAGAGGTTTAGATAACACCTCATACACAGTTCCTAGGATGCTGTAATTAAATGGGAATCTCTTCAAGAAAAGCCCCTCTTAATTGAAGCACTCTCGCCTTCCCCTGATTTTACAAGGTGTTTACTCTTTTTGCTCACACCAAGAAGGAATTTGAAATCACACAGAACAGAACTGTATTGTTCCAAAGCTTGTTTTTGCACGAGTCTACTGGGAAAGGCAAGACACTATCCTCTCTTCTTTCCAACCTCATGAATTAAATGACTACTTCCAGCAACTGAAGCAAGCTGAGAAGGAAGGGAAGATAGAAATTAGGACATTTTATAAGCAGCTAAGAAAATGGGTAGATTAAGCAAGATAACTGTTATTCAAAAAAATAGGGGGGAGGCTGCCTCTGCAGTGTGCACTAAGTAGAGCTGGGGGTGGGAAGAAACTTTATGGAAGTAACCAGTACTGTGGTGTTGAGGAAAGAGGATTGGGTGCCCTGCCACACTTTGGAAAGGTGCCCCAGTATCCAGTGATGGGGAAACCACTGAGGTTCTTTGGGGAAAATCCTTACATCTGCCTTGAGCAGAATTACAAGGGGAAAATGATAAACTTACTACTCCATGGCCTAGCAATAGGGGAAAGAAGGCTAAGAATCCTAGCTAGGTCCTGCTGATTACAAGCTGCTTTTTTAGAAATGAGGGGTACCACTTCCAGATCTAGGCAAATTGTGAAACCCAAGCAGTGGTTTGTTGTCACCTGTGACTCACAAACAACTGTTCTTCAAGAGCGCACTAAACATGGTGTTCCTCCTGCTCTACCAGTTTTCCTATCCGAGAATTCAAACAGTACGCTGACCTATAAAACAGCATACAGCCCTAGCAAGAAGAGGTGACAAGGTCCTTACTACCTTCATCACCATAACAAGGGAAACACTTCTCCCTAATTTATGCTGGGTGTGTTCCTAATCAAAGTGCCTAACTCTTCCAATCCAAAGCAACCCCTTGCAATTTAAAATGGCTCACAACTGTTGTCTGATATGTGGTCATCTGGGCATGGCTACCAGATACATACCAAGAACACAGAGAGCAGCTTCTATTGGGTATAGCAACTTCACATGCTGAGACTTTCTAGAAATCCAGATGCATGTCTATGTATAAATTAGTGCTTTACTAAAATGCTTCCTCATTTCTTCTTTACAAGCACACCTCTCCTTTGGCCCTGGGTAGGGTTGCCATAATTCTGTACTAAAAACTGGGACAAAATGTAGGACAAAACTTAGACCAAAATATAGGACAACTGTAGGATAAAATTTAGCCCAAAATGTAGAACATTTAAGAAGAATGGAGAACCTTAAATGTCCTACATTTTGGGCTAAATTTTATCCTACAATTGTCCTATATTTTGGTCTAAATTTTATCCTACAATTGTCTTATATTCTGGTCTAAATTTTGTCCTACTTTTTATCCAGGCTTTTAGTAGAGAATTTTGGCAACCCTACCCCTGGACGAATTGCCCTTCCTTCACCTTTTATCCCTCTACCAAGAAGCATGTCTTTTTAGGATGCTAATGGAAGCTTTCCTTAAGAAGCATGTAAACATCTTTCTACTTCATTTTCCTTTCAACATGAAGCTGAACCTGTGTATAAGCATGCAGGTGATTTTGTAAGTAAATTTTCTTTTATATTACTCTCAATTACCAGATTGGTTTGCCACAGGGCGGTATATAAATAAAATTTATTATTATTATTATAATTAAGACTCTGTCTTAATTCTTTATTGGGGAGACATGTGTGTTTGGTAGAACAAAGGGTGGATTAGTTTTCTGTTCTCACATATATTCAGCAGAAGTAATCTCTTCTGTTTTGAGCTTTTCACAAAACCCAGAAATCTTAACAGGTTCCAACCCCAGAGTAGCCTTTGGCTGCAATCACTCAGAGTCACAATCATTGATTTATACACAAAGCCTACTGGATTTTGTTCCTGAAGTCTTAAGTAGTTCATTCCAGTCTTGTGCTCCTTGCAAATTTGAAAATGATTCCTTCTATCACTCTTCTCCATTTTCTGGATCATGGTAATGGGGAAGCCATATTTATTCAGAAGGGGATCGTCATCCCTATCCCAGATTTGAAATCTGATGAAGATTCACAGGACCTTAGAACTGAAAGGGGTCATCTAATGAAGGGGTGCCCAGCTTGGAAGGAGGTAGGGGTCAAAATTAAGATCGCCTAAGGTTGTTCAGGCTGCCAACAGTTTTAGGTGAAATGTAGGACATTTAGATCAAATGTAGGACATTTAGGTGAAATGTTGGACATTAAGAAAGGGGGGGCATGACCAAATGAAAGCTGGAAGCAAAATGCAAATTCATACTTCTTAACCTTGCTCAAAATAGAGGACATTGAGGAATCCCTCCTCCTGGACAGGAAGGCTATGATGGGGGACATGTTTGGGAAAAGGAGGGAAAGTCTAGTCACCCTACCAGGGGGCAAGGCATCCCCTGCCTCCCTGCCTGCCTCCCTCCCTTTCTTTCTTTACTTCCTCCCTCCCTCCTTACCTTCCTTTATTATTTCCTTCCTTCCTTCGGTCCTCCCTTCGTTCCCTCCCTCCCTCCCTCCCTCCCTACTTTCTTTCTTTCTTTCTTTCTTTCTTTCTTTCTCTCTCTCTCTCTTTTTCTCTTTTTCTCTCTTTCTTTCTTTCCCTGCTCCCTCCCTCCCTCCCTTTCCTTGCTTCTCTCTTTCCTCCCTCCCTCCTTTCTTCCTTTCTCTGCTCCCTCCCTTCTTCCCCCTTCTCTTTCTTTCTTTCTTTCTTTCTTTCCTCCCTCCCTTCTTTTTTCTTTCTCCTACCCTCCCTCCCTTCTTTCTTTCCTTGTCCACTTCTTTGCTTCCTTGATTCCTTCCTTCCTTCCTTCCTTCCTGAGGACAATGAGGAGGATGAGGATGGGTGAAAGAGACAAGGGCACCCACCCACCACGTTGTACTCCTCCTCCTCTGCTGAATCATTCACATTTGAGTGGCCTGGGGATTTTGTCAGGCGGGCAGTCTTGCTGCTTGAAGGTGAACAACTCAGCAGAGGAGGAGAAAGCCAACAAGGGGCAGGCATCCTTGTCTCTTTCCCCCGTCCTCTTTTGTCTCTTTCCCCCATTGCTGGGCAGACAGCCTTGCGAGGAGGAGGAGGGGGAAGACGAGAGAAAGAGAGGAGAATGACCAACCACCACGTTTGCCTCCTCCTCCTCCTCTGCCGAGTCATTTGCTTTTGAGCGGCCTTGGGGTTTTGCCAGGTGAGCAGCCTTGACACTCAAAGGCAAAAACCCTAGGCCACTCAAAACTGAAGGACTCAGCAGAGGAGGAGGAGGACAACGAGGTGGCCAGGCATCCTCCTCTCTTTCTCCCGTCCCACTCAGAAGAAGTGTCCAAGACTCTCTCGTGATCTCTAGCTTTCTTGCTGTCTGCTTTCTCACTCACTCTCTGCCCTCCCAGCTGTCTCTGTTGCTTGCCTGCAAAAAGCTCCTCCCTCTGGGCCTGCCAGGCCAATGGGGGTGAGAGGAGCTGTAAGCCTGCCCCCAGCAAAAGGGAAGCAGAGGCAAATTCTTGGGGAAGCTGCATTGCTCCCATCCTCTAAAGTCCCGTGCAATCAGGTGAGGACTCTGGGAGCCAGGACATCCTCCTCCTCCTCCTCCTCCTCCTCCTCCTCCTGACAATGGAGCTCTAGGCCTCCAGAAATCCTTTGGTGGGTCACATCCGGACCCTGGGCTGCATCTTGTGCAGTTCTGATCTAATCCAACCCCCTGCCATGCATGAATACACAACTAAAGCAACTCCTGAAAGATGCCCACCTATACATTATTTAAAGACTTCCAAAGATGGAGAGTTTATAATCTTCTGATTGTTTCCACTTTTAAACAGCTCTTACATCTCCTTTCTTGTAATTTGAATCCACTAATTCATGTTCTGTTCCCTGGAGCAGCAGAAAACACGTTTGCTCCATCTTTTACATGTCATACTTTCAGATATTTAAAGATGATTACTGTGTCATTGCTTCTCTTGTCCAAGCTAAACATACCTAACTCTCTCAGAAGGCTTGATTTCCAGAACTTTGATAATTTTAGACCTAAAACAGCCAGACAAAAAGCACTGGCTCTGGGCCGCTTCAGAGGCGTGGCGTGCAGATGACGCATGCCCCTGGATCAGCTGGAAGCTATGCTGAGACTGCCTAAGGCGGCCCAAAGCCAGCCACAGAAGGAGCAGAAAAAAAACCACTCCTTGCTAGTGGTCCATTTGGGACTGTGGTAGTGGCCAGCTTCAGGACCGTGGTGTCCAGTCACTGCAGTCCAGTGCTGTGGTTTGCTTATCCACCTTCTCTTCCTTTTATCCACAAATTCCAGCTATGTTGATATCCTTGTTGAACAGTGGTGACCAAAACAGGACACAATATTCCAAAGCAGAATAAAATGTCACTACTAATTTCCTTGACTGAGACACTACACTCCTGTTCATACAGTCCAGAATTGCATTGACTTTTGGGCTGCTGTGTTACACTGTTGACTCTTGTTTGTCTTGTGGTCTACTAAGAACCCTAGATTGTTTTCACATGTACTGCTTTCAAGCCAAGTACCAGCCACCCTATATTTGTGAATTTCATTTGTCTTGCCTAGATGTAGTACCTTACATTTCTCCATATTGAAATTCATTTTGTAAGTTTTGGCCCACATCTCCAATCTATCAATACCGTTTTGAATTCCGATCTTGTCTTCTAGGGTATTAGCAACCCTCCTAACTTGCTGTCATCTGCAAATTTGATACACATGCCTTCTATTCCATCATCTAGGTCATTTATAAAAATGTTAAACACAGGAGCCTAGAAGAGAACTTCAGGCACCCTACTAGTAATTTCTCTCCAGAATAAAGAGCAACCATTGATGAACACTGTCTAGGGCCCCATTCTCACTAGCCAATTTGCTCTGGCTAGAACTGGGTAGATCAGGTTGCCCCCATACTGAATCAGTCCAGTTACAAGTGCCCACCAATAATAATAATACAATTTATTTATCTTTTCCCGCCTCTCCCTTCAGATCAAGGCAGGATCACAGCATAAAAACATACACATTACAACATTCAATAAAATCACAATATCACAATATCACTACTATTGCTAAAAGCTAGCTTGTCATCTATTTTCCATCTTGTCATAGTCGAGCGGGGTTCTTTCAGGGTCATCATAATAGGTCAAGTGGGTAGGCCCACCGGAAAGCTTGAAAGCTTCTAAGATGGCAATAAGACAGATCTCTTCCGGTAGATTGTTCCACAATTTGGGGGCTGCAACCATAAATGCCTTATGGGAAGTTGTTGTTAGTCTTGCTTTTGGGTAATCAAGCAAATTCTTCCCTGATGTTCTGAGAGTGTGGGGCGGATTGTGTAGGGCAGTGGTTCCCAACCTTCCTAATGTCACGACCCTTTAATACAGTTCCTCATGGTGTGGTGACACAAACCCATGAAATTATTTTCATTGCTACTTCATAACTGTAATTAAATAAGTGTTTTCCAATGGTCTTAGGCAACCCCCATGAAAGGATCATTCAACCCCCAAAGGGGTCCCAACCCACAGGTTAGGAACCACTGGTGTAGGGAGAGGCATTCCCTCAAGTAACTCAGGCCCAAGCCATGTAATAATAATAATTGGTTTATTTATTTATTTATTTAGTAGGGCTTTAAAGGTGATAACCAACACCTTGTATTGCACCCGGAAGCTGATCAGCAGCCAGTGTAAAGATTTTGACACTGGTGTAATATAGTCCAATCTAGGTGTTCCTGTGACCAATCTGGTTGCTGCATTCTGGATCAATTGAAGCTTCTGAACTTGGTGCAAGGGTAGTCCCATGTAGAGCACATTATAGAAATCTAAGCGAGAAGTTACCAGTACATGTACCACAGCTCTGAAGTTCACATTTGCAGTACTGCTTTAAAATGGGTGCTTTCCCCCCTCCTTTAAAAATAAACTGGTGGCAGTGTGCACATATTCTGTCAGCTTGTCAAATTTAAAAACCTCCAGGTGTGTGTGTGTGTTGTGTGTATTTGGGTCATTACAGATTATGGCAACCCTAAAACGACTCCATTCTGGGGTTTCCTTGGCAATATTGTTTCCGAGGAGATTTGCCATTGCCTTTACCCTGAAGCTGAGAGAGTGTTACTCCCCCAAAGTCATGGGTTTCCGCAGCCTTCCCTCTGAATGCCAACCTCTAGCTTCCTCCTCGCTTCCAGCCCAGCATTTCCTCCTCTTTGGAACCTCTTCCCTTTCCTTCCAGCCCAAAGCAGGGGAGGCCACCTGAATGCCATCTCTGCATCTGCTTTCCCTCCAATTGCCACCCCAGAATGCCACTTCTCTTTATATACACACAGATAGCACAAGCATTCACACATTGTATCAATTTGCCAAACTGAAAGGGAAACATTTGTAGCATTCACATTGTAGCATTCGCATATTACACACACACAAAATATTTTAAAGAAAATGCCACTTGAAAAGTGAGGTGCCGTGCTGGCAGCAAGCAAATGAAAGGGAAATGTAGCACAAGCAGACACATTCTATCAATATGTATCAACCTGTAGAACAAGCATTCGCATAATCTGTCAAAAATAAAATTACAAAGATAGAGAGAGAGAGAGAGCTGCCTTTGAGAGGGAGGCATGTTCCGCCCTCTGCCCTCCCTTTGACTTAAATCCCTCCCCTGAACTTGACCCGATCATGACCGGGGCCAAGTTCACATTTGCCGGCAGCAAGAAAGAAACGGGTTTTCCTAAAAGACACAGGAAATAATCCACTTTTGGTAAAACCGCTCTAAGGGGGATTTGCCCTGGTTCGGATGTGTAAAATCCTAATTCTGATGTGTTTAAACCAGTGCCAATGGGAACTTCTGACTTTTAATCCGGGTTACAATATGGTACAAAAGGTAGTCTGAATGGCCCCTAGGTTTGTTCTGTCCATCTTTTACAGATCCACCTTAATGTTATATCATCCAGCCAACTGTTCAATATTTCCCTAAACATATTGAAATCAGTCTTTTCGAACTCCAGAGCTTGTGTCTGACTTTGGCGGGTTACAGACCGCCATTTGGGACATCCTTAGGATGTCCCAGTTTAAAAAAGGGGTGTCTCTTCCAGACGCCCCTACTCCTGTTACGGACTCTGTCCATAACAAATGGCGGCGGCCGTTCCACACGGCCGCCGCCATTTTGACGTCTTGGACGCCTAGCGTCCAGACGTGTCGCGGCAGAAGTGACGCCGCAAAAGCGTGCCTTGCACTTTGCGGCACCATTTCCGGGGCCCAGGAAGGAGCGCGATTTCCGCACTCCTTCCTCGCAGTGTCCGGGAGTCCCGCGGTTTAGAAGCTGCGGCTCCCGGACGCTGCAAGCGGCGGCGGAGCCAGACCGCTGCTTTTCGGCGGTCTATAACCCGCCCATGTTTGGCTTCCCCTTTCCTCTATATCACAAATTCCAAGACTACACAGGAGCTTAAATCCCATTCATGAAAAGCAGTCAGAGAAGTCCAGATTGGATGCAGGCTGCTTACTGCCCAAGCATGGGGCAGTGTGATAAGATCTGTCAGTGACTGATACAACCTGTGTCTATTCTGGTGCAGATTTTGCACGTGATAATCTCAATTGTTATCCTACCCAAGGATCCCAATATGTCCATCTTATTGACTAGTTCATCTTTTGATGAGTCCACTTTGAGAAATGTTTACTAACCCAAATGGACAATCCTTTTATGCAGGATAACATTTAACCAGTTTGCTAACCAAAATATCAAGGGGTGCTTTGTCAATTGCTTTCCTGAAATCAAGATAAATCACATCTCCAGCATTGCCAGAACTTAAACTTTCTGAACTCAAGATAAATTACATCCCGCGTAACCTCAGAAACCACAAATCTAGTGACTTTAGTTTTTTTTAATTAAGTCAAGTTTAATATGGACACATAATTAAAAACGGAATGTTTTATGATAAGTTCCAAAGTCTTCTCTGCTATGAAAATCAGATTGATTGTTCTGGGCAGGATACTGCACCTATCTTTGTAGTGCACCCATAGTGGTTTGAGCATTGGACTATGATTCTGAAAACCAGGGTTCAAATCCCAGCCCAGGCATATAAACCCACTGGGTGACCTTGGGCAATTCACACTCTCTCAGCCCCTGAGGATGGTGATGGCAAACCCCCTCTGAAGAAACTTGCCAAGAAAACTCTGTGATAGGTCCCCCCTTAGGGTCAGAAATGACTTGAAGGCACACAAACAAGAAACAGTATTTGTCAGTACAACGGTCCCTTTGTATCCACTGGGGTTTGGTTCTAACATCCCCTGCCCATGGATACCAAAATCTGTAGATGCTCAAGTCCCATTAAATATAATGTCATAGTAAAATGGTATCCCTTATATAAAATGGCAAAATCAAGGTTTACTTTTTGGAAATTATATTTTTGGGAATATTTTCAAGACATTGATGATTGAATCCATGGATAAAGAATCCATGAATCTGAGGGCTAACTGTATCCAGTCCTGAAAACATGCAGGGGTAGCTGTGCTGGCCATTTAACAAATAAAAAAATCCATCAGTGATACCTTTATTGGCCAACTGAAATGCACAATATACTTGTTGCAAGCTTTCGAAGCTCCATGGGCTTCTTCATCAGACAAGATGTTACAAACCAAAGAGGAGGGAAAAAACAATTGGTGATATTAGTCAGATGCCTGCATGTTGTTTCAGTCTTTAGTAAAGACAGTATGTTAGGGAGGATGCCTGAAAAAGATATCCTCCCCAGCATACCATCTTTACTAAGGACTGAAACAACATGCAGGCATCTGACTAACATCTCCAGTTGTTGTTTTTTCTCCTGTTAGGCTTGTAACATCTTGCCTGATGAAGAAGCCCATGGAGCTTCAAAAGCTTTCAACAAGTATATTGTGCATTTTGGTTGGCCAATAAAGGTGTCACTGATGAATTTTTGTATCCAGTCATATTGCAGTTGATCCATTTGCCAGGTTTTCTTGGAGAAGACAGTACACAGGGTCCAGACAAATCTTTGAAATCTCAGTTATGAACAAAATTTTTCAGAAAAAAGTATATGCTGTGATTAAAAGGGTTGATTGGTACATAACCACAGAGCTACAAATCTTGCATTTGATGAGTGTGAGCTTTCATACTATATTGATCCTGACATTCAGCAGTAAATCTCTCAAGATGTAATATGTCAACAGCCAGACTTCTGACACCAGCAAAAATAACTAAGTCTTAAATGCAAACAATAATATTTCCTTCTGTTTTTCTCTATCTTGGTGCAGCATTTTCCTCCCAGATAATCAGGAATTGAGAGATCTTTCTGGGATTTTTAAAACAATAATGGAGTCTATCCAAATATTTGCATTTTAAGATTCATTTATTTCAATTCCTGTTTAAAATTTCTGTACACCAACATTTCTTCCATTATCTTTGAAATCAGTTTTGCTGGATGGTTCATTTATACCCTACACCACCTTTGTACATGTACA
The DNA here is from genome assembly GCF_019175285.1 of Sceloporus undulatus. NCBI lineage: Eukaryota > Metazoa > Chordata > Lepidosauria > Squamata > Phrynosomatidae > Sceloporus > Sceloporus undulatus. Next base: position 73,646,210 of record NC_056524.1, read on the forward strand.
AAGGGAGTGCTTATGTGCACTGAGAAGCAGTATAAGAAGTACAACTGCATACTTGTAGAACCTATATGGAAATTGACTCATCATGGCCTGTTACAGACAGCCAAAATAAAGCTGCTTCGAGTCACAGTGGAGGTATGGTGTTTCAATGATGCATGCGTCCTAAGAGTCCAGAAGCCACACCAAAGCCACGCTCCAGTCCTTAGGGCTTATTGACCAACTGAAATGCACAATATACTTGTTGCAAGCTTTCGAAGCTCCATGGGCTTCTTCATCAGGCAAGATGTTGCAAACCAAACAGGAGGAAAAAAACAAAAAAATTGGAGATGTTAGTCAGATGCCTGCATGTTGTTTCTGTCCCTAGTAAAGATTTTATGATGGGAAGGAGATTAATTTTCAGTTTTTCTTTTTTATAAAATAGGGAAACAAAATATGCATAAAAGGAAAGTAGGTAAGGGGCAACTTTGTATTACTTTATTTTTGATATATCCAGAGCACAGCACATCCTTCTAGCCTTTCAATCTCCTCCATGAGAAGAGCCAAATTCTGTGGCCATTTGTGTGGGAAACTTGGCAAGAGTGAGATGCAGAAGCCAAGTTATGGAATGTGATTTTCCAGCAGCAGCATCTGGGCCCCGGTTAACTTCCTGACTGATCTCCTGCCGGAGACAAGAAGCCAACCACAATAAATGCAGAAAGTAGTGGGAAAGAGGCTTGAATCTTGGACACAGCATATATCTTTAAAAATAGCAATGCAAATCCAAAACATATTGCCAAACTGCATGCAACTTCAAAACTTTGCTGGAAAATGCATCTTCCTGTAGATTTGCCATGCGGAATATGCCCTAATTAATTTTTGTACCAGTTCCAGCAACAGAGCCAAAGACTATAGCTTCATTCAAGAAATAGTTCAGTAACTTCAAAGCTCCAGATTCATGCAGATGGATCAAATGTGTCACTCTAGTGGTAGGTTTCTGTGCTGCACATTCCACATTTTTCAAGATCCAGATGTTGATGATGATGATTTTGCTATTGCATGATTTTTCAGATGTGCCCCACACATTTTGTGCACTTTTAAATTCCAATTAGAAAAGCAACTTCTTTACCTCCTGTTTTCTGGTGCCAATCAACTGGTATGGCTCATAAAGATGGTACATTTTGGTTTCTGTGGATGTTGTGCTTCTAGTTGAATTAGGGGTAGATTCCCAGGGCATTAGCCCCTTTGAAGGAAGGATGGAGACTGGCTCAGTTAAGACTCTTAATCATAGAATAATGGAGTTGGAAGAGACCGCAAGGGCCATCCAGTCTAACCCCTGCCATGCAGGAAATCCAAATCAAACCATCCCCAACAGATGGCCATCCAGCCTCCTAGGAGGGAGATTCCACTACACTCTGAGGGAGTGTGTCCCACTGTCAGACAGCTCTTACTGTCAGGAAGTTCTTCCTAATGTTGAGGCGGAATCTTTTTTTGCTGTAGCTTGCATCCATTGTTCTGGGTCCTGTTCTCTGGAGCAGCAGAACACAATCTTGCTCCCTCCTCAATATGACATTCCTTCAAATATTTAAACAGGGCTATCATATCACCTCTCAACCTTCTCTTCTTCAGGCTAAACATCCCCAGCTCCCTAAGTTGTTCCTCGTAGGGCATGGCTTCCAGACCCTTCATCATTTTAGTCGCTTTCCTTTGGACATGCTCCAGTTTCTCAATGTCCTTTTTTAATTGTGGTGCCCAGAACTGGACACAATATTCCAGGTGGGGCCTGACCAGAGCAGAATATAGTGGCACTATTCCCTTGATCTAGACACTATACTTTTATTGGTGCAGCCTAAAATTGCATTGGCCTTTTTAGCTGCTGCGTTGCACTGTTGACTCATGTTCAACTTGTGGTCTACTTGGACTCCCAAATCCCTTTCACATGTAGTTTCATTCAGCCAGGTGTTGCCCATCCTATATCTGTGCATTTCATTTTTTTGCCCTAAGTGTAGTACCTTACATTTCTCTGAGTTGAATTTCATTTTGTTAGTTTTGGCCCAGCTTCCTAGTCTATTCAGCTCATCTTGAATTTTGGTCCTGTCCTCTGGGGTATTAGCTACTACTCCTAATTTGGTGTCATCTGCAAATTTGATAAGTATGCTCCCAATTTTGTCCTCCATGTTATTGATAAAGATGTTGAATAGCATTGGGCCCAGGACGGAGCCCTGTGGGACCCCACTGGTCACTTCTCTCCAGGATGAAAAGGAGCCATTGTTGAGCACCCTTTGGGTTCAGCCAATCAACCAATTACAAATCCATATAACAGTTGCCTTGTCTTGCCCACATTTTACAAGCTTGTTTGCAAGAATGTCATGGGGATCTTTGTCAAAGGCCTTACTGAAATCAAGATATAATACATCCACAGCATTCCCTTCATCTAACAAGCTGGTAATTTTATCAAAAAAAGAGATTAGGTTTGTCTGGCATGAATTGTTTCTCTGAAACCCATGTTGACTCTTTGTGATTATGACATTGCTTTCTAGGCTTGCATCCTTCCGAGGTCGCTAAAATGAGTACCCAGACTGTTGGGGGCAAATTAGCTTACTTGCTAATTAGCTTACTTGCTGTTCACTGCTATGATCTTTGGAATAGCGGTATATAAATAAAACAAATTATTATTATTATTATTAGATGTTCACAGACTCTCTGTTTAATGATCTGCTCTAGAATCTTTCCTGGTATTGATGTCAGACTAACTGGACAATAATTGTTGGGATCCTCTTTTTTCCCTTTTTGAAGATGGGGACAATGTTTGCCTTCCTCCAGTCTGCTGGCACTTCTGTTCTCCAGGAGTTCTTAAAGATTAATGCCAATGGCTCTGTTTCTTTCACAAGAGTTTGCTGAGAAATGCACTGAGTCTCTTGCATGTCCTTCTGAGACTAACCTATGTAAATATAAGGCAGACTGGCAGTATTTTACTTATATAGCCAAAAAGCTTACTAGCTGCATTTAAACAGAGATTCTGAACATATATTTAAGTTGCTTAAAACTTAGAGAAATTTTCAGGTAAAGAAGGAGCTCAGGAGAGTTGTGATTCTCCATAGTGGAAGAGCACAGTAGAAAAAAGAGGAGGGATGGAAGGAGTCTCACTTCCTTCAAGTCAGTTTCAAACTCTAGGTTTTCATTCAATTTGACTTCTTTTCTTGTTGGTTGTATATGGCTCCCAGACTGATGTTTGCTAACTACTGGGGTACTGATGTATCATTGATTGAGCATGTTTCTCTTCCAGGGCTGGACCAAGGTACTTTGCTACCAAGGATATGTCCTTCTACCATGCCTGTGGCCAGCAGAATAGTTTAGGGGGTGTAGGTGACAGCGGAACCTTTCCAGAGAAAAGTGTTGCCGAAGGGCTCAAGCAGAGCAACTACTTGTCTATTGCTGCTGCCCTCCTGCTCCTGCCAACTGAGATTATTTCCTCACTCTGCCAAATGGTAGGACCAACCCAGATAGCTTACCTGATGTCCTACATATTATTTACTTGAAAAATTACTAGTCATGTATCAAAGCACTGAATTACCAGTTGAAAACTGTTGTTGTAGCAATAATATCCACACACAGAGGTTCCTCACAGGTAAAATCTACTGTGTGTTGTATGCCTTCAAGTCATTTCTGACTTATGGTGAGCCCAAGATGAATCTATCATGGGGTTTTCTTGGCAAGATTTGTTCAGGGGAGGTTTGCCATTCCCTTTCTTTGAGGCTGAGAGCATGTTGCTTGCCCAAAGTCACCCAGTGGGTTTCATGGCTGAGTGGGGAATTGAACCTTGGTCTCCAGAGTTGCAGTTCAACAATCAAACCACTGCTCCATGCTGACTTATTATGAGCCATCATATGCATTTGCTCAGCAGGCACCTTACTCTATAGCTATAGCTTTCTTCATGTTTTCCACAGGGGTCTAGATTTAAAGAAATGAGCTATATTATTTCATGTCTGTGTGATAGAGACCCACCTTCTAGAGGCAGGGAAATGTCTGTTTCTAACAGGTGTTTTAATTCCTATTTTTAATCTACTGTTTTGCATTAATGTTTTTGTGTTTATGTTGTTTTTGTTCTCATTTTTTTTCTGTTTTCATTTGCTGCTGATATTGTTATAGTACATGCTAATTTATATGAGATCATTTCATTACTTTTTCTTAGCCACTGTGCAAGCTGCTGTGGAAAAGTGCTGAAAAAACCTTTTAAATAAATAAATAATAAGGAAAGGGCCTGCATGGACAAAACCCACATTGGCCGTGTAATTGGCTTTTATTTTGTTATATGCATTTAATTGTATGATGTAGTTTTTAATATTCATTTCATTGCATGGGAATGTAATAAAGGTTACAGAGTAGTATTCTGGAAGGCTCTGGAAGTCCATTCATGGTCCATTTCAACTTTTTAATATCATTTGGTAGTTGTTTAATGTGTAAATGGGAGCTTCTGACTGGAACATGTGTTTTATTTATTTTTCAACTTTTGACTGTTTTCAAATGATTTTATATTGTTAATGTGTGGATTTTTAATTGTTTTTTAAAAAAATCTTATTGGGGTTTTAAAAACTGAATTTCTTTGGGATCTATCTTGGGTCCTGTTCTGGGAAGAAGGGATCATACAAATGAATAGAATAAAATAAAATAGGAAATATATAGTACAACACAATACAATATTCTTTTTCCTTTGGGTGCGAGAGGGGTGGCCTAGATCAGTGTTTTCCAAACTTTGATCCTCCAAGTGTTTTGGACTTCAACTCCCAGAAGTCCAAGCCAGTTGGGCTGACAATCAGGAATTCTGGAAGCTGAAATCCAAAATGTCTGGAGAAACAAAGTTTGGGAAACAGTGGCCTAGATGGACCAGGAGCTACTGTAAACATTTCAGGACTCATAGATAATGTGAATCTGTTTTCTTCTTAAAATCTTTCCCTCCCAAAAAGTCCTATTACATTGTTATTGGATGTTATGTTATGCTATGTTATTTATTCAAAGTAGTATCAACAAGTTAACAGAGAATATATCTATATCTCTGGTGACTATGGGCTTTACTGTACAACTTCAAGCCCCATTTTCACTGCAGTCATGCTTGTCAGTGTAAATGGAATTATACCTGCTTGTACTCACCGCATGTCTTCGGGCTTCTTGGGCTTAAAAGTGCCACTTTCTCGTAATTGCGTTTCTCATTATTACAAGGGGGAGGAAGGATGGGAGTAGAGGAGAGGACACTGACACCATATGACTGCTGACAGTGCAACTGCCTCAGAAGTGATGTTTCACACCTGGGGACTTGCACTATTGATAGTTCATTGATGAGTTTCCTCTGTCAATGAGAAGGAACACTCTAATTGTGGTTGGGTGACACAGCAGTATACTTTGGAGGTGGTGGCATGCAGTAAGCATTGTCAAGGCCACTTTTTCCAGATCTAATTGCAGCTCAAAAGTTCTGCGTAGTAATCTCCTAATAGAGTTGTCCAAATCCCCCTGAAGTTAATGTGATGTGGAAGTTCCCCTCTGCTGGTAGAGAAGAGTTCCAGCATTAAGGGGAGGATGTCCACCGACTCCCAGTATGTCTGAAGATTTCTGCATCTGTTAAATCAATCATGGGTGTGTGGTAGTTTCCAAAATAATATATTCTTAGGTTGGCACAGAGTCAGAAGGGAGGTGACTTTGGACCCAAAGCCTCTTCACTCACTAGAGTATTTTGGCTACCTCCGCACAAGCCTGAAGCTGACATATAAAATTCTTTCCCTCATTAGAACCAACAGGAAGGAGAAGAATAGAAGACATCAGCAGAACCACATGAGGATAGCAAGACAGAAATGCACCCCACCCCATTCCACACATGTGTGCTGTGGTGATCCTTCACTTTACTCCACCTCTCGCTCTGCTTAGGATTGCTCTATAAGAGTACAATATTACAAACACATACCGTACAGTAGATCTCACTGAACTAAATGGGACCTACTTTGTGGTAATGTGACATAATGGATGATAGGAAAGTGAAATGTACTTGGTCCTTAATGTAAACTACTGTAAGCTTTATAAATGGGTGTATTCATTGGACTGGCTACATATATTATATTTATTGGCCATGGTTAAAAGAAATTTGGTAACATTTAACATGTAGATTGAGTCACACAGATTTCAATAAGATGCACAGATGACATTTCTCTTGCTCTGAATCTATATTTATACTTACAACAGAGTCTTCTTATTTGAATTGCATTAAAAGTGCCACTTTCACTTAGCAACAGTTGATGTGATGAGCATCTATGTGAGAAAGCTCACAGGGAAAGACATATCTTGGGAATGACAATGACCCACGGTTTATGTTTAAGTGGCATGTACAGGTTATCACGAGTGTAGGTTTATTAACATTGGTAGATACATTAAAATTACATACCTCATTGCCAAGATAGTTTGAATACAAGAAAAACAAATGGCACAGTTCCATAGAGATGATTATTTTATCTATCTTCAGTATGGTTCTCTTAGCCCTGCTCAGAACAGGGACATGTTTACACATTTTAGTCTTCTGAAAGTTTTGGCCCTGCTCAGAATAAGGACAATTCATACTTCTTTAGGTTTCCCTGACAATGGCACCTTCCTGAATTTATTGATATGATTTTTCCAGACATATCTGCTTTTAAGTTTTGAGCAAGATTCCCCCTTTTCTTTAACAACACTCCCATCCTGTACAACATAACACCTATGTAATATTTATTCAGTTAATTTTTTCCTCATAGCAATAGAATTTTAAATCCAATTTTCCACACTGTGACTGTAACTTATTCCAAGAGCTGCCTCAGACTGGAAGTAATAGTGTGTGATTTGCCCCCATCAAGTAGAAAAGGGCAGATGAAGAGTCCGATTTTAGTGACAAATCAAGAGCATGGAGTTGAGGCTGGCCAAAGACATTTTGCTGCCCACCTGAGTCACAATATGTAGCAAGCAAAACCACTGAGATGATTTTGCTACCTGAAGCTGAAAATGTAGCAAGCACCTCTCCACAATAGTGAAAATACCACTTCAATATCATTAAAAACTTTAACATTTGCTGCCCTTTCGTGATGCACCGAATCTTCTGTCTGAGGCAATTACCTCACTCTGCTTAATGATAAGGACAACCTGCCTGTAGCCAGTGTTCTGGGTGGTTCATTCTCTCAGTCCAACAGTACTGGAAGTCTACTTAGCAGCCACACAGAAAGAAGAGTTCATTGGATCTTACTCATATGTTACGCTTTACATAATTGCAAAAAAATTATTTACTCTTTTATGCTGCGTCGTGTCTTGTCGAGGAGGGAAATGGAAGAGCAGCTACTATTGGTCCCTCCCAGAGCCCATTATGTCTCATCCAAGGGCCTGGGTCAGAAGAATCTCAAAAAGTACTGACGGAATTTGCTGATGTACTCTCTGAATCACTTTTCATCATTTTTTTAAGGAATTTTGGACAAAAAGTGAGGTGCAACAGGATTGGAGAAGGGCAATCATTGTCCCTCTCTTCAAAAGAGACTAAAATAAAATAAAATAAAATAAAATCAGGAAACATCCAGCAACACTAGTCAATGCAGCCCATGGTAAAGGATAATGAAAGCTGCATTCTGACAACATTTAGGGAGCTGCATGGCTTCCCTTCTCTGTCCCATGATAATACCCAACTTGGTGTATTTAGACAATAGTTTCATGAGCATTTTCTATGTACTGGAACAGATTAGTCCTTTAAGGCTAACTCCTTCTGTTCATTCATGTGCATAAATATATTCACACACTTCATAAAGTATCCTCACTACACTGCCTTGTCATTCACTTATGTAACCTTTAGACATCACATTCCAGTTTATCAGCACAACAGGTAGATGCCAGTAACAGCATTGCAAAGCTGCTGCATGCCAAATTATTCCTGCTAAAAGAAAGATGATTTGTTGTGCCATTCCTTCTGCTTCAAGCTTGAAGAAAGTCCTGAGGTGAAAATGCAGACACAGGTTTCAGTCTTCCCTACTCACCCAGAAAGCCCCATTCTGCTGTAAAAGCCTATATGCGGAGGTTGGAAAAGCTATTATAGGGAAGAAATACTGGTTTCCACAAGTCCTGAAATTTCTTAGTAAGCATGGGGAGTTGTAGTCCTAAAAAAAATTATTCAAGATATGGGAATAAGTAATGCAGGCAGGCAAATGCAACACTGAATCAATATCTGAACCATTCAAGCAACCCATTTGTCATAAGGCTACCAGATCCTTTCTGATCTTGGAAGCTAAGCAGGGTGAGCTCTGGTTCAAGGGCATCACTAGGGGTGTGTGGGGATGTGGGACACACCAGGTGACACCTCAGAGGGGATGTCACCCATGCCCTGGTGGGAAGAGGCTGCCTTCCAGTGTGGAAAGTACTGCAGCACCTCTCTGCAGGTAGACCTGGACTCCTTGAAGCAGAACCCATCCAAAGGTAGCAAGTAGGCCAGCCAGGGTGCTATCAACACACCACAGTGAATTCCTGAAGCCAAATGGCACCTGAACCCTTTAGAACTTGCAAACAAGGTGGATAGACCAGAACAGCCTGCGACATGGGCAATCCCTTCAGATGCCTCAGTCCACCAGCCATTAGCAGAAAATAGACCAGAGCCTTTCTCTTCCACAGTAGCCTGATCTACTCTTGAGGAGCCAATGGCTTGGCAGCTCAGAGCCTGGGGGTGACAGCATGAGTTACTGAACTGGAGTGACACCAACCCTAATGACACCACTGCTCTGGTTAGTACTTGGATGGGAGACCACCAATGAATACCAGGTGCTATAGGCTGGATTTCAGATGAAGGAAATGGCAAAACCACATCTTCTGAGTATTCCTTGATTAAGAAAACCCTATGAAATTCATTGGGTCACTATAAGTCAACAGGCAATTTGAAGACACATACACCCAGAATTTGTTGCTGGCCCCAGTCCAAATCTGTTTTTCAAATAGCAAGAGTGAGTGTCAGTGCATCCACTGGCTCAGCTATTACTCCCTGTCTGTTGCACCATTAATTTGAAGCTGGAGCTGTTACCCACAGTTCTGGGTGTTCCAAAAGCAGTGCTTCAAAGCTCATGGGGATGGGCAGCTATAAAAAAAAACCTTTTGGTACATCTTTTTTTAAAAAATGGCAGTTAAAAACTACACTGTAGAAAATACAGTGAAAGCTAAAGTACTGAAACAGATAGTCTCCTGAGCTGTGCCAGCTTGCAGGATGCAACGTGGGTGTGTATCTCTCTTCATAATTACTAGGCAACAGCCTCTTCTTTTTCTTACTGTCTGTTAATCCACATCTGATTTCTTACCCCAGCAAAAAAGCCAATTTTACTGGTTGTTGACTGCACAAAAATCTTTATCAACCTTTAGATTTGCACTCAATATGGAAAGAATTTTCCCTTTTCTCTCAAGATAAAATGTCAGTGAAAGGTGATGGGAAAAGAATAACACCTCTGTTGTGCCTGCCTCTTCTTGTTCCCATTCTCTTTGTTGATGAATCTGCAACCTGACAAGTAAAAGTAAGAGCAAACTTCTACGAAGTCTACTCAGAATTCAGCCCCCTGAGTCTAATAAGGCTTACTCCAAGGCAAGTGGATATGTCAGACTGAGTCCTAAAAGGTTGTAAAAATAAGCTGTATATCGCATCACGAGTACTGCAAGGTTCCGCCCAAGGCCAGCATTTTTCATGATACTCTTAGCAAGCAGATACACCAATTTTCTTGAGAGTGTTCGAAAATTAATGAGGATAAGACCAGATGATTATTCATTTCAGAGAAAATATGCATAGGATTTCACTTCCTTAAACTTATACCCTACACCAGGTGTGGGCAACTATGGCCTGCCAGATGCTGGATTGCACTTTCCAGCCTCCCTGACTACTGACTATGCTCGCTAGAGCTTATGGAAGTTGCTGGCCAACAACACCTGGATGGCTGCAGGTACCCAGTCCTGCTTTATACCCGTAAGTGGTTTGAAGGTATGTGCACGTGCACGTGCACATACACACACACACACACACACACACACACAGAGAGAGAGGAGATGTTTTAGAAGTACTCTACTATTTGGAAGAATGTGGTAACTACACCAGAAGTAGATGCTGAAACGATGGCCCAGTACATATGGCCCCTTACTGATGCCCTCGTCATGTGCTAGGGTTGCCTAGGGGTAGAGCGCCCACACGCCCCACAACCCTAGAACGGGATGAGGGCGTAACAATGGAGGTGTCCTGTATACATGGGCGCCGCCATTGTTACATAAGCGCTGCCTGGCATCTGCATGGCGCTGCATGGTGCTTACGTAACAAGTGCACCAGTTGCACACTCATCACACCACCACTGCAGCTTGAGAAGAACCTGCTTTTCGCAGGTTCTTTTTCCGCCAGTGGGAAGCCATGTGGTTTGGCGGCTGCGGCTTCTCTCCAGTGAAAAAACAGGTGCTGGCAGGCCGCCCTTTTTGGATAGTCTGTCCTGCGCCTATGTGTTTATAGGTGTCTTCTAGTTGCCTTCAACTTATGGAGACCCCATGAATTTCATAGAGTTTCTTAGGCAAGGAATACTCAGAAGTGGTTTTGTGAATTCCTTTCTTGGGAATATAGCCCACAGCACTAGGTATTTGTTGGTACCTTTAGGGTATTTAGACTGAGAAGCAGGGTATCAAATGGCAGAAAAATGGTACCAAACAGAGCTCTGTGTGTGCTGTACACTCCCCTCACACTCTGTAACTGAAGCTATTCTCCTGCTCTCAGGTGTGGCAAAGGATGCTGACCTATTACCCATGTTGAATATTCAGCTGTTAGTCCATTTAGCTAATCAGTGGATTGGAATTGGCATTATCGTATCCTTTGCTTCAGGTACCAAGGATCTTGATCTGGCCCAACAAGCCAAATATCTCTGACTGGTCCCTCAGTCTTCACCAAGTAACATGGAAGTACATCCCTTTGATTTCAGCTTGGCTTCAATTAATGTACCCAGGCACATTACTGAAAACTAATAATTCCATGCTAACATGAATGTACTGAGTCCTGCTGGCACAGTGGTTAAATGCTGGTACTGCAGCCACAAGGTTGTGAGTTCTATCCCAGGAGGCTCCAAGGTTCAGTCAGCCTTGCATCCTTTCATAGGTCAGTAGAATGGGTACCCAGCTTGTTGGGGGCAATTACCTTACAGATTGTAAAACTGCTCAGAGAGTGCTGACAAACAGTATAGAAATGTACGTGGTATTGCTAGTGCTCCTGCTAGTTGTAGGGCCATGTTTTGCAATCTCATTTGTGGATTTTCTCTATTCATTTTCTGCCTTTTAAAAGGCAGGATTAGAACATTCATTAAAATTTAAATTGCCAGAATTCATTGACGGAGGTACAAATGGGTAGTCTAGAATCATGCATTTGTGACTGGTTTGTATTCATAGTCCCTGTCCTTCAATAGTTTAAGGAATATGTAGGGAACATGGTAGTGCTCCAATCCCCATTTTCCAGGATGCAGCCACTGCAAGCAACAGGGTCCATTCTCCTGTCACTTGAAATCAGCTGTGTGATTTTTCCATTCTCCCTGCACAAGCGATTACTGTGCGAGGTGGAATTGCAACAGGGACCCTGCTTCTACTGTTGCAACAGAGATTTTGTGTGTGTGTGTGGGGGGGGGGTTCGGGCTATGTGGCCATGTTCTAACAGAGTTTCTTCTATGGTCACATAGTCCGAAAAACCCACAAAAAACTATAGATGCCAGCCATGAAAGCCTTCGACTTCACATCTCAACAGAGATTGTTCACAGAACTGGGTGAGAATGTCACTCACTCACAGTGACTGCTGCCAGGAAAGTAAGGGCTGGGGTGGAGTGGAGCTGGGATACACTACATAGCTGGGTAACTAAGGAGGCTATGCATTTGTAGAATTCCAGCCACTATCTATTGAGGCTGTTGGACTGACACATGATACAAGTGTTTATTCCCATCATACATGTTCAGTCTGAAAACCAAGAAATTAACAAAGTTCTGTGGAAGTTTAGAGAGCACTATTACAGAGTCCTTCCTTTTCTTATCTTTTTCTTTTTCTCGCCCCCCCCCCCTTTTTTTTTCTGAAGATAAATTGGATTGTCCTGGCCAGTCACATAATTCTTCCTCCTTCCCTTGAAGAAAACAAAAACAAAAACAAATAATTTCCTTTCTTCCTTAATATATATTGCAGCTTGTATGGATTTCTTTAAGAAATATGAAAGCAGAGATGTAAGAACTCATGCTGTTTGTTTGGCAACACTGAGACCAACAATAAAAATGAAGGAAGCACTTATAAAATCCTGTATTGTCATTAGTGCTGAAATACAGTACTAGCGGATGATAATCAACCAGCATGTACAATACAAGACAACACAGCCACATTCCTTCCAGGATGGACAGCTTAAGATAAGGTAAAATAAGACTAGAATTATTGAAGAAAATAAATGAAATAGACCGTGATATTAGGTCATGCCAAACTACTGCTTATATGACTGACTCATACAATTGAGGCTGTACAGATGGGATACAAATAGAACTGCTGTTCAGAAGGACAGGTACAGAATAAGTAAAAACCCTTCTTTCAACTCTGGCTAAAAATGTAGAAGCAAGTTCCTTTATCTTGCACATATCTTGCAATATTGTGTTTGGTCTCAGATCCTAAAATCTAGCTGATGATTGGAGCAAACTAAATTCTTTAAAGCTTTAGGGCTGAAAGGACAGTTAGGGCAGAAATGTTTTTATAATTTCAGTATACAGGAGAAAAGGGTTGCCTTGATCAGTTAAGCGAGTATTTGACCATATTTTGAAAAGATATTCTAACTAGTGTGCAAGGCTTTTTTGGTTTAATTTCCAAGCTTAGTCATTAATTTGAAGTTGATTATAATTAGGAAAGCATTTTAATATGAATGGTGGAATTTTAATTGCTGCAAGGGCCAATTTTTTAAATTTCTCTGGCTATGTTGATTGTACTATATTTCTGTAATGGGAAATGGAGATGAAAATATGACCTTTCTTTGTGAAGCATGGTAGCTTTTGTTCAGTGAATTGTAAATTCTTCTGTTTCTTTCCATATCTGAAAAAGTTAGTGAAAAAGATACATAGGTATAAAATACCTATAGTGAGATTCAGTGTCATGCAAATAATTTTATAATTAATTAACTGATAATTAGGTCAGATAATTAGTCAACTAAATATTAGATGTAAATATTAGTTTTTTGAGTATTCGCTGAAAGAGTTATGAATGAAAACTCTGGGGCTGCAGTTTTTGCTATGCAGAATCCCATGGGAGCAATGTTTAGCCAAATTTAATCAGCCTTTTTTGCTATATTTCATCCCCCCCCCCCATCTGTGTGCATGTGTGTGTCTGTGCCTTCAAGCTGCTTGTTGACTTGTGGTGACCCCCTGAATTTCATAGGCAAGGAATATTCAGAGGTAGTGAAGTAAATTTCTCTCTTTATTCTTCCCGTTCCCTGAAGAAGACTGGAAATTTTATTACTCTTCTCTGTGGAGAGCAAGACATTCAAACACACAAAGAAGCCAAATAATGAATAACAAATTCTTAAAGACTGAGGGTTATAAAACACTCACTTGTCTTTTCCTCCCTAACTCTTCTTGCAATTAGCGATGTGAACCACAGAACTCCATTCAAGGTGTGTAGCAAGAAAGGATGGCCTGTGCTTATTTTTCCAATGGAATTCCCTCTCCTCCTACCTGTCCCCTCCTGCAGCCCAGTGGAATAATTCAAATTGTCTTGACTGAGACTAATACAATGAAAATGGGGAATATCTAGTTATCTAGGTGATGCTACTGTAGCTGTGTATGTTTATGTACAATATCAAGTGCATGTGAAACACAGATGCATACATATACTTTTTATTATTTGAATCTATAATATTTATTAACCTTTATTTATGAAGCGCTGTAAATTTACACAGCGCTGTACATACAATCTTTTAGTTAGACGATTCCCTGCCCTCGGGCTTACAATCTAAAAAGACATGAACACAGAAGGAGAAGGGAGTAGTGGAGGGAAAGGGTAAGAGGTCCAGCAGTTCCTCTCTACCTCCAAGGCCTGGACCAAGGCAGAGGCTTCATAATGGATGGTTAATTGTTTTCCAGGGAAAATACATACTCTCAAGTAGGATAATACATATACAGTACATAGCAATACAGGAAATGGTTCAATAAACAGGCACCACAAGAACATCAAATAGTAAGCGACAATTATGCAATGCCTGGGAAGGCTTCTCTGAACAGGATGGTTTTCAACTCCATTTTGAAGCTGGTTAAAGAAGTGATGGCTCTTGCTTTTGGGGGAAGAAGGTTCCAGGAGTGAGGGGCAGCGAGTGAAAAGGGGCGAATCCAGGATGGGGCAGAGGAAATCCTGGGCTGAGACAGCAGACCTTGACTACCAGAACGGAGGGCCCGAGTGGAAAGGTGAGGAGAAAGAAGGTCTGATAAGTAGGGAGGGGCCAGTCCATGGAGGGCTTCAAATTATATATCTGCATCTATAATCCCTATAGTTCAATCCATTCACCCACCAGAAAGAGTAAGTGGCTTGAAAAAGTCTCTTATAAATTCTCTTTCTCCTCAACAAGAGTTTAAAAGCATTTTGATCTCTCAGAATCTTCTCTCTTACTGTCCAGCACAAAGAACCCATGAGTTCCACCTAGGGGAAACCCTGAACACCTGAAATATAATGCCAAGGTAATGCCAACCACATAGAATTTGCCCTTCCATGTCCCTCTACATACTAATCACAATTCCATTGGCTAAATCAATGAGATAAAATCCTTAATTCCTGTTCCTCAGGAAAAAGAAGCCCTGTTCCTATCTAAAAGTCTCTGTCATAAACCAAAATTTCCAGATGCAACCCCTTCCTTCAGGATTCCCATCTACAGGACTAAACCAATAAGCCCATACAAACTGTAGATTGTCTTCATTGAACATCGTTACCCAACCTGGTGCCCTCCAAATGTGTTGGACTATTCTGTCTGGGACTATAGAATATTCAGTTTAACACATCTGGAATGCACCAGGTTGGGGAAGGTACCATGCGTCATTTCAGAGATCTGAACAGATAAAGTAATAACCTTTAAATCTCTTGGGGTGGGTGGGAGGAAATAATTCTGGCATTCATGTTCAAATTATCACAATTCTCACATTTTTTGAAGCTGAAATCAAAACACATCTCTTTTGTTTTCAGTGTATCTGACTGTGAATAGGGCAACAGAAAACAGCCTACCTATTTAGATTTGTCTCACTTTTGACTAATGTGTTAGATCATGTTGAATCCAGTTCCATCTATGGAAATTCACTGAAAAGTTCTTTGCTTCAACCAATTTAGCAGCAATGTTTGAAAGAATATACTATTTTTCTCACTGTGAAACTACTGTCTGAAGAGTAGGGTAAAAAGTCAATACAAGACACTATACTGGCTGACAATTAACTCTTTCGCATACCACACTTACAGCAGTTTGATACCCCTTTAACTGTCAGGACTGCATCCTATGTAATCATGGGATTTGTAATTTGATTAGACACCAGAATTCTCTGGTAGATAATTCTTTAAAAAATCATGCATCTACAAATCACTTGATTCCATTGGGTAGAGCCATGGGAGTTAAAGTGATATCAAAGTGCTCTATAAAGGTGTAGTGCAGTGGTTCCCAACCTTCCTAATGCCGTGTCCCTTTAATACAGTTCTTCATGTTGTGGTGACCCAAACCCATGAAATTATTTTTGTTGCTACTTCATAACTGTAATTAAATAGGTGTTTTCTAATGGTCTTAGGCGACCCCCATCATTCGACCCCCAAAGGGGTCCTGACCCACAGGTTGGGAACCACTGGTGTAGCGTATAAGACATCCACAGCATGTTTTAAGTTTTACTGTTGGTTTTTAAGGGCCTAAATAGCTCAGGGATAGGTTATCTGAAATACTACTTTCATCCATAGACTATGGAAGTTCTAGCCTATATATTCCTAAGAGAACAGACTAGTGGATGGTGCCATAACTTGCTGAAGTTCATTTAGTCCTGTTGTGCCCAGAGTGAAAACTGGAGCAGTCTCTTATACTACACAACTCTTAAAGGTTGTGTAGAAGAGAAAATTTCAGCAGGTGTTGTTTGTTACCTGGTTCCATGACAAGGAAGACCTGCTCAAAATCTTGTACACAACCAATAAAGTGCAGAGCCCTCTCCAGGTTTCATTCTGGCAAACCTAGTTCTGGAATAATCTCTCCAGGGAAATCAGGAAGCCTCCTGCTGCCAAATGCAGACTAATTTATTTACAAAGGCATTTATTATTATTTATTATTATTAACATTTATTTATAGAGCACTGTAACATTTACATAGTGCTTTACATAGTAGGAATCAATACACAATAATAAATAAATAAATAAATAAATACATTTAATTTTTATCTTGCCTCTCCATCAGGATTGAGGTGGCTTACCACAACAGACATTCATACAATACAAAAACAATCTCATTATCCCTCCCTCCCTCAATGCATAATAATCCCTACATAACAATAAATAACATTAAAACATTAAAATAACAATAGATAATGAATAACCTGCAATGCAGCATACAATCTGAAACATCAACGTACAAAATTAAAACATCTCTAAAATAATACAACATGTATACTATGAATACATAAGCATCATAACAGATTAACAAGCAGTACTATGGAATGCCTCGCTAAACAAAGTCATCTTCAACTCAGTCTTAAAATTCACCAGGGAAGTGGTAGTCCTTAATTGAGTGGGAAGGAGATTCCAGGCATGGGGAGCAGCATGGGAGAAGGGATGAATTCAAGCAGGGGAGGAAGAGAACCTCGGCTAAGTCAGGAGACCAGTGTCATAAGATCTTAAAGCACGGGAAGGGTGATAGGGAGAGATGAGGACTGACAGGTAAGTGGGAGCTAGCTTTAAAAGTAAACAAAAGAAGTTTGTAGCAGATTCTGAAAAAAAAATGGGGAGTTAGTGGAGGGATAGGAACAAAGAAGTGATATTATCAAAATGATGGGCAGATAAAATGATCCTGGCTGCTGAGCGTTGTACAGAAATTAAGGAATCAAGGTGGGAAAGAGGAAGACCCACTAGGAGTGAGTTACAATAGTCCAAGCAAGACACTACCAGCACATATACTAATGTCTTGGCCATTGAGACAGAAAGAAAAGGTCTAATTCTGGCAAGATGATAAAGAAAAAAGTCAACATGACTTGGTAGTGGCCTGGATCTGTGAAAGAAACAATAGAGAAGAATCGAACAAAAAGCCCAGACTACAGGCCTCATTGACAGGTTGAATAGAAATATCATAGACTGTAATTGAAAAAGAATACTGCAGAGTTGGCTTAGGTGGAAAGACAAGTAGATCAGTTTAGGCTATGTTCACCAGCGAATCATCCATGCAGAGACTGCAGCAAGACACGATGACAATTGCAGCTCAGCATCCGATGAAAGCTCAGGAGTTGAGAAGTACAGCTGGGTGTCATCAGCATAAAAGTGATATTGAAAGCCATAAGAGTTAATGAGATTTTCTAAGGACAAGGTATAGAGGGAAAAGAATAGAGGATCCAAGACAGAACCCTGAGGGACTCCAACAGATAATGAGAGAGGGTCAGAAACCTATTTTCCAGTGACCACCGTAAAAAATCTGTCTGGAAGCTAAGATTTAAACCAGTTTAAAACTGAGTTCTCAAAACCCAGTTCTTGGAGCAAATTCACCAAGAGCCCATGATAGACAGTGTCAAATGCAGCAGAGAGATCTAGAAGAACTAGAACAGCATAAAGATCTTTAGATTTAGCCATTAGAAAATCATCAGTAATGATCTTAGTAAGAGCAGTCTCAGTTGAATGCACTGGGCAGAAGTCAGACTGGAAGGGATCCAGAAGAGAATTAGTAGTAAGAAACTCAAGGCAGTGAGAATAAAAAACACATTCTAAAACCTTAGATAGAAAAAGAAAAAGTGATATGGGATGATAGCTTGAGAAAGAAGTTAGATCAACAGAAGGCTTTTTTAAGAATAAAGCATGCTTAAAGGCAAAAGGAGAGAAGCCAGTAGAGAGAGAGAGAGGTTGATAGCATAAAGAAGAAAAGGTAAGATAGATGGGGCAACAGAGATCAAAAGATGAGAAGGAAGAGGGTCAAGAGAACAAGTTGTCAGCTTAGAAGAACTCACAAGCTTTGCTAATTCACTCAAAGACATTGAAGAGAAAGAAGAAAAAGTTCCAGTTATGGATGGCTGGGTTACTGGAGTAAAAGAAGAATGGGGACAATCAAGGTTGAGATGGATTGTATCAACCTTAATAGTAAAGTAATATGCATAATTGTTGTGTGAGAATGAATGAGGAGCTGGCAGAACAGAAGGTTTTTAACAAAGAGTTAAAAGTGGAGAAAAGACACTGCGGACACTGCTTGTTAGCCTCAATCACGGAATTGTAATAATTCTGTTTTGCCAGGGAGATAGAGTGTGAGAAACTAAAAAGAGCAAATTTATAATGAACAAAGTCAGCCCATTTCCTGGCCTTTTCCCACAAATGTTTGGCAGCTCAAGAGCAAGAATGGAGAAACCAAATGACGGGAGTGAGCCAGGGCTGTGGTTTATTGGAAGAATTTGTGTGTATCGATAAAGACGCAAAACTATCAAGTTGTAGATACAGTAGAATTGATTAAGGAAACTGCTGGATCCACAAAGGAAGGAAGATAAGGAGGATCACAGAGCTTTGCCAAAAATCTCAGGATTGATGGAAAGAAGGTCATGAAAATAGCATTGAACAGTTTGACAAGAAGGTGGATTATGGGCAAGAGTGATAGAAATAAGATGGTGATCAGACAGCAGAAACTCAATAGCCACATAATCAGAGATTACACACTTTTTGGTAAGAACAATATCGAGACAATGATCAGAAGCATGGGTAGGAGCATTCAAACAGAGTTTGAGGCCAAGCAAAGACAACACAGAACTAAACCGAGTAGCTGCAGGATTATTAAGGACTTCATCTGCCAAAAAGAAGGTCAGCCAGGTCTCCAAATCTGATAAGAACTTGGTGGGCAATCCAGGTGGGCGATAGATGACCGCAGCTTGGAGCTGGAGTGGTACAAAAAGCTTGACAGCATGAAATTCAAAAGAAGAAAAGGGGTGCTGTTGAGGAAAAGACAGTAATTAAAACTGGCAAGAGTTGGATAGTAGAACCCCTCCCCCTCCACCCACCGGACAGCTAGTGTGGGAGAAGACAAGTCCACCAAATGAAAGGGCAACAGAGGTTATAGTCTTGTGGGCCAGAAGCCAGGTTTCAGTTAAGGCAAGTAGGTGAAGAGATTTAGCAAAAAATAAATCATGGATCATTGTTGCTTTAGGACCAGCTGATTGACAGTTTCAAAGACAGCAAATAAAGGGAAGCTGAGAGCGAGGAAGACACCTGATAGAAATTAAATTAGAGGAAATAGTGGGTGCCACGGAAAAAGAGAAACTAAAAAGAAAAAGATCAGAAACAGACAGCAAAAGGAAGGAAAGTATAAAAAACCTGAAACAGTCAAAAGTCACTGGCATTGCAAGGCTAAGAAACAACTGGACGCAAAAGTAACCGTCCAATGTCAAAAGACAATAATTCACTAACTAACTCACTCGCAGATCAGTTCAAGCAGTCAAGCTAACCACAGGTCCGCCATAAGGAACAATAAGAATAGTATCAAAAATCAATAGTAACAATACAATTACACATTAGTTGAAATATAAAATCACTCAATCCGCTATAATCCCTTTTGTTGATAAAGTAAAATTGCAGTTATTCCAGTGAAGGAAAAAGATTATCAGCACTCCACCAAACATTGTCACTGCCAAACATTCCTCCTGGCTGCCAGGGTAGAGGTGAACCAGGTGGGGGAGGTTTAACACTGCCAGTGCTGAACACTCCTCATGGATGTAAAGTCGAAGGCTTTCATGGCCGGCATCCATAGGTTTGTGGGGGTTTTTTTGTGGGTTTTTCGGGCTATGTGGCCATGTTCCAGAAAAGTTTCTTCCTGACGTTTTGCCAGCATCTGTGGCTGGCATCTTCAGAGAATGCTTTGCCTGCAAAAATTGGGTGTATATATACTGTGTGAGCCTGGGAATGCAGGAGTGATTTGCATGTGTATTGTTCTATGTTGATGGCTGGCCTCAGGCTGGGAGGCTAATGCAAAAGAGGATTAATGTCTGCTAATTGGTGATCATTAGCTGCTGGGAAAGCCCCTGACTCTGAATGGTTTCCCATTTGCATTTGCTGAGTCCTTATTTTGCTATTCCTCAGGACTGGTAGCCAAATTTTGTTCACGTTAAGGGTTTCTTCTTTCTGGTTGAAATTATCCAGATGTTTGTGGATTTCAATGGCTTCCCTGTGCATCCTGACATGGTAGTGGTTGGCATGGTCCAGAACTCCAGTGTTTTCAAACAATATTTTATGTCCAAGATGGTTAGTGGCATGTTCTGCTACTCCAGAAATGCTCGTCCTGGATGCTGGCCTACCGGGGCTGTAGATGATCTGGGCAGAGTGGGTTTTAGTCAAGATCTTCTTTCTTTTAATTTGAAATCAAACCAGGCATGGAGCAGACTTGAAAACAGAAAATGGAGGAAGCCTATGGACGTGGACTTTACAGATGTCCAAATCCTAGGGCTCAGGCCCAATCCTGCAGGTGAGATATAGTTCTCCCAGAGAGCTGGCAGCAAGGATGAAAATGCTCTACAGCCACCAAAGCAACCCCTTATATCTCCTGGCAGGCAGAGAAGCAGGTGGAGGCAGTTCTGATTAGCCCAGCATTTTCCTGATCCCTGATACTAGAATACCTAGTATTCTAGTAAGCGATATTAAATATGTTATTTTTATTATTTTATCACTTTATACTGTTTCCTAACTTGATTTTACTATACTTTTGGGTTTTCACCATGGTCATGAGAGTGAGCATAGTGCAGTGATTTGAGTACTGGATTAGGTTCTCTGGATAACCTAGCTGTCCTTGGCCTAGTCACACCCTTTCTCAGTCTTACAGCAAAGTTATGGCAAACCTCTTCTGAATAAATCTTGCCAAGAAAACTATAAACTGTATTGCAGGTCCACCATACATAGAATCAACTTGAAGGCACATAACAACAACAGCAACGTGTTCATGCTGTAAACTGCCCAGAGATTTTTGAAAATTAAAATAGTGTAAAAATGTCTTAAATGAACAAATATACAACAAAAATAGGATGAGAGTTTCTTAAAAGGGAGATACTGAAGGTACAATTTCAAACATTTCCAATCAGGAGGAAAAATGGAAGTTGTCTCAACCAGGATGGATGACTAAAGATCTTTCAACTTTCATATTTAAAAGGGCATGTATTTGTCATTCTATTATTATATGTAACTATTATGTTTATGTCTAAATGTATGTCTTAGGTATAATTTGTTTTATGTATAATCATGTATATCTTATTTCTCCACCCACCCCCCTTTTCCCCCCTTTCCTTCCTTCTTTCTTTCTATTTTTTTTTTTGGGGGGGGGTTGGAAATTTTATATATATATAGGACATGAATAAGAAATGGAACAAGAAATGGAACTAAAGAGGAATTCAGACAAATAGCTAGCATTTGAAGGGGGGAAGTAAGAAAAGCTAAAGTGCAGAATGAGCTCAGGCTTGCTAGAGGAGTTAAGAACAAAAAAAAAGAGCTTTTTTTCTTATATTTGTAGCAAAAGGAAGAAGAAGGAAATGGTAGGGCCATTACATGGAGAACATGGAAAAATGCTAACAGGGGACAGAGAAAATGCAGAACCACTCAACATCTTCTTTGCCTCAGTCTTCTCACAAAAGGAAAAGGGGGGTTAACCTGAGAAAATGGAGGCGAGGACACAGTAGGGGAAGTGTAGCACAGAATAAGGAAAGAGATAGTACAGGAATACCTGGTTAATCTAAATGAATCCATATCTCCAGGGCCAGATGAACTACATCCAAGGGTACTAAAAGAACTTGCAGAAGTAATCTCAGAGCCACTGTCAATAATCTTTGAGAATTCCTGAAGAACAGGAGAAGTCCCAGCAGACTGGAGGAGGGCAAATGTTGTACCCATCTTCAAAAACAATTCATGCCAGACTAATCTTTTCTCTTATTTTGTTAAAATTCAAATTTGGTAGATGAAGGGAATGCTATGGATGTAGCATATCTTGATTTCAGTAAGGACTTTGACAAGGTCCCCCCCCCCCAATATTCTTGCAAACAAGCTAGTAAAAGGTGAGCTAGACAATGCTACTGTTAGGTGGATTTGGAATGAGTTGACCAGCTGAGGGGTGCTCAGCAATGGCTCTTCTTCATCCTGGAGAGAAGTGACCAGTGGGGTGCCACAGGGCCTAGTGCTATTCAACATCTTTATCAATGACTTTCATGAAGGAATACAGTGGTACCTCGGGTTACGAAATTAATTCGTTCCGCGGCTAATTTCATAACCCGAAAAACCTTCGTAACCTGAATTGCCATAGGCGCTAATGGAAAAAATAGCTCTCTGCTGCCCTCCGGTGGCGGAAAATAGCGCCGAGGTTTTTTCGTAACCCGAAAAAACCTTCGTAAGCCGAAACAATAAATCCCTATGGGATTTTTTCGTATCCCGAAAAATTCGTAAGCTGGGTAATTCGTATCCCGGGGTACCACTGTAGAGGGTATGCTAATCAAAATTTGCAAATGACACCAAAATAAGAAAGGTAGATAATACCGCAAAGTATATGATCAAATTTCAAAATGACCTTAATAGAATAGAAACCTGGGCTAGAAATAATGAAATGAATTACAACAGGGAGAAATAAAAGGTACTACACTTAGGCAGAAAAAATGAAATGCACAGATATAGGATGAGGCACACTTGGCTTTACAACAGTGCATGTAAAAAGGATCTAGGAGACCACAGTTTGAACATGAGTCAGCAGTGTGATTCGGCCACTAAAAAGCCAATGCAATTCTATGCTGAATCAACAGAGGTATAGTGTCAAGACTGAGGGCCAAACCTGGGCCAAAACTAACCAAATGAACTTCAACAGGAGAAATGTAAGATACTGAACTTAGGTAGAAAAAATGAAATCCATAGATAGGATGGGAGACACCTGGCTGAATGAGACTACGTGTGAAAGTTGAACATGAGTCAACAGTGTGATGTGGCAGCTAAAAATGCCAATGTAATTTTAGGCTGCATCAATAAAAATATAGTGTCTAGATCAAGAGAAGTAATAGTGCCACTCTATTCTGCTTTGATCAGGCCTCACCTGGAACACTGTGTCAATTTCTAGGAATCACAGTTCAGAAAGAATATTCACAAGTTGGAGCATATCCAGAGGAGAGTGACTAAAATGGTGAAAGATCTGGAAACCATACCCTATGAGGAGCGACTTACAGAGCTGGGTATGTTTAGCATGAAGAAGAGAAGGTTAAGAGGAACAATAATAGCCCTGTTTAAAATTTTGAAGGGATGTCATGCTGAAGATGGAGCAAATGTGTTGTCTCCAGCTTCAGAGAACAGGACCTGGAGCAATGGACTCAAACTGCAGGAGACGAGATTCCACCTCAACATTAGGATGAACTTCCTGACAGTAAGAGCGATTCAAGAGTGGAACACACCCCCTCAGAGTGTGGTGAAGTCTCCTTTGGAGGTTTTTTAACACAGGCAGAATGGCCATTTGTTAAGAGTGCTTTGATTGTGTATTCCTGCATGGCAGGGAGTTGGACTGGATGGCCCTTGAGATCTCTTCCTACTCTATGATATATTGAAAATGCTTGGGAAATATGTGTGGGTATAACCAAATAAGGGTTCTAAAGAAATGAAAAGTTAAGGAAAAAGAAACTGTGGTTTTAGTATAGTCCCACAAAAATATCTCTAGTCACTTCTGTTCTCTTAAAATAGCTTCTGCTTCTGATTCTAACCACACAAAGGCAGAGTTCCGGGCACTCATCTTCCTTTGCCTTTGTGATAATGACAATAAGAACATTTCTGCCCACTGATGTGGCAACAAGGAGGATGCGTGTTTCCTGCTGGCAGTTTTTCCACTAATGTGAAATCTTTTTTTTAAAGAGCTTTTCATTTTGTTCGTCCTAAATCTCTAAGCTCTCTTCAGACATCTCTTTTCAAATGAGGTGCTCCTCCAGTTTCAAGGCCAGGATGAGTGGCACTTTTGATTATCTTTGGTCTCAGGTTCCTGGTCTCTTTTCAGAAACTGCTACTAGGGCTACAACTGGGAGCTGGGAGATCTATACTTGGCTGATGTTGCACAAGGCACAGCAGCATTGCTGTGAAGCTATGAGGTTCCCAGGGCAGTGAGGCATTATTAGGTCCCCAGGCAAACATCCCATTGGCTCTTAGAAAGGCCATAGAGGTTCCCACATCAGTTGGAGATTCTTTGGACAGCTGCAGTCCCACTTGTGGATGGTCATTTGAGACTGTGGATATCACATTATATCTCCTTAGGAAAAATGTTCTGTGTCTTTCTGAGACAGAAGGTGTGCAAACACTTATGTCCAAGCAACTGTCTGAACAGGTCAAGCAGTTGCAAGCAAACAGGTGTAGTGCAGTGCTGCAATATCACCTGCTATTGAAAACCTTCTCCCATCTGGGACACTGCTTGGTGGGCAAGAGAGCAGCCCTTGAGCAACTGTGGCCAGGTTCTGCGTCACCCTGCTGTGAGATGCCTGTTAAACCAGGGGAGCACAGCCAGGAAAAGAGAATTAGCACTTTGACGCCATTCACACTATGAAAATAACCCGGTGTGAAACTGGGTTATTTGCTTGGTGTTCACACTGGCTCTGAATGCACTCTGAAATGATCCTTCCCAAAAAGGATGGGGGGGGGGGGGGGTTTGTAAGCAGGGGCAATCATTTGCCTCTTGATACCCTTCCAGCAGCTTCTTGTTACCACTTCCCTCAGCCCACGGTGACCAGGTGAAGTTCTCCTTTTCAAGGACCTGTCCTCCATTTCAACCTCCTTGGCAATGTTGTACAGCACATATTCCCTCTTCTGAGCAAAGAAAAGCCTGTGGTAGCAAGAAAGTCAGAAACAGGGTGAGCAGATATCCTCCTCTTCCAGGACATGTCCTCCATTTTGGCCAAAAGGAAATCCAAAATGTCCCCCAGTTTATGTTGGGGTTTTTACTACTGTGCGCTCTGTGTGTGTGTGTGTGTGTGTGTGTTGTTTGCCTTTGTTTCTGAATTCTGGAGACCCCACAGACGCTATCATGGAGTTTTGTTGGCAAGGTTTCTTCAGAAGGGGTATGCCATGGCCATCCTCTGAAGCTGAGAGAGTGTGACTTGCCCAATGGGCCACCCAGTGGGTTTCCATGGCAGAGTGGGGAATTGTAGTACAACACTCAAACCATTAAGCCATACATTCAACTTTCCCTCATAGGTGCCTGAGGTGTGTGTGCAGGGAAGTGAAGATTTTTCTCCTGGTTCCTTCTCCCACTGGTTTGCCTGGCTCTCAAGGGGCTTTTGTTTATATGCGTGTGCACGCACACACACACACACACACACACACACACACACACACAATTTTGATTTGTTTTTAAAACCCCAGAATAATCAGCCCCCACCACCCCATAAAGCCACTTCATGAATATAAATAAGGACATGAAAGGCACTAATGGCTGATTCCCATAGCTCTGGAAAAGGAGGGGGAGGAGGATGATGTACATGCTCATCATTTAATTGACATTTTTTTAAAATAAAAAGGTCCAAGAAGGATCAAAAGCATTCCAAAAGGCGACTCCATTTATGCCTCAGTAACCCAAAATGTAATGGGAACACTGATCTGGGTATTCATCAGTGTGGCGATCTGAATCTCCTTGGGGTAAAAAAGTGAGTGTGAATGGGCCCTTTGTGTGTCATCCAGGTGGGCCACAACAGTCACTCTAGAATTCTGGCCCCAAAAGCTTGATGAACATATATATAACACACATACACGCACACATTAGAGTTGCCAGGTCAGAAGCATCCCACATCCTTAGGGGTCATTCAGACATTGGGTTTTTGTTTGTTTGTTTGTTTGTTTTTTGTTGTTTTTAGTGCAATGATGTGAATCATCTTATATGCATTCCAGGTTTGCTATTCACACTATGGGATCACAACAGTGCACATCTCTGCATGTTTGGTTGCTCACATGTGCAAACATTTGAATAAAGAAGGAGTCGATGAGACAAATGCATTACTGTGACTTATATCGCTCTGTTTTATCTTATTTTATTGTGTTTCATTTTATTGTATTCTCTATGTATTTTTATTGCTGTAACCCGCCCAGATTCCTTGTGATTGGGCGGGCTATAAATAAATTATTATTATTATTATTATTATTATTATTATTATTATTATTATTATTAGGAACCTGTTGAAGGCATGCAGTGTTTTATCCTGGGTCTGTTCAGTCTATTTCCATCAGTTATTCACACTACCAACAATGTGGAACTTTTTAAAAAAAAACTCAGGGAAAACCCCGATATCAGATTAGGTGGGTTTTTTGGAAAAAACTTAATCAGGTGCATTCAGGATGGGTGTGAACAATTGAGATTCAACCCAGATTCATCCTGGATTATTTTCACAGTGTGAATAAACCCTTAGATTTCCAAGACCAGACCCTGAGGCTTAGGGACTGCTCCTAGTATGTTGCAGAAGCCACAGAGCAGAACTGTAATCCTATAGTACAGTACTGTATTCAATAACTGCTGAAGTAGCAAATGCCGAGATAGCTTACAGTGAACATACTATTTGTTCTGATGCTAGCTATAGTTTGACAAACTTTTCAGAGGGAGAGAGAGGAGCTCAGGCAGACTTACTGGGCGAGTATACAGCAACTGAATTGATACACAGCCCAATTACAGGGACCACAGAAACAAAAGCCCTTCCTTTTTTCTTTTTTTTAAAGGCAGTGATTTCATCCTAAAATTCTTTCCCTCAGCTGCCAGGCCCAAGATCTAGGAATGATAACACACTGAGAATACAAGAAGGTTGAAAGATGGGGAAAGGGGGGTGAAATAGATAAGGCAGGCAGGCACAAAAGCCTAGCAACAAAAGAACACAATGTTAATTAACTCAAAGATTGTAATTACACTGCAGATGGGGAAAACTCTGGGGAATTTTTTTAAGAGGAAGGGGTTTGAATCAGCACAGGATAAAACATTATATTACAGAAGATTAAAGTCAGCTAAAAAGACAATAAAATTATTAAAACTACTCCAACTTCTATGCTTGCTTGCACTTTCCTCTCTGTCTACTCAAAAACAGCATAAATAGAGGTAGCAGCCATAATATCACTGCATTGGGGGATGGATTATGAGTCAGTAACTGAAGAACCCTTGGTACAAAAACATGGGCTAGATCAGACACACACCATCACTCTTTCCTACCCACATCTCCTGCACTCAATGTTTTCACAAAAATGAAACCAGAAGATACAATTTCAGGAGGCAAAGCCTATGCCTTTCCAAAACATCAGGTAGCAGTTAGGCTTCATGCAAGCCCAGTTTCAGTTCTGGTTGCTTCAGAGGAAAGCCTGCTTCACGCATGAAATACGAGAATCATTCCAAAGCTGCCTGGTTATATTTAATTTTTCTAATAAATAACTAAATAATAGCATCAAACTGCATCAAACATATAGCATGATGTCATAGTTATGCTTTAACTTCCCACCTGACCACTGAAACCCACCTTAAAAGCCAGTCAGCCACCTGGAGAGACGGAAGTCTGTGGTGCTGAAGGGGATGTGATTTGAGTGATGGAGGTCTGTGGTACTGCAGGATGGCATGACCAGTTCCTTCCTGCCCACAAGCAACACTGTGAGAAGGTGTTGCAACATATTCTCTGCAGTAGTCCCCAGTTCTTCTCCCTACAGTGTTGCTTTCTGGTGGTAGACTGGTCACGTCATCCTGCAGCACCCATTCAACAGCAACATAGACTTACATTGTTCCTGGTGGCTGGCTGGCTTTAATGTGAGTTTCAGGGTCATTTGTGGTCATGGCAATAGCACCAAAATGAGAAATAAGAATATGAAGCATTTATAATGTCCTATCTCCACCTTATGACATTGTAATCTACTAAGAGGATGCCATCTGATTCTTTAAAAACTGGCAAGGACTTACAGAGGTGAATGATAAAAATTGTGGCTTCACATACAAAGTAATTGCTTTGTACTTGTAAGGGCAGGAGTTAGAAAGGTAGAGTTGCATATTATATTATGGGATTGCAGGTTTTCACAACACTGTAAGCCAGCATCTGCAATGAGGGTCTAAGGGAGCATTCCCCCTCCTGCACACTAAATGGAAGGGTGTATAAAGACATACAAATCTGAAAATCTTAACTTGTAAATGATGGAAACATGTATCAATTGAAGAGGAAAGAAATTCCCAAGTAATAATAAAAGAGCCTTAAAATGCTTACATGGTATGAGCCTAAGTCAGAATCAGTCTCCACCCACTGGTTGAATCCACTTCCTATCTTCAATACAGTTTAATACAATAAGCAACATGCTATATTAGGTCTTGCCTGGGAACATATTTATATGGTTCCTTAGCTATGCATTGTTCTTATGGTGCAGCCTTAAAAGGTTCTTAACAAAGACTTTCCCTTTCAGAAAGAAAGTAAGAATTGTTTCATAACAGCCTTGTCAGAACAAGATCATTTCAACACCTTTTGTTTATTACCCTGAATGGAAATTTGATAATCTGCTTGAAGTGAACTGTTTTTCAGGCAGTTTTGTTTTGACACTGTTGTAGATGTTAAACTTTCACAAGGCCTAGTCAGAGAACCTGCTGAAAAAGATATGCAAATATTCCCTGTTTCCCATGTAAGGGACCAGGTTTCACGACATTTCAGTTATAATCTACATTCTACCACCCAGCACAGGACAGAAAATGTTCATTTCCACAGTGTCTCCAGATACACAGGAGAGGTTGCCTGCTTGCCTGCCTGTACACTTGCACGGCAGTAGGATTTACACCCTTTTTCTGTTGGAAGACACTTGTCATTTGTGCCAAACAGGGCAAGCTCAATGGGAATGGATGGTTCAAGGCTGCATAAACATCTAACAGCAAGTACAGTGGTGTGTTATGTAACTGGCCCTGAGGGCTAGTTATGTCATGAGAAAAATTCTTGTCAGGAAAGGTAATGAATGCATGGGAAGAAGGGTAGATTATAATAATGGAATGTGAAAACTGTAGCTCCCATACATGAGGTGTGTGTGAGTGTTCTGGTTTGTGCCTGCACTGGGCAAAGAAGCAGTTTAAATTGGGGATCCAACAGAGAGTAGAGCATGCTAGCTCAAATTTGGGAAATGGAATCTCGGGACTCTTCTTCATGAACCCTTTTCTTGCAGCAGTCACACTACTAAAAATAAAATGGGGACATAACACTTTCAAGGCAGCCATCATCACACCATCTCTCCTTAGCACAACCAGGGCTGCTGCCTTCATTGTACTTTCTTCCTGACTCTACCTTAACCCCAACTCTGTGCTTTATGCCCTACTCAGCATGCCTTTATTTATTTATTTATGTTGTTGTTGTTGTTGTTGTTGTTCTGCACTTTTTCCGCACAATTCCAGAGCCCTGC
The DNA here is from genome assembly GCF_019175285.1 of Sceloporus undulatus. Lineage (NCBI taxonomy): Eukaryota > Metazoa > Chordata > Lepidosauria > Squamata > Phrynosomatidae > Sceloporus > Sceloporus undulatus. The sequence continues at coordinate 73,675,785 of NC_056524.1, forward strand.
TAAGTCAAAAGAAAGAAAAGAAAGAGATTAAAAAAAAAAGATATGAAAGGTAATCCAGAATACCGAGGAGGAGAGGGGATGGAGGGGGGATACTGACAACACATGATTCGCAATTGCACAACTGCCCCAAGAGTGATGTTTCACACCTGAGGACATGTGTACGTGCCAATCATTGATGGGTTTCCCCATCAATGAAAAAAGATGGGTCAGAAACAGTGTGACTAAGGGTTGAAAGCAGTATTGTGTGATGTGTATGGCCAATGCCGCTTCTTTCTTGATGCAATTGCAGTTTAAAAGCCATGTGTAGTAATGTCATAGTTGTGTCCCCTAAAACAATCTAGGGCATTGAGAATGCTGCTGCTTGGGAAGTGGTCTGGAACCAAGGCTGTGAGGAAAACTTCACTACTCTGATCCAATGGTCCTTGGAAGCCAACAAAATGCTTGAAAGAGGAGAGAAGGCTTGGGTTGCATACACACCTAGGACCTTGATCTTTAAGTTTACTGGCTTCTAAATTTTCCCTGTTGCACTCCTTCCTTCACAGACAATATTGGTGATAGCATGTTAAAGTTATCTGAAGGTTTTTTTGTGGGTATTATTCAGTTCCACCTAAGATAAGAAACTGATGACTGGTGTTCCAGTAACTGTCTTATGTATTTTTCTCAGATTGATATAGTTATGCTGTTATGGTAACTGGTGCTTCAAAGGGAGGCTAACATAATTGACATAACTGAAATGGACAAACTTACAAAGTTTATGAGAGAAGAAAATAAGAGAGGGGAACAAATGTGGGATCCACTGATAGAATTCTGTACTAAGAAATGGAAATGAAATGTAAGAAATAAGCATTCCCTTAGAATTTTTAAGATGTCTAAGTATAACTAGTGTGGTGTATAAGTAATATTACATATTAAGAGTTAGGTATAATGTTCTTTTTTTTTTTTTTTTGGAGATGAAGCACAATTGAAAATATTGAACATTTCTTGAATAATAATACACCTTCCCCAATCAAAGACGTAAGATGAGGTAGCTGTAAAAGTAAAGAGAGGAAGAATTTTATATTAACAATAGCTGAACGAATAAGTTGAAATAATACCATATATATATATATATATATATATATACACACACACACACACACACACACACAGGGGAACGGGGAGTAGGACTTTGTATATTATGTATGGCTACTTTTAATATCATAACGGTCCTGTATTGTTCGTTTTAATTTGCAATGTAATTATTTTTAAAGAAAAGAAAAGAAAAGAAAAGGGGGCTACAAATATCACTTGCATACCTTGAGAAGCATTCTGAATAATTTAAGGAGAAAACTTGGTGTCATTATGTTGATTTCAAACAAGAAGAAAGACCGAGACATGGAGATGAAGGGTGGAGGGGGAGAGGGGGGGTGATAGAGGAGGAGGACTTGGTGAAGTCTCTCTTTCTTGCATTTCCAGTAGAGAAGAGATATCCAATTAATAATTTCAGATTAGACCCTTGTTTCCAGGAGCTTGAGGTCAGCAAATTTCATCCCCAGTACAGAAAAAAGACATCAAATAATGGTTTCTGGCCCATTCAGGATTGCATTTCATCTTTAATTGGGGTTGCAATTCAGACTGCTCATCCTGTCCACTCCAATCTAGTACAGTCCTATGCAAACATTTTCCAGTACAAGTTTTCAGTGGGATTAGATTGCCCAGATGTGTTCTGATGTTGCTCTTCAAAATACACGTATCCTGTCCCCTCCCCATTTAAAAAAAAATTTCTGATACAAGTTTAAAAATTGACAATGCATGAACAGGTGCAAAAGTATGTTTACAGTCTTGGCCTAAGTAATGGGCAAACCCTTTGTGCAATGCTGGGTTGTACTGTTATACTTGCACTGGCAAGGCAAAAGATACATGCATTTTGGTGGTAGCAACTGGAAATCAGCTTTTAACCTTGACTTTTTTCTTCAGTTCCCTCACTGAAATTCTTTTTTGCCATTGGTTCCTATGGTTCTTCTCCAGGGATAGTACAGTGTTGCAGGTCCACCCCAGCACTTCCTCCATCTTTGCACAATCTGAAGCAGAGCTTCAGCACTGGAGAGGTTAGGGCTGCATAACCTGTGTTTTTTAAGAGCAAAGAGGCTTCCAAAAACAGACTTCATCCCTGTTGATGGGTCTTACTCTTTGACCCTCTCATTCTTCCCACAGGCCACAACATTAAAGTCTTAAAACATTAATTCTCATCAAAATTATCTCAAACCTTCTCAGATTTGCTCTCTCCCATGGCCCTCCAATGGACCACAAAACTACAGCCTTAAAACACTTGCCAGTTCACCTCTAAATCATCTCAAGTATTATTTCTTCCTCATTTTCACTAACTTTTAGTATTGCTTATATTTTCTTCTCTTAAATATGATCATATAATAACACTGGGTCCCTCTACGTGATCTTATGGAGGTGCAATGAAGGCTTTCAGATCCAAGACTATTAACAGGTAAAACATTTTCTAGTCCATATTATGACACTTGTGTATATTGCTGATATAGGTAAGAAGAGAAAAGTCTTTTAAAACAATATATAGAATCTAGTCAATTGCAGAAAATGCAACAAATGTAAGGATTGCTTGTGCACATGTGCTACAGATTCTGCCAAATCTTATTCTAAGTGCTTGCTAATGGCTTCATAGGATGCCTGCTCAATATGTACTTGATAGGAAGTAGCCATTAAAAACTGTGCTAGTGGCAGTCCTATCATCAAAATATATTCCTTCCAAAGAAAAGATCAATGATTATTTATCTGGGGAGCTTTCCATTTTCCTTTTAACTGAAACATGTATGGGAAACTAGAATGATCGCAGCATCTTTATTATTTCTTTGTGACTTCTTCATTCCTTTCTATTGTTGTTGGCTTTGTTCACTAAAATAGTTAAACAATAGATAAGTTGTTTGTTGTTTATTAGCTTTACTCAATTATATCTCATCTTTCCCAAAATTGGCACTCAAGGTAGTTTACAATTTAAAACAAGTACAGTAGAGGTAAAAACATACAAGTCAACAATAAATATAGAATTTAACTACTGACAATATTATAAGGATCAAACTATTCAGTGAAATCATTTATATAATGAGTGCTCTGAAACCAAGTGCTAATCATAACTAGAGAAGACCTACTCATGTCGTATACAGATTGGTCTGAATTCACTTTTTAGTCCTAATAAGAATAGACTGATTGAATCAACTATTGACTCTTGAACCAATACATAAATTCAGTGACTCTGCTGTAGTTGAGACTAATAATAAGATCCAGACCACTGACTTAACTCATTCAGTAGGTCTACTCTAGTTGGCAGTAGACAATGGATCCATCCCTTCCTAAAAACACACAATAAAACCAACAAGATGTAATCTATAAAGTAGCCATAATAACAGCCAGCTTATAAAGAAAATGTCTTGTCTAATGAAAAATACCTTTGCCTTCCAGCAGAACATCATGAGAGAAGGACCTAGATGAGCTTTCCTTGGCAAGGAGTTGAAGAACTTTGGCCTGAAACAGATAGGCAGATGGGGGCACCTTCCAGGCACTCCAGGTTGTGGCATTTACATGACACACGCCTCTGGAGCATACGGCAACCCAAAATGGGCCCCAGAAGGAGCGGATCTTTTCTTCTCCTATTTGAGGCTGTGGGAGGAGCCACCCTTGGGGCCACAGCACATGTTCTTTGTGGCCCTCGGTGGATTGGGCTCGGAGCGGCTTCTAGCTGCTCTTTCTTGCCGATCTGCTTCACACTTTACTCCTTCCTTAGCAAGAAAGATCTCTCTTAGGTTTCTGTCATTTCTACTTCAGATGTTAGCAGAACATTTAAAAAAGCATCTATTGATGATCAAGGAATCCAGGCAGGTTCAGTATAGTATAGTCTTTCAAAAAGTCATGGAAGTGTCTAGGGTTTTCTAGTTTCTAGCCAGCACTTTGAGGGGTGCTGGACCAGCAGTCCGTGAATCTGTTGTTATGTAAGAGTAATTTGGTAAGCTGTCCTCATCAGTCCTATAAGCAGTCCCAACCAGAAGTCCAAATGAGGTACAAGTAAGGTGTGTAGTACTGTGACCACATCTGACAGCTGTAGGAACTTGACCAGATGGTAAACTAGTCATAATTATTCAAAACACTCCTGGCCACTACCAAAATATCCAGGCTTAGGACTGAAGTAGTCTGCCCTGACAACACAGGAGGACTTCATTGGGTATGCCGTGCTGTGATATTATGCATTTAAATGGTACTAGGAATGCAGGCATTTCTCTGCTTCATCTCCCTTCACCACTGCTGAGCTGTGTAGGAATGAAAATGTCACCAAAGAGGGGGGGATCCCCTTTGAGTAGTTATTAAACCCTAATTTCTTTTATCAGCCCCTTCTGCATCTGATTATCATGACTCAAATCACGAAAACTTAGTTTTTTATTTTATTATTTGTTATCATTTAGATTGTTGTGCAAATCCACTTCCTAAAGCCCTAGGTGCTTATTACTTGTCCTGATGTATGTATATCTAGTTGTTTAGTTTTCCCAAAACACAAAACATTTACAACCCATGTCAAAAACGCTGCTTCTGATCTTTCATTTTTGAATCTGTTTCTGAAGAGCCATTGCCTTGGAGTAGTGTCTGTTTGCCTCCATTTATGTTCTTTTTGTACCAAGATGTCAAAAATCTCTGGCTCTTTTTCATCCTTAGGAACCTGAAAACTTCATGACATTCTGTAATGAGGAAAATGAATATCAGAGCAACATGTGTGCATGTTGGACTTCCCACACATAGAATATATGGTTGGATTAAGGCTCCAGTGCTTAGAAACAAACAGGTCTTGAATTGTATTGAACATTTGTCAGATGTGGCAATAGCATTAAAAACAATACATGTAGAGATCATTAGGCTTTTCTAGACTGTTATTATCTCATCAAAATGTCATTCCCAGATCTCCATGCCCAATTTTCCCAAAAGCACCAGTACATTATATAAAAAGTAAGACACAATTCTGCAACTAGTTAGAAGTTTATCTTTTAAAAAATCGTATTTGCATTCCTTTAAAGATAATTTTGTACAGAGATACATGACAGCTTCCTTCTTTTGTTTATGTAAGTACTATACTTGATGAAAGATTTCCCTCATTAATGATCTTATTTTATAATCCTTGAATTGCCTTACTCAAAAGTACACTTGTTTTGGAATAACCTGGCAGATGTTCTTGAATCTAACTGCAAGCTTGGGCAGTGTTTCCACATAAACTTGCTCTCAGTGAGAAATAAGTACTACATAACTATTATCAAAGTGCAGCTTTGCTAAGGATGGTGTGTGACTATAATTCTGATAAACTTGGAACCTAGCAAATGATCAAATTCTGAGTGGGAGACCATTGGTCCATCACAGTTGATATTGTTGACAATCATAAACAGAGACCCTCCAGGATTTCATGCTGGAAACTTAGCCCTACCTGAAGATGCCAGAAATGGACCCTCAGACCTTACACACTCTACTACAGAGCTAAAAAATGAAGAGAGTGGAGGCATGGTTGAGAAATGCGGGTAAGATACCCACTATGTCTTGCATTCTAAGCCAGTGTTCTGCCATTTCAGATATTTTCTCCCACTAAAATATTATTTAGATTGTTCAGAGCCCTACAAACAAGAAGGCAAAAGGTTATAAGGAAAAACATGGATGATTTCTTTGCATCCTATTTCCATTGCAATGTTTGCTAGTTTTGGACAATGGTAACAACAGCACATGGAAGGAACAGGCAATGCAGTTCCCACACACAGTCCATGATCATTGATCATGCTAGCTGGAGTCCATGGGAGTTGTAGTCCAAACCCTCTGGAGAGTATCTGCTAATATATGATATGGCCATGTTGTTGTGTGTCTTCAATCAAGTTGTTTTCAACTTGTGGTGACCATAAAGCAACCTGATCATGGGGCGTTCTTGGCAAGATTTGTTCAGAAAGATTTGCCATTGCCTGCCTCTAAGGCTGAGAGTGTGTGACTTGCTCAGAGTCACCCAGTAGGTTTCCATGGCTGAGAGAATTTAAACCCTGGTCTCTAGAGTTGTAGTCCAATGCTTAAACCACTACACCACGCCAGTGCAGTGGTTTGAGCCACATTTACTAAATTACAATCTTGATCCTTGTATCACACTTGTTTTTTCTCTTAGGTGGGTTACAGACCATGGAAAAGCGGCGGCCTGCACCTGCCCCTTTTCCAGCCAGATTGGGGCCTCAGTGGCTAAAGCAGCAGCCGCTGAGGCCCCGATCCACCGCTTTCCAGGCTGCGGGGAAGCAGCAAAAGACCCCTTCCCCACAGCCTGGAAAGGGGTATCCTTGGGGCTTCAAGCCCCTTTCTCCTCTGCGTCGCTGGGCGCAGCCATCTGAAGGCTGCGCCCAGCAACACAAACGGCAAAAGGAGCTCCGTTTCGGAGCTCCTTTTGCGGCCGGGGAAGGGGCGCACTATGCACCCTGGCGCGGCGTGACAATGGCACGTATGCGCTGCCCTGTATAGAGGCGGCGAGTTCGTGATGTCGTAATGGCGGCGGCCGTGTGGAACCACCGCCACCATTTTTTGCATGCTCTGTGCATGCTAGGGTTGGGGGCATCCGGAAAGGATGCCCCTTTCTAACCCTAGCATGCGCAGAGCGCGCACTTTTAGGCCCGTTTGTAACGGGCCTTAGATTTCTTTATAGCTTCCTTCTGAACAGGAAGATGCACTTGTAATGACAATGGTTGTGATAAAAGAGTTTGAAGAAGTTAATTTGCTATGTATATGGTGAATGATCATTGAACATTGTTGTAAAGAGACAGAGACAGGGAGGGTGAGGACTGTGGTAATTAACAATTAATTTATGAGTAGAACTCAAAGATAGAAATGTAAAATATAAAAAAACTTGGAGAAGTTCACAGAAAGAATTTGCTAATGTCATACTCTTGCCTAATAAAACCTATTTCCCAAAAGAAATCAAGGAGCCAATCCTGAAAAACATAGGGTTGAGAATGGGGTGGGGAGGGTTGATGGAGAAGGGTGGAACTGACCAAACTTAGAGGAAGGTCTGCTTGATTTGGGTCAATTCTTTCCCCACCCAGCAGCCCTTTGCACCTCATGCCACACTCTTCAAGATGGTCCAAAGTCAGAGCCTTATATTAAAAGGCCACTAGTAAAGTCTGCTATTCTGTCTTCTAGAGCTGTGTGTGAATGTCCCCTATCATCAAGGCTAAGGAAATGCATGGTGTGTGTTTTTTAAAGCCTCAAAATGAAAACTATGAAAGTGATTACATCTGAATAACTTTCTTACATTTTAACAAGCTATTTTTAAAAGTAGTGTTCTTTAAGTGTAAGACTAACTTTCCTTCCCCTTGAGCAAATCTTCAATTTACATCTTAAAGTTTTTCTTTTCTTTTTTTCTTTTTTGCTTTTCAAAGCAGCATTTTGAATTCAGTTTTGAAACAAACTAGAAGTCAGTGAATCAGTACAATCAGATGTAGTGGCACTTCCATTCCTTTAGATGCAATTACCAAAACCGGGATGACTTCTCCTAATGGTTACCTGTTAGGAATAAACTATCAGAGTACAAACTATTATGATCCACGGTTTCAGCTGCCGAGAGAGATCAAGCAGAATCAACATAGGGATGTGCTCTTATCAGTTCACAGCACAAGTTGTCAAGCAATGCTCTTTTTGTTCCCAAAACAGTTTTATTTTCCATTCCCTTCCTAATTATCCCTAACATGGAATTCACCTTATACACTTTGAGCTTTCATTTTCACTGAGTTTTCCACCATGACCCTATTATCTTTTTCTTCATGAGATACTGCCTTCTCATCATACAAATAAGTGAGGTTGGAAATATTATTGTTAGACAATATACTAATTTTCCATTAAATTGCCCATTCCCCCACTTTGGAGAAATCTTTTCCGAGCCCCTTAAGGTGAAAGGATCTTCCATGGCTTGTTCAAGGTCTTCCATGGCTGATCAGGGATTTGAACTCTGGTCTCCCAAGGTGCCTCTTTGTGCTCCTGCTGAGCTGTGGAGGCTGGGGTGGATTCAAGCCTTCTTCCTATCTCTCTGTTGTATCTCCGATGCTCCTTAAGGAATGGTGGGGAGGGGCTTTATAGACTATAGCTAGACTATAGCAAATCCTTTGCATAGATCATGAAATGCTATGGAATGCCCTTAAAGACATGGGAGTGTCAACGCATCTGATAGTTCTGATGAGGAATCTATACTCCGGAAAAGAGGCTACAGTTGGAGCAGAAAATGGATAAACAGAATAGTTCCTAATTGGCAAAGGGGTCAGACAAGGCTGCATCCTTTCACTCTATCTGATCAACTTGTATGCAGAACAAATTATAAGAAAAGCAGGCTTGGACACAGAAGAAGGGGGAGTGAAAATCGGAGGAAGGAATATCAACAATCTAAAATATGCAGATGATACCATAGTACTAGCAGAAAACCTCACAGACCTGAAACACCTACTAAGGAAGATAAAAGAAGAATGTGCAAAGGCAGGCTTAATGTTGAAAATAATGAAAACAAAAATAATGACCACCGAGGACCTTCACAAGTTCAACCGAGACAATGAAGAAATACAAATAGTAAAAGAATTCCCATACCTGGGATCAAATATTGATAGAAATGGGGACTGTAGTCAGGAAATCAGAAGAAGATTAATAATGGGGAGGGCAGCCATGAAAGAACTAGAAAAGATTCTAAAATGCAAAGATACACAACTCAGCAAAAAAGTTAGAATCATACAAGCCATCGTATTCCCTATTACCATTATCATGGATGTGAGAGGTGGACAGTTAAGAATGATGACAGGAAGAAAATCCATTCATTTGAGATGTGGTGCTGGAGAAGAGTGCTAAAGATCCCGTGGATAGCCAAAAGGACAAACAAATGGGTCCTAGGGCAGATCAAGCCAGAAACCTCCCTGGAAGCCAAGATGACCAAACTGAGACTGTCATACTTTGGACACATCATGAGAAAGAAGGACTCATTGGAAAAGACAATAATGCTGGGAAAGGTGGAGGGAAGTAGGAAGAGAGGAAGGCCACATGCCAGATGGATGGACTCTATTAAGGAGGTCATGGGTATGAGTTTATGGGACGTAAGCAGGGCAGTGGATGACAGGGGGTCTTGGAGATGTCTCATCCACAGGGTCGCCATGAGTCTCCCTCCTTGGAGGTCTTCAAACGGAGGCTGGATGGCCATCTGTCGGGGGATGCTTTGATTTGGATTTCTTGCATGGCAAGGGGTTGGACTGGATGGCCCTTGTGGTCTCTTCCAACTCTACTATTCTATGATTCTATGAGTCTAGATTGACTCAAAGCAGTTAACAACAACAGCAACCCTCAGGGTGCTAGTCCAACAGTCAAACCACTACACCACAGTGATTCTCTTCTGCATACTTGATACCAGTTTTTTTAAAATTGTGCTATACTGTTATATATTTGAAACTTTTGAAACTCTTCTGTATACTTGAAACTTTTTTATTTAACTGTGCTATCTCTACCAATTTAGCCAGAAGAGACATTGAATTAACCAACCTTTAATCTCTCAGTAACCTCCCGATCCCTTTTTAAAAACTGCTGTCACAGGGTTGGTTGTTTCCCAGTCCTTTGGTACAGAGGGTGATCTCTGGGACAAGTTCAGCAATTTCACAATTGAGGGGTTTTTTGTTTGTTTGTTTGTTTGTTTGTTTGTTTGTGTTAAGACCTTGGGTTAATACCTATCTGGAGTTAGTGAATATTAGTTGTTAGGAAATATGAGCAGAAAGATGCTGCTGCTCTCAAATCCCATCAGCATATGATTGATCACAGTGGAAACAATGCTGGCTGGACTCGATAGTTCTTTGGTCTTATCTAGCAGGGATCTTCTTATGTTCTTACAAACTGTAATGTTTCAGTATGCCTAATATTCTATAGGAGAGCCAGCAATACTAGGACTAAGACTCCAGGAAACCAGGGTTCAGATGCCTATTCTGCCATGGATACCAGTCAGGTAAGTTTGGACAAGTCAGGCTCTATTAGCCTTAGAAGAAGTAAGTAAATCTTGACACGATAACACTATGATAGTCAGAGCTGACTTGAAATTGCATAGCAACAATGATGTTCTATATAGAAACAGAAGCGACATGGGCACAATACCAAACTGAACACTTATAAATCCCATTGATCTGAGGGGGATGTGCAAGGAGCAAGCAAAACTTTACAGCAGAACACTTACCATATATACTTGCTTTTCACCAGGGTATGGCTCCTTTTTAAATAAGCGATAAAGTACAGTATTTACATTGACCCGGATAAGTTGACTCAGGTTTTTTGGGTTGATTTTTTGACTAAAATTTCTAGACTTATACATGAGTATATAGAATATAAGGGTCAATTTAATTTTGCAAATCATTTTTGGAGAGAAAATTTGCAATGGAGAAGAGATTGGAGAGGGGTGTTGCTTACCCCACCAGCTGGATGCTAAGAGGATATAGAACTGCGTATGCTAAGCTACATGTGCATGTAGAATCTTGGCACCTCTCTCACACACACTCACGCACGCACACACGCGCGCGCACACACACACACACATGCTCCTTCTTTCACACCATCACAGTAAGTTTTGCTCCCCATTTCAGGTTTAATTGCTCTTTTTCTTGATTCCTCCCAGAATTAATTCAGAAGTAATTGTTTTGCCCTGTTCTTTCAATTACATTGCTTTTTTCCAATCCACCCCAGAAATTTATTCTTCTTCCTTTCTCCTGACTGCTCCAAAGGCATGATTGAATACTTTTTTGCAAAAATGTTGTGTTGTATTAAAAGAGACGTTAGCAATAAGATTAACATCAAGATGATCCAGTGAGACAAATGCTGGATGAAAAGCTTCACTGTGATGAAATGATAAACACTTCTCTGCACAACTACCTGCACATTCCCGATGTGACACTGAAGGCAGAAATGCCCCTCCCTCTGATGACTCAGAATTGCAGCATGCAGGAGGTTCAGGCTATTTCCCAGAACTGTCCCTATTGGTAGCTGTAGTAAGGTGGCTGCTTCAGGTGGAAGATGCTGAGAGGAAAAGTGCTGGAGCTGGGTGCAATGGTTGCATGAAGAGGGACGTTGTGGTTCATTGCAGTGGTGTCACTAAGGGAGGGGTGAATGAGATCATTAACACTCCTGAAATAAGCATTGCAGTAACTTGAACTTTTGCTGAACTTTCACTGAACATTTAGAAATGTAGTTTAGGTGCCCAAAGGATAGGCAAAGTTATCAAAGAAATACAAGGACAGGAGATCTATTTGAGCTGTGAATAGTTTTCAGTGCTTCTCATCTGTAGTGCTAGAAATTTGGGGATTGGGGGGAAATTTCACTTTGGGAGGCAGAATGCTTTTTGGGGAGGAGCATTTTGCTCATGTTTAAACTACATTCTGATTCATTGTATTCTAAATAACAATTATATAACTTCTGAACAGAGTCTTGTCCCATGAAAAACTGACGTATGAAGAAGATCTGAGACTTACTACATTGACTTTCAGCTGCTGAATTGCATTATAGCAGTGCCACTGAAGAAGATCCCAAGGTCATAAAACATTTTGCATTCTTCTTCTGTTTGTGGGGAAACTATGTGTGTATTTTTAAGACACTGGTTTTAATCTTATTGCTAGTGCCATCTAGAGTAAACCCACTGACTCAATACTATTCACTTAAGTGTTGACTCATCATTCAAGAATTGATTCAGTGGGTCTAATTCTAGTTGGGCCTAGCCAACTGGATTCAGGACAGCAACCTGTAGCACTATAAACAACAAAACAGAGGCTGTGTATGAGCTTTCAGGTTATTTTTTATGGATTAGCACTGCTTTTTTGTATACTGCTAAAAACTTCACTTTTTTTCAAATTATGCCATGTGTTAGTTAAAATAAAAGGAACATTGCAAACTCCTGTTTGGTGTATGGAAATAGCATTATTGGGATTAGGAACAGAGGAGAAATAAAACATGCACACTCTGGGCCAAAGGGAAATAGCCAGCAGCTCCTCCTACTAGCTCACCGGATTTGTTTCCATGCTGTAACTTAAAAACTGAGGAAGGGGAAAGGGGGGTGGATTGGATCAGATATAAAGATTTATTAAAAACAAACGAAGTTGGAGAATGGGATATAGAGACAAAAGAAGAGTTACAATTGAAAGGCAAAAACATAAGCTGGTTTGGTTACCTACAAATTAAACAGAGTTATAAAGAAGATCTTCGTAAATAAGGCTTTGAAAAAGGTGAAAATGATTTAGATAAAATTATTTGGGCAACTGATAAAGGGAAAGTCGCCAAATTATATAAATTATTTCTGCATAGAGAACTGGAACATGAAACTATATCTAGTTACATGATACAATGGGCAGAAGAATTTAGACGGGATATTCCATTGGAGCATTGAGAGGCATCATGGAAGAAATCCAATAGGTTCACAGTCTCACAGGATTTAATAGAAAATTATATAAAGGTTAAAAATAGATGGTACTATACGCCGGTAAGGATTGCAAAAATGTATAATCTAATGGATAACAAATGCTGGAAATGCCGAAAAGAAAGAGGCTCTTACATACACATGTGGTGGACTTGTCCGAAAATTAAGATTTTTTGGCATGATGTTCATAAGGCTATCAAATTTATGTTGAAAATTGATTTTCCTTTCATGCCGGAACTGTATTTACTAAATATGACAACGATAATGGACACTGTACATGAAAAAAGATATTGGAGGATATTGCTGTATTTAGTTACAGGCGGAAGAACACTTGTAGCTAAATATTGGAAGTCAACACATGCTCCTACTCTGGAGGACTGGTTGTTTAAATTATTGGAAATCAAAGACATGGATTGTTTAACGGCAACAATTAAAGATAAATTTAAAGAAAGAACAGAAGAAGATTGGAACCCAGTTAAAAAATACCTAGTAGCAAGATGGGAGATTAAAGAAGATTTGATTTTATGATATTGAATTTCTATTTTTGATTCTGGTGTAGGAAGGGGGAGGGAAGTTGGTTTATTTTACTTTTTTAACATATGGAAGGTTTCGAGTAGAGCCCAAAAAGTAATATGACACAGTGTTAAATAATTATGATTTAATTTATAGGCTATGTAAAGTGATATTCAAAACAGTAAGAGGGAAGCATTACTGGTACTATAGTATGTAAACACAGGAACTGCTGAGGATAATATATTTTATGTTTTCTGGATGTGTATAAATTACTTGCAAGAAACTATGTAACTGTATTTCTTTTTCTTGGTGGAGTAATAAAGATTATTAAAAAAAACTGAGGAAGGAAGAGTGGCTGTATTTCACTACATTCTAAATCAACAGGAAGTACAGTAGGAAACACATAGTATTTCCTTATACTTATATAAAATTTATTTTAAATTTTCCCAAAAGTTTTTTTGGTAAAATGCATCCATGTGGTTTTGTATAGTTCTGATGCTGAACTAGGTTCTAAGATTATTGGCTAATTTTGCAATGCTGGACAAGTCAAGCCTTTTCCTCTTGGCATCTTAGGAGATATAACTGACTGTCATGGAGGCAGATACTATTGGAAAGTCAACCATGATATCTAGAAACCAAGCCTTATGTAGGATATTGGTATGTTTCACTTGAAGAAGAGAAGAATGAAAGGTGATATGATATCCTGAAGAAAGAGAGTTGGTTTGTGCCAAAGAGATAGGATCCTAGAACTGAGTTGGAAATGGGCACAAGAGTCATCTAGTGCAATCTTCTGCTAGTGGACCTATCCAGAGCTAAAGCAATTGTGAGTGTTGACCATCCAATGTTTGTTTTAAAAAGCTTCAGGGAAGATGAGTCCACCATCACCCACAGTAAACTTTTCCCTTTTGGAAGAGCTCTTACTATTAGAAAGTGCTCCCTATTGTTTAGTCAGAATTTCTTTTCTTGTACTTTGAAGCCATTGATTTTGGTCCTGGCCTCCATGACAGTCAGAGGACAGTCAGCCCCTCCGGAACTGCAGAACACTAGCTTCTTCCATCTTCCACACGATGTTCCTTCATAAAGTTAAAAGCAGGATATCATATTGCCTTTCATTCTTCTCTTCTCCAAATGAAACATACCAATTTCCTACATAAGGCTTGGTTTCTAGATCTTTTGCTGTTTTCTGGACATGTTCCAGTTTGCTGATAATCTGGACATGTTCCAGTTTGCTGATAATCTCCAGTTTGCTCTAATCTATATGAGGAGGACATATTACTCCAGGTAAGATCTGTCTAAAGCAGAACAGTGTCATTATTTCCCATGATATACAGTTAATGCTACCTAGAACTGCACTGGCTTTTTTGCTGCTACATTACACTACTTACCCACATTTATCTTGTGGTCTACTAAAAACCTCAGATTCTTTTCATTTGTACAGTTGCCAAGCTAGTTATCACCCAGCCCATATATTTGCATATGATTTTCTTCTGCCTCGGTGTTGTACCTTACATTTACCACTGCTGAAATTCATTTTGTTAGTACTGTCTCAGTTCTCCAATCTGTGAAGGTCATTTTGAGTGCTCATTCTGTCTTCTAAGATGCTAAATTCTAAGATGACATCAGTTTGGTGTTATCTGCAAACTTGATGAGGATGCCCTGAGGCACCCCAATTGTCATTTCTCTTCAGGATGACAAGGAGTCATTGGTGAGCACTTTTGGGGTTTAACCAACTACATAGTCATCCAAGAATAGCATTATCTATCTCATATTTTACCAGCTTTTGTGCGAGATTATCATAGGCACCATGTCAGGATGAGATCACAGTGATTGATTAAAGCTTTCCTTCTGCTCAGTTTTTAAACAAACTTACTGGTCAACTAAGATCACGCAGCTGTATTCCCTGTCAAAGTAAAATGTGTTCTTATTAATAAGTTGGGAGAGATATGAAAATGAACGGCTCAAAACATCCATATTATAGTTTGCTTGGAACAAGATCCATATTCTATTTGCCTATACTCTGTTGTTGCATTTCATTCTTCAGAAAGAGACTGTTGTCCTGAGCAACCATTATAAATCAAGTAATGGAGATGCATTTTCAAATGTATAAAACTAACATGACTGTATCTTTGAATTCTACAAATTAGCATATAACCTGTATGTATAGGTGAAAATTTAGAATTTAATTACTATAATTTAGATAGTAAAAGGCACCCCAGTGGAGAGAACTACTGCTACATATTAGTGAGAAATGTCCAGGTCTCTGTTCTCTATTTTTATTGTTCTTCATTATGAAAATGTGCTTGAACTACTGAGAAGTCTTTCAGATGGAAGTAACCTTCAAATGCAGAGCTGTTCTATGCAAAATAGAACATGAAGCCACACTAAGGTTCAGTCTTTCATATTCTTGCTTGTCTTAAACACCAATTTAACTGGAAGCATTTCAATAGAATGCTATTCCACAGAGGTCGGGGGTAGTTGGAAGGCAGGGTAGAATATAGCAATACACACACAAACTGAATCCATGACACCTATTCTAGAAAATTCTTCTTCCAGTAAATCTCAAAGGCATTTCTTTTTGTTTTTTATTGCTAAAATAGAGTAAAACAGCTTTCTCTTTGAAAATTCCCACAGTACTGCTGAGGATACCATGAACAACCAAAAAGGCAAACCAATGGGTCCTTGAATTGATCAAGCCTGAAATCTCCTTGGAAGCCAAAATGATCAAATTGAGGCTCTGTCGTACTTTGGCCACATAATGAGAAGGCATGACTCATTAGAAAAGACAATAATGCTAGGAAACATAGGGAGTAGCAGAAAGAGAGGAAGACTGCACAGCAGGTGGGTAGACTCAACCAGGGAGATCACAGGACTGAATTTCCAGGGCTTAAGCAGAGCAGTAGAGGATAGGGAGTCATAGAGGTATCTCATCCACAGGGTCACCATGAGCTGAGGTCAACTCAAAGGCAGTTAACAACAGTTAGTAGTGAGGAAATATTTTTAAAAGACATAGCTGTCTACAGTACTTTGCATTATGTATATCATTTTGGATATTGTTTATATCAATATATGTACAGAAGAAGAGCAAAAACTAACATGCTTAAGCTTCAGCTATGGACCTCACTGGTAGAAAGGGCTAAGCAGATTTAGTAGATTACTGCACTACACTCTTATAGTGCTGCTATTCCACTTTTACTACTCTGGCTGCTTCCTGTTGCATTCTGAGGCTTGTAGTTCAGTGAGGCCTAAGAGCTCTTTGGCTGAGAATTCTAAATGCTCCTTCCTAAACTGCAAATCCCAGAATGCAACAGGAGGCAGCCAGAGCAGTTAAAGTAGAATAGCAGCAATATAAGAATATAGTGCAGTAATCTAGTTAATATTTGCTGTGGATTCTTCTGGTGTCAGCATTGCTGGTCACTTTCAGGTCAATGGAATAGTGAATCTGTTCCAGGCTTTGGTCTATAATCCTCCTTGAAGGAGTTATCTGATCTCCTGAACCTTAGCCTTCAAATGGGGTACCATGGATAGCTGCTTTGAATTTCAGGCTTAAACGCAACACCATCTGACATGGCACAGTGTTCACCTGGCACTAGCTAGCAATCTTTTTTCTGAACAGACTCTTAGTCTGGAACAGTAATTTTGCTGAGAATCACTAATGATCCCGGCTCAAAAATATGCCTTAATGATCTATCCCCTACTGAATAATATTAATGTTAATATATTGATACTGTTAATACTGTTAGTCTATTTGACTTGACATTCCAATATACTTTCCAGTATACCAGCTTGGTAGACAAAAGGAATGCTGTAGATATAGCATATCTTGATTTCTGTAAGGCCTTTGACAAGGTCCCCAGTGATATTCTTGCAAGCAAGCTAGTAAAATGTGGGCTACATAATGTAACTGTTAAGTGGGTTTGTAATTGGTTGACTGGCTCATCATGGAGAGAGTTGACCAGTGGGGTGCCACAGGGTTCTGTCCTAGGCCCAATGGTATTCAACATCTTTATCAGTGACCTGGATGAAGAAATAGAGGGCATCCTTATCAAATGTACAGATGACACCAAATTAGGAGAAGTAGCTAATATCCCAGAGGACAGGATCAAAATTCAAAATGACCTTAATAGATTAGAAACCTGGGCCAAAACTAACAAAATGAACTTCATCAGGGAGAAATGCAAGATACTGCACTTAGGTAGAAAAAATGAAATGCATAGATAGGATGGGGGACACCTGGCTGAACAAGACTACATGTGAAAGGGATCTGGGAATCCTAGTAGGCCAGAGGTTGAACATGAGTCAATAGTGTGATGTGGCAGCTGCACCAATAGACGTATAGTGTCTAGATCAAGGGAAGTAATTGTGACACAAGCCCCACCTGGACTACTGTATCCAGTTCTGGGCATCACAATGCAAAAAGGATGTTGACAAGCTGGAGCGTGTCCAAAGGAGGGACACCAAAATGGTGAAGGGTCTGGAAACCATGCCTTATGAGGAAAGACTTAGGAAGCTGGGTATGTTTAGCCTGGAGAAAAGAAGGTTAAGAGGTGATATGATAGCCCTGTTTAAATATTTGAAGGGGTGTCACATTGAGAATGGAGCAAGCTTGTTTTCTGCTGCTCCAGAGACTAGTACACAGGACAATGGATGCAAGCTACAAGAAAAGAAATTCCAACTCAACATTAGGAGGATCTTCCTGACAGTAAGGGCTGTTTGACAGTGGAACAAACTCCCTCAGAGTGTGGTGGAGTCTCCTTCTTTAGAGGTCTTTAAACAGAGGCTGGATGGCCATCTGTCAGGGATGCTTTGATTGTGAGGTCCTGCATTGCAGAGAGTTGGACTGGATGGCTCTTGTGGTCTCTTCCAATTCTATGTTTCTATTATTCTAAGCTGCCAATAAAGAAGTACTACAAGTGTGGATGCCCCCTCTGTTCTGTTGCTTGTGGTATTATGTATGGCAACAAGGTTTTTTTTAATGTTTTTGTTTTGAACACTTCTGCAAAGTGCAAAACAGATAACTTTGGAATATTTTAGCTGCATCTTTTAACAATTTTCTTAAAGTTAGTTTAAGAGGTTATTAAAATTCACTTAATGCTTAAGCTACAGAAAATCAGTTAAGAAAATGGGAGTGAGATAATTTTTCATTTTTTCCCCAAATATAGCTTTAGCTCAGTGTTTCTACTCAGATGTAAATCCTAGGGAATAGAAGTTACTGCCATGTAAACTGCTTTCAAAAGGGAAGTCATGTCAAGAGATGTCCAGATTATTGAATCAAGAGTTTTGGCCCTGATTTCCATTTGTACCAGCAGTCAAACAGAACTTTTCTGAAAGCTGAGGACCAACCTGGAAATATGAACTATTTAAAAAGTACAGGCCACTTCATCAAGTGGCAACACATATCTGGAGTGTACCATTTCAGGCCACAGATAGGGGAATTAATGCTTCAATGCACCCCCTCAAAAAACCCTGCAGTTACATGAAAGAACAGTGGCTAGACTGAACTCTTCTCCTTGCATGCTACATTTTCTAGATGAAACTGGTCTTCTTTTCTCCCCCGGCCCCCTCATGCTAAAGAGCTTAAAGAGTCCTTGAAGTCTGTAGTACAATCCTGGAGAAGTCTTGCCTGTAGAGATAATATGCTGTGCCTTTTCAGGGATAAGTCATAGCCCCAAAGGCTAAGCACATGCATACACAAAATCCCAGGTTCAGTCCCTGACCTCTCTAGGTAGAATGGAGAACCCACACACACACATGCACACACTGGCTGGAGATAATGAGAGTTATCTCATTCTTGGACAGCCAAGAAGACAAACAAATGTGTCCTTGGACAGATCAAGCCTGAACTCCCCCAGGAAGCCAAGATGATTAAATTGAGGCTGTCGTATTTTGGCCACATCATGAGAAGGCATGACTCAAGACAATAAAACTAATAAAGGTAGAAGGCAGCAGAAAGAGAGGAAGACCACATGCCAGATGAGTTAAACTCAAGGAGGTCACAGAGCTGAATCTACAAGACCTAAGCAGAGCAATGGACCTATCCAGGTTTTAGAAATATCTCATACACAGGGTCACCATGTGTCAAGGTTGATTCAAGGGCAGCTAACAACAACAACATGTCTGGAGATCACCACACCAGGAAAGATTATACTGCATCAAGTCACTGAATGTAAGGATAGAGAGATCAATGATCTGATTTGGTTTAAGACAATTTTCTATCCTTAGAGAAAACGTCAACATTTTATTCTGTGTGAATGGATGAATCACAATGCATTTGGAGTGTCCAGTCTCACAAAGCTTTACATCAGGCTAATTGATTTTTATTACTTTATATACATTAATTGGTTTATCTAGTGGTAGGATTAAAGGGCTTGGAAGTAGCTAGGTACAAATAATGAGCTATTTGCACTGACCTCATTCAATAGAGTGTTGCAAATCAACTGTATATTGCCCATCCTCACAACACACCTTGAAATTCCAATGGGCTTTTATTAGTGTGGCATTCTTGGAAGACACATTGTACTCCCCCCAACCACAGATGATACTGCATTCTTTGAAAACTGTTATTTCAGATCACAGGGAAATTTGGGAGGTTTTTCCCCACAGAATATGCAAAAATGAACATCATGGTAGTTTGAGACAGATGCTTTTTTAATTGCTGATAATTACATGGTAGACTCTAATGAGTCAGTGCAGGATTTTTCCCCTCCCTGCATTCCTAAGAATTCATATGGGCGTGGAAGGGAAAGGAAGGCTTGTGAAACAGAGAGTCCTGGCAGCAAGACACAAAGGTTGGTTCTAAAATACTACTATATAAGGATCTTACTGACAATAGTACTTTCTTCTGTGCTAAAATTTTAAGGGAGCCAATCCCATTCCACACACACACAAACCTACCCTCAGCAGAGCATTGAGAACATGTTGTTGTTGATGATTTAAAAAATAGCAACTCTTCTGAACATCTTTTAAAAAAGAATCCTGCACTTTTTTCACCTTTTCAAAAAAAATATATAAATTGCTGTATGGCAAGTTTTACAGAAAGATGTGTTTCAAAAATACATGTTCCACAGGTATCACAACACTTCCCAAAACATGCTATGAGTGTTGTTCTATTTGAATCTGTCTGCTGATACGTTCACAGTTTGTTTCTCCAATAGAAGGCTACATCCCACCTTGCTACATTATTCTGAAAAAATGTAACCGTTATTCTTACAAAATTGTAAACTCTTAATTAAGTGGAAGAAAATCAACCCATAGAAGGGGTACTTCCAGGAAAATTTCTTGTCTCCATTTTCCAAAGTAGAAGCATATTTGTTCCTTTTAAAATAAACAATGTGTTTGCATTTTTCAGATAACATGAATTATTGTACCAAATTATAAGCATTTTTGTGGAATTTTGACACATCATATGCTACATCAATGAGATAATGCTATGGCAGTTTCAGAAGCCCTTTGGGGTGTAATGGGACTTAATATCACATTTTATTTCTTGGTACTTTGCATTTTTGTTGTTATCTGCCTTCAGGTCAACACTGACTGATGGGAACCCTAAGGTGAACTTATCACAGGGGTTTCCTTGGCAAGATTTATTCACTGGACATTTGCCATTTCTTGCCTCTTAGGACCTTATCACATGGGAGGTAGCACCCAAATCCCATGGATAAATGAGATTTAAATCAGGGAAAATCCCAATGCCGTTGGGCTAATTGAGCATTAACCCGTGCAGAAAGTGGGCAAAATTGGCCATTTTTTTACTTTTGGAATTTTTCCAAAAGTAAAGAGTGGCTGATTTTGCCCACTTTCTGCATGGGTTAATGTCGGGTTAATGCTCAATTAGCCCAACATGTCTGAAAACAATCTCGCTTTGTTTATCCACAGGATTTGGGCACTTTGTCTCCTGTGTGATAAGGTCCATAGACCGACACACTTTGACGTGCACAAAGTCAATCATTGGGTTTCTATGGCTGAGTCAGGATGTGAAGTCTGTTCTCCCAGAGTTCTATACCATGCTGGCTTGTTCATGTATTTTTTTAATTAGAAATAAGTGAACAATAGGCTTATTAAATGATGAATTCTTATTACATTCTGATTAAACTGTTAGCTAGAGAAAACAGCCAAACACTCATGGTCTATTTTGCCTAGAGAATGCTAAGTAGGAGAATCAGGTTATAGTAGTCTACACTCTTATTAAAGCCAGCAACAGCCATTGTTATGAATGCCTCTCAGTATTACAGGTTTTCCCACTTAATACTTCCCATAGCTTTCATAGAACTAGAGATTAAATCCAGCTCTTCAGAATCACTGCTGACCAACCTGATGTGATATTTCCCAACATTATGGTGAAATTTGACCCTTATATAGGAATATCCTGCATCAGTAGAAATGTATGAGCAAACATCATGTGGTGCAGGGACAGAAATTGGAAGAAGGGTAGCTGCCTTGAATCCCATTTTGGTAGCAAGGTGGGATATGAATCCAATAAATAAAGAAATAGTTATGATAAGCCATTGTTTGTGTTTTCAAAGGTGACTTACAAAAAAAAAAAAAAATCAAAGGAATGTACCATTGACCTAACTGAGGGAGGAACATAATGGGCTGCATCCAACTTTAGTCACACTTGAAGTAGGGCCAGTGAAATGAATGAAACTTAAGTTAGCCATGGCTAATTTAAGTCCCACTAATTGTCCACTTTTACCAGGGACAAAATGTAGGACAAATTCAAGACCAAACTGTAGGGCAACTGCAGGACAAAACTCAGCTCAAAATGTAGGACATTTAAGGTCCACC